>NW_028322232.1:15132500-15438796 GCF_059928025.1 Delphinapterus leucas
AGTGTTAGCATATGGGTTAGGATTAGGGGACAGGTTACGGTAAGGCTTTGGGTAAGGGTTAGGGTTAGGGTTAGGGTTAGGGGACGGGGACGGTTTAGGGAACAGGTTAGGGTACGACAACGGTTTAGAGTGAGCGTACGTGTTAAGGTACGGTTTAGTGTTAGCGTACGGGTTAGGATTAGGGGACGTGTTAGGGTAAGGCTTTGGGTAAGGGTTAGCGTTAGGGTTAGGGGACGGGGACGGGGACGGTTTAGGGCAAAAGTTTGGGTACAACAACGTTTTAGGGTGAGCGTACGTGTTAGGGTACGGGTTAGTGTTAGCATACGAGTTAGGATTAGGGGACGGGTTAGGGTAAGGCTTTGGGTAAGGGTTAGGGTTAGGGTTAGGGTTAGGGGATGGGGACAGTTTAGGGTACGACAACGGTTTAGGTTGAGCGTACATGTTGGGTTATGGGTTATTGTTAGCGCACGGCTTAGGATTAGGGGACGGGTTAGTGTTAGGCTTCGGGTAAGGGTTAGTGTTAGAGTTAGGGTTAGGGGCCAGGGACGGTTTAGGGTACAGGTTAGGGTACGACAACGGTTTAGGGTGAGCGTACGTGTTAGGGCAAGGGTTTGTGTGAGCGTACGGGTTAGGATTAGGGGACAGGTTAGGGTAAGGCTCCGGGTAAGGGTTAGGGTTAGGGTTAGGGTTAGGGTTAGGGTTAGGGGACGGAGACGGTTTAGGTTACAGGTTAGTGTACGACAACGTTTTAAGGTGAGCGTACGTGTAAGGGTACGGGATAGTGTTAGCGTACGGGTTAGGAATAGGGGACATGTTAGGGTAAGGTTTCAGGTAAGGGCTAGGGTTAGGGGACGGGGATGGGACGGTTTAGGGTACAGGTTAGTGTACGAGAACGGTTTAGGTTGAGCATACGGTTTAGGTTACGGGTTAGTGTTAGCGTACGGGTTAGGATTAGGGGACGGGTTAAGGTAAGGCTTTGGGTAAGTGTTAGTGTTAGGGTTAGGGTTACGGTTATGTTTAGGCGACGGGGACTGTTTAGGGTACAGCTTAGGTTAAGATAACGGTTTAGGGTGAGCGAACATGTTAGGGTACGGGTTAGTGTTAGCGTACGGTTTAGGATTAGAGGACGGGTTAGGGTAAGGCTCCGGGTAAGGGTTAGGGTTAGGGTTAGGGGATGGGGACGGTTTAGGGTACAGGTTAGTGTACGAGAACGGTTTAGAGTGAGCCTATGTGTTAGGGTACGGGTTAGTGTTAGCGTACGGGTTAGGATTAGGGGACAGGTTAGTGTAAGGCTTCGGGTAAGGGTTAGGGTTAGGGTTTGGGGATGGGGACGGTTCAGGGTACAGTTTAGGGTACGACAACGGTTTAGTGTGAGCGTACGTGTTAGGGTACGGGTTAGGGTTAGCGTACGGGTTAGGATTAGGGGGCGGGTTAACGGAAGGCTTCGGGTAAGGGTTAGTATTAGGGTTAGTGTTAGGGTTGGGGACGGGGCCGGTTTAGGGTACAGGTTAGGGTACGACAACGCTTTAGGGTGAGCGTATGTGTTAGGGCACGGGTTAGTGTTAGCGTACGGGTTAGGATTAGGGGACAGGTTAGGGTAAGGCTTCGGGTAAGGGTTAGGGTTAGGGTTAGGGGACAGGAACGGGGAAGGTTTAGGGTACAGGATAGGATTTGACAACAGTTTAGGGTGTGCGTACGTGTTAGGGTAAGGGTTAGTGTTAGCGTACGGGTTAGGATTAGGGGACAGGTTAGGGTAAGGCTTCGGGTAAGGGTTAGGGTTAGGGTTAGGGGACGGGCACGGGGAAGTTTTAGGGTACAGGATAGGATATGACAACAGTTTAGAGTGTGCATACGTGTTAGGGTAAGGTTTAGTGTTAGCGTACGGGTTAGGATTAGGGGACGGGTTAGGGTAAGGCTTCGGGTAAGGGTTAGGTTTAGGGTTACGGTTAGGGTACGGGGACTGTTTAGGGTATAGGTTAGGGTACGACAACGGTTTAGGGTGAGCGCACGTGTTAGGGTATGTGTTAGTGTTAGCGTACGGGTTAGGATTGGGGACTTGTTAGGGTAAGGCTTCGGGTAAGGGTTAGGGTTAGGGTTAGGGGACGGGGACGGGGACGGGGACGGTTTAGGGTAGAGGTTAGTGTACGACAACTCTTTAGGGTGAGCGTACATGTTAGGGTACGGGTTAGAGTTAGCGTATAGGTTAGGAATAGGGGACGGGTTAGGGTAAGGCTACGGGTAAGGGTGAGGTTTAGGGTTAAGTTTAGGGGACGGGGACGGGGACGGTTTAGGGTACAGGTTATGGTACGACAATGGTTTAGGGTGAGCGTACGTGTTAGGGTACAGGTTAGTGTTAGCGTACGGAGTAGGATTATGGGACGGGTTAGGGTAAGGCTTTGGGTAAGGGTTAGGGTTAGGGTTAGGGTTAGGGTTAGGCTACAGGGACGGTTTAGGGTACAGGTTAGGGTACGACAACGGTTTAGGGTGAGCGTATGTGTTAGGGCATGGGGTAGTTTTAGCGTATTATTTAGGATTATGGGACGGGTTAGGGTAAGGCTTCGGGTAAGGGGTAGGGTTTGGGATAGGGTTAGGGTTAGGGAACGGGGACGGGGACGGTTTAGTGTACAGGTTAGGGTACGACCACGCTTTAGGGTGAGCATACCTGTTAGGGCACGGGTTAGTGTTAGCGTACGGGTTAGGATTAGGGGACGGGTTAGGGTAAGGCTTCGGGTAAGGGTTAGGTTTAGGGTTAGGGTTAGGGGACGGGGACGGGGACGGTTTAGGGTACAGGTTAGTGTACGACAGCGGTTTAGGGTGAGCATTCGTTTTAGGGCACGGGTTAGTGTTAGCGTACGGGTTTGGATTAGGGGACGGTTTAGGGTAAGGCTTCGGGTAAGTATTAGGGTTAGGGTTAGGCTTAGGGGAAGGGGACGACTTAGGGTACAGGTTAGGGTACGACAAAGTTTTAGGGTGAGCGTACGTGTTAGGGTACGGGTTAGTGTTAGCGTATGGTTTAGAATTGGGGGCCGAGTTAGGGTAAGGCTTCGGGTAAGGGTTAGGGATAGTGTTAGGGTTAGGGTTAGGGGACGGGGATGGTTTAGGGTACAGGTTAGGGTACGAAAACGATTTAGGGTGAGCGTACGTGTTAGGGTACGGGTTAGTGTTAGCGTACGGGTTAGGATTATGGGACGGGTTAGGGTAAGGCTTCGGGTAAGTGTTAGGGTTAGGGTTAGGGTTAGAGTTAGGGTTAGGGTTAGGGTACAGGGACGGTTCAGGGTACAGGTTAGGGTACGACAATGGTTTAGGGTGAGTGTACGTGTTAGGGCAAGGGTTAGTGTTAGCATACGGGTTAGGATTAGGGGACAGATTAGGGTAAGGCTTCGGGTAAGGGTTAGGGTTAGGGTTAGGGTTAGGGTTAGGGTTAGGGGACGGGGACGGTTTAGGTTACAGGTTAGTGTACGACAACAGTTTAGGGTGAGCGTATGTGTTAGGGTACTTGTTAGTGTTAGCGTACGGGTTAGGATTGGGGACGGGTTAGGGTAAGGCTTCACGTAAGGGTTAGGGTTAGGGTTAGGGCTAGGGGACGGTGACGGTTTAGGGTACAGGTTAGGGTACGACAACGGTTTAGGGTGAGGGTACGTGTTAGGACACGGGTTAGTGTTAGCGTACGGATTAGGATTAGGGGACGGGTTAGTGTAATGCTTCGGGTAAGTGTTAGGGTTAGGGTTAGGGTTAGGGTTAGGGGACGGGGACGGTTTAGGGTACATGTTAGGGTACGACAAAGATTTAGGGTGAGCGTGCGTGTTAGGGTATGGGTTAGTGTTAGCGTACGGGTTAGGATTAAGGGTCGGGTTAGGGTGAGGCTTGGGGTAAGGTTTAGGTTTAGGGCTAGGTTTAGGGTTAGTGTTAGGGGACGGGGACGGTTTAGGGTACAAGTTAGGGTAGGACAATGGTTTAGGTTGAGTGTACATTTTAGGGCACAGTTTACTGTTAGCGTACGGGTTAGGATTAGAGGACGGGTTATGGTAAGGCTTCGGGTAAGGTTTAGGGTTAAGGTTAGTTGATGGGGATGGTTTAGGGTACAGGTTAGTGTATGAGAATGGTTTAGGGTGAGCGTATGTGTTAGGATACGGGTTAGAGTTAGCGTATGGGTTAGGATTAGGGGACGGGTTAGTGTAAGGCTTCGCGTAAGGATTAGGGTTAGGGTTAGGGGACGGGGACGGTTTAGGGTACAGGTTAGGGTATGACAACACTTTAGGGTGAGCGTATGTGTTAGGGCATGGGTTAGTTTTAACGTATCGGTTAGGATTATGAGAGGGGTTAGGGTAAGGCTTCGGGTAAGGCTTAGGGTTTGGGTTAGGGTTAGGGTTAGGGAACGGGGACGGGGACGGTTTAGTGTACTGGTTAGGGTACAACCACACTTTAGGGTGAGCGTATGTGTTAGGGCACGGGTTAGTGTTAGCGTACGGTTTAGGATTAGGGGACGGGTTACGGTAAGGCTTCGGGTAAGGGTTAGGTTTAGGATTAGGGTTAGGGGACGGGGACGGGGACGGGGACGGTTTAGGGTACAGGTTAGTGTACGACAGCGGTTTAGGGTGAGCGTACGTGTTAGGGTATGGTTTAGTGTTAGCGTACGGGTTAGGATTAGGGCACGGGTTAGGGTAAGGCTTGGTGTAAGGGTTAGGGTTAGGGTTAGGGTTAGGGTTAGGGGAGTGGGACGGTTTAGGGTACAGGTTAGGGTAGGACAATGGTTTAGGTCCAGCGTACATGTTAGGGCACAGTTTACTGTTAGCGTACGGGTTAGGATTAGAGGACGGGTTATGGTAAGGCTTCGGGTAAGGGTTAGGTTTAGGTTTAGAGTTAGGGTTAGGGTTAGGGGACGGGGACGGTTTAGGGTACATGTTAGGGTACGACAACGGTTTAGGGTGAGCGTGCATGTTAGGGTACGAGTTAGTGTTAGCGTACGGGTTAGGATTTGGGGACGGGTTAGGGTAAGGCCTCAAGTAAGGGTTAGGGTTAGGGTTAGGGTTAGGGTTAAGGGTCGGGGACAGGGACGGTTTAGGGTACAGGTTAGGGTACGATAACAGTTTAGGGTGAGCGTACATGTTAGGGTACGGGTTAGTGTTAGCGTACGGGTTAGGATTATGGGACGGGTTAGGGTAAGGCGTCGGGTAAGGTTTAAGGTTAGGGTTAGGGTTAGGGTTAGGGGACAGGGACGATTTAGGGTACAGGTTAGGGTACGACAAAGTTTTAGGGTGAGCGTATGTGTTAGGGTACGGGTTAGTGTTAGCGTACGGGTTAGGATTACGGGACGTGTTAGGGTAAAGCTTCTGGTAAGGGTTAGGGTTAGGGTTAGGGTTAGGGGACGGGGACGGTTTAGGGTACAGTTTAGGGTACGTCAACGGTTTAGGGTGAGCGTACGTGTTAGGGTACGGGTTAGTGTTAGCGTACGGTTTAGGATTATGGGACGGGTTAGGGTAAGGCTTCGGGTAAGTGTTAGGGTTAGGGTTAGGGTTAGAGTTAGGGTTAGGGTTAGGATACAGGGACGGTTCAGGGTACAGGTTAGGGTACGACAATGGTTTAGGGTGAGTGTACGTGTTAGGGCAAGGGTTAGTGTTAGCATACGGGTTAGGATTAGGGGACAGATTAGGGTAAGGCTTCGGGTAAGGGTTAGGGTTTGGGTTAGGTTTAGGGTTAGGGTTAGGGCACGGGAACGGTTTAGGGTACACGTTAGGGTACAACAATGCTTTAGGGTGAGCGTACGTGGTAGGGTATGTGTTAGTGTTAGCGAACGGGTTAGGATTAGGGGACGGGTTAGGATAAGCTTCGGGTAAGGGTTAGGTTTAGGGTTAGGTTTAGGGTTAGGGTTAGGGGATGGGGAGGGTTTAGGGTACAGGTTTGGGTACAACAACGGTTTAGGGTGAGCGCACGTGATAGGGTATGGGTTAGGGTTAGCGTACGGGTTCCGATTAGGTGATGGGTTAGGGTAAGGCTTCGGGTAAGGGTTAGGGTTAGGGTTAGGTTTAGGGTAAGTGTTAGGGCATGGGGAGGGTTTAGGGTACACGTTAGGCTACGACAACGGTTTAGGGTGAGCGTATGTGTTAGGGTACGGGTTAGTGTTAGCGTACGGTTTAGGATTAGGGGACGGGTTAGGGTAAGCCTTCGGGTAAGTGTTAGTGTTAGGGTTAGGGTTACGGTTATGTTTAGGGGACGGGGACTGTTTAGGGTACAGCTTAGGTTAAGATAACGATTTAGGGTAAGCGAACATGTTAGGGTACGGGTTAGTGTTAGCGTACGGTTTAGGATTAGAGGACGGGTTAGGGTAAGGCTCCGGGTAAGGGTTAGGGTTAGGGTTAGGGGATGGGGACGGTTTAGGGTACAGGTTAGTGTACGGAACGGTTTAGAGTGAGCCTATGTGTTAGGGTACGGGTTAGTGTTAGCGTACGGGTTAGGATTAGGGGACAGGTTAGTGTAAGGCTTCGGGTAAGGGTTAGGGTTAGGGTTTGGGGATGGGGACGGTTCAGGGTACAGTTTAGGGTATGACAACGGTTTAGGGTGAGCGTACGTGTTAGGGTATGGGTTAGGGTTAGCGTACGGGTTAGGTTTAGGGGGCGGGTTAACGGAAGGCTTCGGGCAAGGGTTAGTATTAGGGTTAGTGTTAGGGTTAGGGGACGGGGCCGGTTTAGGGTACAGGTTAGGGTACGACAACGCTTTAGGGTGAGCGTATGTATTAGGGCATGGGTTAGTGTTAGCGTACGGGTTAGGATTAGGGGACAGGTTAGGGTAAAGCTTCGGGTAAGGGTTAGGGTTAGGGTTAGGGGACAGGAACGGGGAAGGTTTAGGGTACAGGATAGGATTTGACAACAGTTTAGGGTGTGCGTACGTGTTAGGGTAAGGGTTAGTGTTAGCGTACGGGTTAGGATTAGGGGACAGGTTAGGGTAAGGCTTCGGGTAAGGGTTAGGGTTAGGGTTTGGGTTAGGGGACGGGGACGGGGACGATTTAGGGTAGAGGTTAGTGTACGACAACTCTTTAGGGTGAGCGTATATGTTAGGGTACGGGTTAGAGTTAGCGTATAGGTTAGGAATAGGGGACGGGTTAGGGTAAGGCTACGGGTAAGGGTGAGGTTTAGGGTTAAGTTTAGGGGACGGGGACGGGGACGGTTTAGGTACAGCTTATGGTACGACAACGGTTTAGGGTGAGCGTACGTGTTAGGGTACGGGTTAGTGTTAGCGTACGGGGTAGGATTATGGGACGGGTTAGGGTAAGGCTTCGGGTAAGGGTTAGGGTTAGGGTTAGGGTTAGGGTTAGGCTACAGGGATGGTTTAGGGTACATGTTAGGGTACGACAACGGTTTAGGGTGAGCGTATGTGTTAGGGCATGGGGTAGTTTTAGCGTATTATTTAGGATTATGGGACGGGTTAGGGTAAGGCTTCGGGTAAGGGGTAGGGTTTGCGATAGGGTTAGGGTTAGGGAACGGGGACGGGGACGGTTTAGTGTACAGGTTAGGGTACGACCACGCTTTAGGGTGAGCGTATCTGTTAGGGCATGGGTTAGTGTTAGCGTACGGGTTAGGATTAGGGGACGGGTTAGGGTAAGGCTTCGGGTAAGGGTTAGGTTTAGGGTTAGGGTTAGGGGACGGGGACGGGGACGGTTTAGGGTACAGGTTAGTGTACGACAGCAGTTTAGGGTGAGCATTCGTTTTAAGGCACGGGTTAGTGTTAGCGTAAGGGTTAGGATTAGGGGACGGTTTAGGGTAAGGCTTCGGGTAAGTATTAGGGTTAGGGTTAGGCTTAGGGGAAGGGGACGACTTAGGGTACAGGTTAGGGTACGACAAAATTTTATGGTGAGCGTGTGTGTTAGGGTATGGGTTAGTGTTAGCGTATGGGTTAGGATTAAGGGTCGGGTTAGGGTAAGGCTTGGGGTAAGGTTTAGGTTTAGGGCTAGGTTTAGGGTTAGGGTTAGGGGACGGAGACGGTTTAGGTTATAGGTTAGTGTACGACAACGTTTTAAGGTGAGCGTACGTGTAAGGGTACGGGATAGTGTTAGCGTACGGGTTAGGAATAGGGGACATGTTAGGGTAAGGTTTCGGGTAAGGGCTAGTGTTAGGGGACCGGGACGGGATGGTTTAGGGTACAGGTTAGTGTACGAGAACGGTTTAGGTTGAGCATACGGGTTAGGTTACGGGTTAGTGTTAGCGTACGGGTTAGGATTAGGGGACGGGTTAGGGTAAGGCTTTGTGTAAGGGTTAAGTTTAGGGTTAGGGGACGGGGACGATTTAGGGTACAGCTTAGTGTACGACAAAGTTTTAGGGTGAGCGTATGTGTTAGGATACAGGTTAGTGTTAGCATACGGGTTAGAATTAGGGGACGAGTTAGGGTAAGGCTTCGGGTAAGGATTAGGGTTAGGTTTAGGGTTAGGGGACAGGGACGATTTAGGGTACAGGTTAATGTACGACAACGGTTTAGGGTGAGCCTACGTGTTAGGGCACGGGTTAGTGTTAGCGTAGCGTTTAGGATTATGGGATGGGTTAGTGTAAGGCTTCGGGTAAGGGTTAGGGTTTGGGTTAGGGTTAGGGTTAGGGTACGGGGACAGGAACGGTTTAGGGTACAGGTTAGGGTACGACAACGCTTTAGGGTGAGCGTACGTGTTAGGGCACGGATTAGTGTTAGCGTACGGTTAGCATTGGGGACGGGTTAGGGTAAGGCTTCGGGTAAGGTTTAGGGTTATGGTTAGGGTTCGGGTTAGTGTTAGGTAATGGGGACGGTTTAGGGTACAGCTTAGTGTACGACAAATGTTTCGGGTGAGCGTACGTGTTAGGGCACGGGTTAGTGTTAGCGTGCGGGTTAGGTTTAGGGGACTGGTTAGGGTAAGGCTTCGGGTAAGGTTTAAGGTTAGGGTTAGGGTTAGGGTTAGGGGACAGGGACGATTTAGGGTACAGGTTAGGGTACGACAAGGTTTTAGGGTGAGCGTACGTGTTAGGGTACGGGTTAGTGTTAGCGTACGGGTTAGGATTACGGGACGGGTTAGGGTAAGGCCTCTGGTAAGGGTTAGGGTTAGGGTTAGGGTTAGGGGACAGGGACGGTTTAGGGTACAGGTTAGGGTACGTCAACGGTTTAGGGTGAGCGTACGTGTTAGGGTACGGGTTAGTGTTAGCGTACGGGTTAGGATTATGGGACGGGTTAGGGTAAGGCTTCGGGTAAGTGTTAGGGTTAGGGTTAGGGTTAGAGTTAGGGTTAGGGTTAGGGTACAGGGACGGTTCAGGGTACAGGTTAGGGTACGACAATGGTTTAGGGTGAGTGTACGTGTTAGGGCAAGGGTTAGTGTTAGCATACGGGTTAGGATTAGGGGACAGATTAGGGTAAGGCTTCGGGTAAGGGTTAGGGTTAGGGTTAGGGTTAGGGTTAGGGTTAGGGGACGGGGACGGTTTAGGTTACAGGTTAGTGTACGACAACAGTTTAGAGTGAGCGTATGTGTTATGGTACTTGTTAGTGTTAGTGTACGGGTTAGGATTGGGGACGGGTTAGGGTAAGGCTTCGCGTAAGTGTTAGGGCTAGGGGACGGTGACGGTTTAGGGTACAGGTTAGGGTACGACAACGGTTTAGGGTGAGGGTACGTGTTCGGACACGGGTTAGTGTTAGCGTACGGATTAGGATTAGGGGACGGGTTAGTGTAATGCTTCGGGTAAGTGTTAGGGTTAGGGTTAGGGTTAGGGTTAGGGGACGGGGACGGTTTAGGGTACATGTTAGGGTACGACAAAGATTTAGGGTGAGCGTGCGTGTTAGGGTATGGGTTAGTGTTAGCGTACGGGTTAGGATTAAGGGTCGGGTTAGGGTAAGGCTTGGGGTAAGGTTTAGCTTTAGGGCTAGGTTTAGGGTTAGGGTTAGGGGACGGGGAGGTTTAGGGTACAAGTTAGGGTAGGACAATGGTTTAGGTTGAGCGTACATTTTAGGGCACAGTTTACTGTTAGTGTACGGGTTAGGATTAGAGGACGGGTTATGGTAAGGCTTCGGGTAAGGGTTAGGGTTAAGGTTAGTTGACGGGGATGGTTTAGGTTACAGGTTAGTGTATGAGAATGGTTTAGTGTGAGCGTACGTGTTAGGATACGGGTTAGAGTTAGCGTATGGGTTAGGATTAGGGGACGGGTTAGTGTAAGGCTTTGGGTAAGAATTAGGGTTAGGGTTAGGGGACGGGGACGGTTTAGGGTACAGGTTAGGGTACGACAACGGTTTAGGGTGATCGTATGTGTTAGGGCATGGGTTAGTTTTAGCGTATCGTTTAGGATTATGAGACGGGTTAGGGTAAGGCTTCGGGTAAGGCTTAGGGTTTGGGTTAGGGTTAGGGTTAGGGAACGGGGACGGGGACAGTTTAGTGTACTGGTTAGGGTAAAACCACACTTTAGGGTGAGCGTACGTGTTAGGGCATGGGTTAGTGTTAGCTTACGGGTTAGGATTAGGGGACGGGTTAGGGTAAGGCTTCGGGTAAGGGTTAGGTTTAGGGTTAGGTTTAGGGGACGGGGACGGGGACGGGGACGGTTTAGGGTACAGGTTAGTGTACGACAGCGGTTTAGGGTCAGCGTACGTGTTAGGGTATGGGTTAGTGTTAGCGTACGGGTTAGGATTAGGGCACGGGTTAAGGTAAGGCTTGGTGTAAGGGTTAGGGTTAGGGTTAGGGTTAGGGGAGGGGGACGGTTTAGGGTACAGGTTAGGGTAGGACAATGGTTTAGGTTCAGCGTACATGTTAGGGCACAGTTTACTGTTAGCGTACGGGTTAGGATTAGAGGACGGGTTATGGTAAGGCTTTGGGTAAGGGTTAGGTTTAGGTTTAGGGTTAGGGTTAGGGGACGGGGACGGGGACGGTTTAGGGTACATGTTAGGGTACGACAACGGTTTAGGGTGAGCTTGCGTGTTAGGGTACGGGTTAGTGTTAGCGTACGGGTTAGGATTTGGGGACGGGTTAGGGTAAGGCGTCAGGTAAGGGTTAGGGTTAGGGTTAGGGTTAGGGTTAAGGGTCGGGGACAGGGACGGTTTAGGGTACAGGTTAGGGTACGACAACAGTTTAGGGTGAGCGTACATGTTAGGGTACGGGTTAGTGTTAGCGTACGGGTTAGGATTATGGGACGGGTTAGGGTAAGGCGTCGGGTAAGGGTTAGGGTTAGGGTTAGGGTTAGGGTTAATGGTCAGGGACAGGGACGGTTTAGGGTACAGTTTAGTGTATGACAACAGTTTAGGGTGAGCGTACGTGTTAGGGTACGGGTTAGTGTTAGCGTACGGGTTAGGATTATGGGACGGGTTAGGGTAAGGCTTCGGGTAAGCTTTAGGGTTAGGATAAGGGTTAGGGTTAGGGTTAGGGTAGAGGGACGGTTTAGGGTACAGGTTAGGGTACGACAACGGTTTAGGGTGAGCGTACGTGTTAGGGCAAGGGTTAGTCTTAGCGTACGCGTTAGGATTAGGGGACAGGTTAGGGTAAGGCTCCGGGTATGGGTTAGGGTTAGGGTTAGCGTTAGGGTTAGGGGACGGAGACGGTTTAGGTTACAGGTTAGTGTACGACAACGTTTTAAGGTGAGCGTACGTGTAAGGGTACGGGATAGTGTTAGCGTACGGGTTAGGAATAGGGGACATGTTAGGGTAAGGTTTCGGGTAAGGGCTAGGGTTAGGGGACGGGGACGGGACGGTTTAGGGTACAGGTTAGTGTACGAGAACGGTTTAGGTTGAGCATACGGGTTAGGTTACGGGTTAGTGTTAGCGTACGGGTTAGGATTAGGGGACGGGTTAGGGTAAGGCTTTGTGTAAGGGTTAGGTTACGGGTTAGGGGATGGGGACGATTTAGGGTACAGCTTAGTGTACGACAAAGTTTTAGGGTGAGCGTATGTGTTAGGATACAGGTTAGTGTTAGCATACGGGTTAGAATTAGGGGACGAGTTAGGGTAAGGCTTCGGGTAAGGATTAGGGTTAGGGTTAGGGTTAGGGGACAGGGACGATTTAGGGTACAGGTTAATGTACGACAACGGTTTAGGGTGAGCCTACGTGTTAGGGCACGGGTTAGTGTTAGCGTAGCGTTTAGGATTATGGGATGGGTTAGTGTAAGGCTTCGGGTAAGGGTTAGGGTTTGGGTTAGGGTTAGGGTTAGGGTACGGGGACAGGAACGGTTTAGGGTACAGGTTAGGGTACGACAACACTTTAGGGTGAGCGTACATGTTAGGGCACGGATTAGTGTTAGCGTACGGTTAGGATTAGGGGACGGGTTAGGGTAAGGCTTCGGGTAAGTTTAGGGTTATGGTTAGGGTTCGGGTTAGTGTTAGGTAATGGGGACGGTTTAGGGTACAGCTTAGTGTACGACAAATGTTTCGGGTGAGCGTACGTGTTAGGGCACGGGTTAGTGTTAGCGTGCGGGTTAGGTTTAGGGGACCGGTTTGGGTAAGGCTTCGGGTAAGGTTTAAGGTTAGGGTTAGGGTTAGGGTTAGGGGACAGGGACGATTTAGGGTACAGGTTAGGGTACGACAAGGTTTTAGGGTGAGCGTACGTGTTAGGGTACGGGTTAGTGTTAGCGTACGGGTTAGGATTACGGGACGGGTTAGGGTAAGGCTTCGGGTAAGTGTTAGAGTTAGGGTTTGCGTTAGGGTTAGGGTTAGGGCACAGGGACGGTTTAGGGTACAGGTTAGGGTACGACAACGGTTCAGGGTGAGCGTACGTGTTAGGGTACGGGTTAGTGTTAGCGTACATGTTAGAGTAGGAGAGGGGTTAGGTTAAGGCTTCGGGTAAGGGTTAGGATTAGGGTTAGTGATAGGGTTAGGGGACGGGGACAGTTTAGGGTACAGGTTATGGTACGACAATGGATTATGGTGATCGTACGTGTTAGGGTATGGGTTAGTGTTAGCATACGGGTTAGGATTAGGGGACGGTTTAGGGTAAGGCTTCGGGTAATGGTTAGGGTCATGGTTAGGGTTAGGGTTAGGGGACGGGGACGGTTTAGTGTACATGTAAGCGTACGACAACGGTTTAGGGTGAGCATATGTGTTAGGGTAGGGGTTAGTGTTAGCGTACGGGTTAGCATTAGGGGACGGGTTAGGGTAAGGCTTCGGGTAAGTGTTTGGGTTAGGGTTAGGGTTAGGGGACGGGGACTGTTTAGGGTACAGTTTAGGGTATGACAACGGTTTAGGGTGAGCGCACGTATTAGGGTACGGGTTAGTGTTAGCGTACAGGTTAGGATTAGGGGACGGGTTAGCGTAAGGCTTTGGGTAAGGGTTAGGGTGAGGGTTAGGGTTAGGGTTAGGGGACGGGGACAGTTTAGGGTACAGGATAGGGTAAGATAACGGTTTAGGGTGAGCGTACGTGTTAGGGTACGGGTTAGTGTTAGCGTACGGGTTAGGATTAGATGACGGGTTAGGGTAAGGCTTCGGGTAAGGGTTAGGGTTAGGGTTAGGTTTAGGCTTAGGGTTAGGGGACGGGGATGGTTTAGGGTACAGGTTAGGTTACGACAACGGTTTCGGGTGAGCATACGTGTTAGGGTACGGGTTAGTGTTAGCGTACGGGTTATGATTAGGGGACGTGTTAGGGTAAGGCTTCGGGTAAGGGTTAAGTTTACGGTTAGGTTTAGGGTTAGGGGACGGGGACGGGGACGGTTTAGGGTACAGGTTAGGGTACAACAACGATTTAGGGTGAGTGTACGTGTTAGGGTATGGTTTAGTGTTAGCGTACGGGTTAGGATTAGGGGAGGGGTTAGTGTAAGGCTTTGGGTAAGGGTTAGGGTTAGGGTTAAGTTTAGGGGACGGGGACGGGGAGAGTTTAGGGTACAGGTTAGGGTACGACAACGGTTTATGGTGAGCGTACGTGTTTGGGTACTTGTTAGTGTTAGCGTACGGGTTAGGATTAGGGGACCGTTTAGGGTAAGGCTTTGGGTAAGGGTTTGGGTTAGGGTTAGGGTTAGGTTTAGGGGACGGGGACGGTTTAGGGTACAGGTTAGTGTACGAAAACGGTTTAGGGTGAGTGTGCGTGTTAGGGTACGGGTTAGTGTTAGCCTACGGTTTATGATTAGGGGACGGGTTAGTGTAAGGCTTTGGGTAAGGGTTAGGGTTAGGGTTAGGGGACGGGGACGCGGACGGGGACGGTTTAGGGTACAGGTTAGTGTATGACAACAGTTTATGCTGAGCCTACGTGGTAGCGCACGGTTTAGTGTTAGCGTACGGGTTAGGATTATGGAACGGTTTAGGGTAAGGCTTCGGGTAAGGGTTAGTGTTAGGGTTAGGTTTAGGGTAAGGGGACGGGGACGGGGACAGTTTAGAATACAGGTTAGCGTACGACAACTGTTTAGGGTGAGTGTACGGTTAGGGTACGGGTTAGTGTTAGCGTACGGTTCGGATTAGGGGATGGGTTAGGGTAAGGCTTCGGGTAAGGGTTAGGCTTATGGTTAGGGTTAGGGGACGGGGACGGGGACGGTTTAGGGTACAGGTTAGGGTACGACAACCGTTTAGGGTGAGCGTACGTGTTAGTGTACGGGTTATTGTTAGCGTACGGGTTCGGTTTAGGGGACGGTTTAGGGTAAGGCTTCAGGTAAGGTTTAGAGTTAGGGTTAGGTTTAGGGTTATGGTTAGGGGATGTGGACGGTTTAGGGTACAGATTAGGGTACGACAAAGATTTAGGGTGAGCGTACGTGTTAGTGTACGGGTTATTGTTAGCGTACGGGTTCGGATTAGGGGACGGGTTAGGGTAAGGCTTCGGGTAAGCGTTAGTGTTAGGGTTAGGGTTAGGGTTAGGGTTCGGGGAAAAGGACGGTGTACGGTACAGGTTAGTGCACAACAACGGTTTAGGGTGAGCGTAAGTGTTAGGGTACGGGTTAGTGTTAGCGTATGGGTTAGGATTAGGGGACGGGTTAGGGTAAGGCTTCGGGTAAGGGTTAGGGTTAGGGTTAGGGTTAGGTTTAGAGGACGGGGACGCGGACGGTTTAGGGTACAGGTTAGTGTATGACAACGATTTAGCGTGAGCGTACGTGTTACGGTACGGGTTAGAGTTCGCGTACGGGTTAGGATTAGGGGGCAAGTTAGGGTAAGGCTTTGGGTAAGGGTTAGGATTAGGGTTAGGGTTAGGGATTAGGGGAAGGGGACAGTTTAGGGTACAGGTTAGGTTACAACAACGGTTTAGTGTGAGAGTATGTGTTAGGGCACGGGTTAGTGTTAGCGTACGGGATACGATTATGGGACGTGTTAGGGTAAGGCTTCGGGTAAGGGTTAGGGTTAGGGTTAGGGTTAGGTTTAGGGTTAGGCGACCGGGATGGTTTAGGGTACAGGTTAGGGTACGACAGCGGTTTAGGGTGAGCGTACATGTTAGTGTACAAGTTAGTGTTAGCTAACGGGTTAGGATTAGGGGACGGGTTAGGGTAAGGCTTCGGGTAAGGTTTAGGTTTAGAGGTAGGGTTAGGGTTATGGTTAGGGGACAGGGATTGTTTAGGGTACAGGTTAGGGTACGACAAAGGTTTAGGTTGAGCGTATGTGTTAGGGTACGGGTTAGTGTTAGCGTACGTGTTAGGATTAGGGGACGGGTTAGGGTAAGGCTTCTGGTAAGCGTTAGGGTTCGGGTTATGGTTAAGGTTAGGGTTAGGGGACGGGGAAGTTTTAGGGTACAGGTTAGCGTATGACAACGGTTTAGGGTGAGCGTACGTGTTAGGGTACGGGTTAGTGTTAGTGTACACGTTAGGATTAGGGGACGGGTTAGGGTAAGGCTTTGGGTAAGGGTTAGGGTTAGGGTTAGGATTAGGGTTAGGCTTAGGTGACGGGGATGGTTTAGGGTACAGGTTAGGGTACAACAACGTTTTAGGGTGAGCGTACGGGTTAGGGTACAGTTTAGTGTTAGCGTACGGGTTAGGATTAGGTGACGGGTTAGGGTAAGGCTTCGGGTAAGGGTTAGGGTTAAGGTTAGGGTTAGTGTTAGGGGACGGGGACAGGGACGGTTTAGGGTACAGGTTAGGGTACGACAACGGTTTAGGGTGAGCGTAGGTGTTATGGTACGGGTTAGTGTTAGCATACGGGTTAGTATTAGGGAACGGTTTAGGGTAAGGCTTCCGGTAAGGGTTAGGATTAGGGTTAGGGTTAGGGTTAGGTTTAGGGGACAGGGACGGTTTGGGGTACAGGTTAGGGTCGAAACCGGTTTAGGGTGAGCGTACGTGTTAGGGTAGGGGTTAGTGTTAGCGTACGGGTTAGGGTTAGGGGACGAGTTAGGGTAAGGCTTAGGGTAAGGGTTAGGGTTAGGGTTAGGGTTAGGGTTAGGGGACAAGGACGATTTAGGGTACAGGTTAATGTACGACAAAGGTTTAGGGTGAGCATACGTGTTATGGTACTGGTTAGTGTTAGCGTACAGGTTACGTTCAGGGGACGGGTTAGTGTAAGGCTTCAGGTAAGGGTTAGGGTTAGGGTTATGGTTAGGGGACAGGGACGGTTTAGGATACAGGTTAGGGTACGACAACGGTTTTGGGTGAGCGTACGTGTTAGGGTACGGGTTAGTGTTAGGGTACGGGTTAGGATTAGGGGACAGGTTAGGGTAAGGCTTTGGGTAAGGGTTAGGGTTAGTGTTAGGGTTAGGTTTAGGGCTAGTGTTAGGGGACGGGGACGGTTTAGGGTACAGGTTAGTGCACGACAACGCTTTAGGGTGAGCGTACGTGTTAGGGCACGGATTAGTGTTAGCATACGGTTAGTTTTAGGTGACGGGTTAGTGTAAGGCTTCGGGTAAGGTTTACAGTTAGGGTTAGGCTTCGGGTAAGGGTTAGGGGATGGGCACGATTTAGGGTACAGGTTAGGGTACGACAATGGTTAGGGTGAGCGTACGTGTTAGGGTACGGGTTAGTGTTAGCGTACAGTTTAGATTAGGGGACGTGTTAGGGTAAGGATTCGGGTAAGGGTTAGGGTTAGGGTTAGGGATAGGGTTAGGGGATGGGGATGGTTTAGGATACAGGTTAGGGTAAGACAACTGTTTAGGGTGAGCGTACGTGTTAGGGTATGGGTTAGAGTTAGCGTACGGGTTAGTATTACGGGACGGGTTAGTGTAAGGCTCCGGTTAAGGGTTAGGGTTAGGGTTAGGGTTAGGTTTAGGGGACAGGGACGGTTTAGGGTAGAGGTTAGGGTACGACAACGGTTTAGGGTGAGCGTACGTGTTAGGGCACGGTTTACTGTTAGCGTACGGTTTAGGATTAGAGGACGGTTTAGGGTAAGGCTTCGGGTAAGGGTTAGGTTTAGGGTTAGGGTTAGGGGACGGTTTAGGGTACAGATTAGTGTATGACAACGTTTTAGGGTGAGTGTACTTGTTAGGGTACGGGTTAGTGTTAGCGTACAGGTTAGGATTAGGGGACGGGTTAGGGTAAGGCTTCGGGTAAGGGTTAGGTTTAGGGTTAGGTTTAGGGTTAGGGTTAGTGGACGGGGACGGTTTAGGGTACAGGTTAGTGTACGACAACGGTTTAGGGTGAGCATACGTGTTAGGGTATGGGTTAGTGTTAGCGTACGGGTTAGGATTAGGGGACGGGTTAGAGGAAGGCTTCGGGTAAGGGTTAGGGTTAGGGTTAGGGTTAGGGGATGGGGACGTTTTAGGGTACAGGTTAGTGTAGGACAACGGTTTAGAGTGAGGGTACGTGTTAGGGTACTGGTTAGCGTTAGCGTATGGGTTAGGATTAGGGGACAGGTTAGGGTAAGGCTTCGGGTAATGATTAGGTTTAGTGTTAGGGTTAGGGGCCGGGGACGGTTTAGGGTACAGGTTAGGGTACGAAAATGGATTAGGGTGAGCGTACATGTTAGGGTATGGGTTAGTGTTAGCGTACGGGTTAGGATTAGGGGACGGGTTAGTGTAAGGCTTCGGGTAAGTGTTAGGGTTAGCGTTAGGGTTAGAATTAGGGGACAGTGACTGTTTAGGGTACAGTTTAGGGTACGACAACGGTTTAGGGTGAGCGCATGTATTAGGGTACGGGTTAGTTTTAGCGTATGGATTTGGATTAGGGAACGGGTTAGTGTAAGGCTTTGGGTAAGTTTTATGGTTAGGTTTAGGGTTAGGGTTAGGGTTACGGAATGGGGACGGTTTAGGGTACAGTTTAGGGTACGACAACTGTTTAGGTTGAGTGTACGTGTTAGGGCACGTGTTAGTGTTAGCATACGGGTTCGGATTAGGGGATGGTTTAGGGTAAGGCTTCGGTTAAGGGTTAGGGTTAGGGTTAGGGTTAGGGTGAGTGGGACGGAGATGGTTTAGGGTACAGGTTAGTGTACGACAAATGTTTCGGGTGAGCGTACGTGTTAGGGTACGGTTTAGTGTTTGCGTACAGGTTAGGATTAGGTGACGGTTTAGTGTAAGGCTTCGGGTAAGGGTTAGAGTTAGGGTTAGGGTTAGGGTTAGGGTTAGGTGAGGGGGACGGTTTAGGGTACAGATTATGGTTCGACAACGGTTTAGGGTGAGCGTACGTGTTAGGGTACGGGTTAGTGTTAGCCTACGGGTTAGGATTAGGTGACGGGTTAGGGTAAGGCTTCGGGTAAGGGTTAGGTTTAGGGTTAGGTTTAGGGTTAGGGGACGGGACGGGAACGGTTTAGGGTACACGTTAGGGTACAACAACGGTTTAGGGTGTGCGTACGTGTTAGGGTACGGTTTAGTGTTAGCGTACGGTTTAGGATTAGGGGACGGGTTAGGGTAAGGCTTCCGGTAAGTGTTAGGTTTAGGGTTAGCGTTAGGGTTAGTGTACGGGGATGGTTTAATGTACAGGTTAGGGTACACAACGGTTTAGGTTGAGCGTACGTGTTAGGTTACGGGTTAGTGTTACCGTACGGGTTAGGATTAGGGGACGGGTTAGGGTACGGCTTTGGGTAAGGTTTAGGGTTAGGATTAGGGTTAGGGGACGGGGACGGAGATGCTTTAGGGTACAGGTTAGGTTACGACAACAGTTTAGAGTGAGCGTACGTGTTAGGGTACGTGTTAGTATTAGTGTACGGGTTAGGATTAGGGGACGGGTTGTGGTAAGGCTTCGGGTAAGGGTTAGGATTAAGGTTAGGGTTAGGGTTAGGGGACGGGGACGGTTTAGGGTACAGGTTAGGTTACACAACGGTTTAGGGTGAGCGTACATGTTAGGGTACAGGTTAGTGTTAGCGTACGGGTTCGGATTAGGGGACAGGTTAGGATAAGGCTTCGAGTAAGTGTTAGGGTTAGGGTTATGGTTAGGGTTAGGGGACGGAGACGCTTTAGGGTACAGGTTAGGGTACGACAACGGTTTAGGGTGAGCGTACGTGTTTGGGTACGGTTTAGTGTTAGCGTACGGGTTAGGATTAGGGGACGGGTTAGTGTAAGGCTTCGGGTAAGGGTTAGAGTTAGGGCTAGGGTTAGGGTTCGGGTTAGGTGACGGGGACGGTTTAGGGTACAGGTTAGGGTACGACAACTGTTTAGGGTGAGCGTACGTGTTAGGGTACGGGTTAGTGTTAGCGTACGGTTAGGATTATGGGACGGGTTAGGGTAAGGCTTCGGGTAAGGATTAGGTTTAGGGTTAGGTTTACGGTTGGGGGACGGGGATGGGAACGGTTTAGGGTACAGTTTAGGGTACAACAACGGTTTAGGGTGAGCGTACGTGTTAGGGTATCGTTTAGTGTTAGCGTATGGGTTAGGATTAGGGGACGGATTAGGGTAAGGCTTCGAGTAAGGGCTAGGTTTAGGTTAGGGTTAGGGGTAGTGTACGGGGATGGTTTAGGGTACAGGTTATGGTACACAACGGTTTAGGTTGAGCGTACGTGTTAGGGTACGCGTTAGTGTTAGGGTACGGGTTAGTGTTAGCGTACGGGTTAGGAATAAGGGATGGGTTAGGGTAAGGCTTCGGATAAGTTTTCGGGTTGGGGTTAGGGTTAGGGTTAGGGTTAGGGGACGGGGACGGTTTAGGGTACAGGTTAGGGTACGACAACGGTTTAGGGTGAGCGTACGTGTTTGGGTACGGGTTAGTGTTAGCGTACGGGTTAGGATTATGGGATGGGTTAGGGTAAGGCTTCAGGTAAGGGTCATTGTTAGGGTTAGGTTTAGGTTTAGGGAACGGGGAAGAGGACGGTTTAGGGTACACTTTAGTGTACGACAACAGTTTATGGTGAGCGTACGTGGTAGCGCACGTTTTAGTGTTAGCGTACGGGTTAGGATTAGGGGACGGGTTAGTGTAAGGCTTCGGGTAAGGGTTAGTGTTAGGGTTAGCGTTAGGGTTAGGGGACGGGGACGGGGACGGTTTAGGGTACAGGTTAGCATACGAAAACGGTTTAGGGTGAGTGTACGTGTTAGAGTACGGGTTAGTGTTAGCATACGGGTTCGGATTAGGGGACGGGTTAGGGTAAGGCTTCGGTTAAGGGTTAGGCTTAGGTTTAGGGTTAGGGTTAGGGGACGGGGACGGTTTAGGGTACAGGTTAGGGTACGACAACTGTTTAGGGTGAGCGTACGTGTTAGGGTACGGGTTATGGTTAGCGTACGTGTTCGGATTAGGGGACGGGTTAGCGTAAGGCTTAAGGTAAGGTTTAGGGTTAGGTTTAGGTTTAGGGTTAGGGTTTGGGGATGGGGACGGTTTAGGGTACAGGTTAGGGTACGACAACGGTTTAGGGTGAGCATACATGTTACGGTATGGATTAGTGTTAGCGTACGGGTTAGGATTATGGGACAGGTTAGAGTAAGGTTTCGGGTAAGGGTTAGGGTTAGGTTTAGGGTTAGGGTTAGGGGACGGGGACGGGGACGGTTCAGGATACAGGTTAGCGTACGACAACGGTTTAGGATGACTGTACATGTTAGGGCACAGGTTAGTGTTAGCGTACGGGTTAGGATTAGGGAACGGTTTAGGGTAAGGCTTCGGGTAAGGGTTAGGGTTAGGGTTAGGGTTAGGGTTAGTGTTAGGTGACGGGGACGGTTTAGGGTACAGGTTAGTGTACGACAACGGTTTAGGGTGAGCGTATGTGTTAGGGTACGGGTTAGTGTTAGCCTACGGGTTAGGATTAGGGGACGGGTTAGGGTAAGGCTTCGGCTAAGGGTTAGGGTTAGGGTTAGGGTTAGTGTTAGGGGTCGGTGACAGGGACGGTTTAGGATACAGGTTAGGGTACAACAACGGTTTAGTGTGAGCGTACGTGTTGGGGTACGGGTTAGTTTTAGCATACGGGTTAGGATTAGGGAACGGTTTAGGGTAAGGCTTCGGGTAAGGTTTAGGATTAGCGTTAAGGTTAGGTTTAGGGTTAGGGGACGGGGACGGTTTAGGGTACAGGTTAGGGTACGACAACGGTTTAGGGTGAGCGTACGTGTTAGGTTACGGGTTAGTGTTAGTGTACTGGTTAGGATAAGGGGACGGGTTAGGGTAAGGCTTCGGTTAAGGGTTAGGATTAGGGTTAGTGTTAGGGGACAGTGACGGTTTAGGGTAGAGGTTAGGGTAAGACAACGGTTTAGCGTGAGTGTACGTGTTAGGGTACGGGTTATTGTTAGCGTACGGGTTAGGATTAGGGGACGGGTTAGTGTAAGGCTTCGTGTAAGTGTTAGGTTTAGGGTTAGGGTTAGGGGACGGTGACGGTTTAGGGTACAGGTTAGGGTACGACAACGGTTTAGGGTGAGCGTACATGTTAGGGTACGGGTTAGTGTTAGCGTCCATGTTAGGATTAGGGGACGGGTTAGGGCAAGGCTTCAGGTAAGGTTTAGGGTTAAGGTTAGGGTTAGGGTTAGGGTAAGGTACGGGGACGGTTTAGGGTACAGGTTAGGGTACAACAAGGGTTTAGTGTGAGCGTATGTGTTAGGGTACGTGTTAGTGTTAGCATACGGGTTAGGATTAGGGACGAGTTAGGGTAAGGCTTCGCTTAATGGTTAGGGTTAGGGCTAGGGTTAGGGTTAGGGGACGGGGATTGTTTAGGGTACAGGTTAGGGTACGACAACGGTTTAGGGTCAGCATACGTGTTAGGGTACAGTTAGTGTTAGCGTACGGGTTAGGATTAGGCGACGGTTAGGGTAAGGCTTTGGGTAAGGGTTAGTGTTAGGATTAGGGGACGGTGACGGTTTAGGGTACAGGTTAGGGTACGACAACGTTTTCAGGTGAGCGTATGTGGTAGGGCACGGGTTAGTTTTAGCGTACGGTTTAGGATTATGGGACGGATTAGGGTGACGCTTCGGGTAAGGGTTAGGGTTAGTGTTAGAGGACAGGGATGGGGACAGTTTAGGGTACAGGTTAGGGTTCGCCAACGGTTTAGGGTGAGTGTACGTGTTAGGGTATGGGTTAGTGTTAGCGCCCAGGTTAGTTTTAGGGGACGGGTTACGGTAAGGCTTCGGGTAAGGGTTAGGTTTAGGGTTAGGGTTAGTGTTATGTTTAGGGGACGGGGACAGTTTAGGGTACAGGTTAGGGTACGACAATGGTTTAGGGTGAGCGTACATGTTAGGGTATGAGTTAGTGTTAACGTACGGGTTAGGATTAGGGGACGGTTTAGGGTAATGCTTTGGGTAAGTGTTAGGGTTATGGTTTGTTAGGGTTAGGGGATGGGGACGGTTTAGGGTACAGGTTAGGGTACGACAACTGTTTAGGATGAGCGTACGTGTTAGGATACGGGTTAGTGTTTGCGTATGGGTTAGGATTACGGGACGGATTAGTGCAAGGCTTCGCGTAAGGGTTAGGGTGAGACATAAGGCTGGACACTTCGGGCTGATGGCATTGGTGAGGTTCGGTGAGCAAATGCAGACCCTTTGAAGTCATACTGCATGGTACCCATTCCATGGGTCTCAACTCTCCAGGTTTAAGGGATTCTTCCTTCAGCTAAAACATGCATGGGAAACGCAGAGTACGGTCCACCGTGTCATTGGGAAACGTTTTCAAATGCATCGCAGTTTTCGTCCCCTGGTACTCGGGTTCGCCATTCCAGACGCTTTACCAACACTCTCCCCTCTTGGAGAGTCCATGCCTTTAACCTCCTGTTTGGCACAGTTTGCAATTTCTGCGCAAGATGAATAGGAATAGGGAGAACCAATGAGAGACTAGCTGTAGGTGTCTGCACGGGCAAATGGAACGCTCATTTCCCACCAGGAAGAGGAATTAACCAAAGGCTCAGCATGCCCTGCCAGAAACAGATTAGGGCCTGAAGCAATCCTGCGGTTTTGCGGTCAGCTCACAAGAAAGCGTGTTGAAGAAAAGAGCTCAAGTGGACTGTAGTCCACAAACCTGCAGAGTTATGAATGATAGCTATCGTCCAAAAATATATTCAAGTAAGTCTGTGAAGAGGGCTTTAAAGCGGTGCAGAATTTCAGGAAAACGATTTCAGCGGGTAGACTGGAATTGCACTTAAAGCATAGGAAAAGAGGCAGAATGTCGACAATGATGCACTTGGCCAAAAAGTGCATATGGGTTTTTTCCTGAATATATTCAGGAAAAAACACATATGCACTTTTTGGCCAACCAAGCAAGCGTGTAAAGGAAATCTGCACTACAATGAAGCCTCACTGCCCCCCGGTCAAACGGGCCATGTGAAAAAAGTGTAAAAGAAGGCATCATTGAAGACTAATACAGAATACCAAGTCCTGGTTGTTGGTAGAATGACCAGCAGGGTATAGGATTTAGGAACTACTGGAGGTATATCCTCGGTGGCTTCACTGACTCTCCTGACATCCGTTACCTTGACTGCTGCAGCCCATGGGGCTCTCAAGGTCAGGCCAATCCCAGGATATGGAGCTTACCCAGGCAGGTACCCCACCCCCACCCCAGGACACAGGGCCCTCGTGGTCAGGCCCCTCCCAGGATATGGTGTTCCCTGGGCAGGTACCCTGCAGCCCATGGGGTTCTCGTGGTCAGGTCCCTCCCAGGATACAGAGCTACCATTGCAGGTACCGTGGCAAGTCTGGGCAAACAGGAACCGTGCACATAGTGCACATTGCAAAGCACTCCCAGCTCACCTGTCGCTCAGATCTGACACAGAGCACCTCAGAGCAGTACTTGAACTAACAAACAGCAGCTCCAAAAGGTCTGTGACCTTGGGGATCACTCTGTGCGGCCTCCCTCCACCTCGTCTTCCAGAGGCTTCCACTGCACCCGGGGCACAAGGCCTCTGTCTAAACCCACCACCCACCCCTCCTCTCCCTGACTCCTGGGTTCCTCTCATTAGGAGAGGGTTTTCTTGAAGTTGTCTCCCACTCATGGGCCAGATAAAATGATTAGAAAACAAGCCAGAGCTACAGCCCCTTGTCTATCCTGACTCTCAAGAGCCCACACCTGTTCCTTGGACCTGGCCGATTCAGCAAGTTCCATTTTCTGCAACTGTGAGACCCTGAGGGGTGATGATAGGCTGACCTGGGCAGCCTGACCGTGCCGGCCAGATCTCCCCAGGTGTGCCTGGGTTGAGATCGATATAAACACCACTCCAGGCAGCAAGAGCCCCTGCAGCTGTGCCTGACGCCATTTTCTCTGCCCTGTCAACAGTCTCGGGGCTGGGTTGGTGGGAGGGAGTGAGAGGCCACGGCTTTGTGGGTGGCTCAGTGTGAGTGGGGCTCTGCTGGACTTTCTGCAGCAGTTGCCAAGATGCCACCTGCTAAAGAAGAGGATGTGTCACCCATACCTGCCGCTGGAATTCCTCCCTGGGCAGAGGTGAGGAAGGAAGAAAGCAGTGGGGGCCGGGACAGGAGGGGTATCTCAGGCAGGGAAATGGAAAGCTTCCAGAAGAGCACCCAGGGCCAGGGCCATCCTGGCTGGCCTACAGGCATCAAGTCGGCCGGCATGCTGTCGCTCCTGTGGCTCCATGGCCCTTCCTCTAGGCTTTCAAGTCCTTGTACATATTCAGGTGTTTTACCTGGGAAGGGTGGGAACATTTCAGCAGCAGCTGGCCTGGGGCTCGGCCCACGTTTACTCACAGATGCCTCGGCACGGTCCCCCAGCTTTGCAATGAGGACGCTTGTTGCGTGGGGCCTGCTGGCTGAATGGGAGATGATTCCCCACCACTGACCAACTTCAGAATTGTTTACAACTGGAGCAATTGCCCTGATAGGGATTTCCTCTGTGTAACTGGTGGGTTCTGTTTTTCTTTTTCTTTTTTTCGTTTTTGGTTCAAGGTAGATTTTATTCCTCTTTTCTGTATTTACAGATATATGCATGGAAATAATTTATTCATATAAATACATGTATGTGAAGGGCAGAATATTTTTTCTGTTTTACTTTTTTTAATTTTATTTTTTTTAATTTTGAATTTTATTTTATTTTTTATACAGCAGGTTTTTTTTTTGGTTATCTGTTTTATACATATAAATGTATACATGCCAATCCCAATATCTCAACTCCTCCCACCACCATCCCCCCAACAGCTTTCCCCCCTTGGTGTCCATAAGTTCATTGTCTACGTCTGTTGCTCTATTTCTGCCTTGCAAAACGGTTCATCTGTACAATTTTTCTAGGTTCCACATATATGCATTAATATACAAGATTTGTTTTGTTTTTCTCTTTCTGACTTACTTCACTGTGTATGACAGTCTCTAGATCCATCAACATCTCTACCGGTGACCCAATTTCGTTCCTTTTTATGGCTCAGTAATATTCCATTTTATATATGTACCACATCTTTATGCATTCGTCTGTCTGTGGGCATTTAGGTTGCTTCCATTACCTGGATATTGTAAATAGTGATGCAATGAACATTGCGCTGAATGTCGTTTTTTAATTTTTGGTTTTGTCTGGGTATATGACCAGTAGTGGGATTGCTGTATCAGATGGTAATTCTATTGTTAGTTTTATAAGAAACTCTGTAATGTTCTCCACAGTGACTGTATCAATTTACATTCCCAACAATAGTAGAAGAGGGTTCCATATCTCCACACCCTTTCCAGCATTTGTTGTTTGTAGATTTTTCTGATGATGCCCATTCTAACCAGTGTGAGGTGATACACCATGGATGAGTCTATTTCGTTGAGCAAGGAGTAGGTCTTGTCTAATACATATTTGGCTTATGGAAAGGTATCTGTGCTAATTTCAATCTCTGGTTTTATACAGCACCCCAACTCAACTTTCCCCTTAAGCAAGCATAAGTTTTTTATCTAAATGTGAGACTCTGTTCGGTTTTGTAATCCAGTTCATGTGGAGCCAAGTTTACACTCCCTCTATTAGTGATATCTTATGATAACTATCTTTCTCTGTGTGACATATTTCTCTTAGAATCATCGTGCTTAAATTCACTCAATTTGCTGCTACAGGCCTGATGACATTGATTTCATTGCTGAGTGATATTCCATTGTACGTAAGTAGCACAACTTCTTTATCCATTTTTTTCTTTCTAGGATATTTAATGTGCACTGGACTCAAGTTTCTTGTAAACACAGCAGCCCTAAATTTTGTGTTGGCTGTGTCTTGTTGATTTTAATATTCCTAAGCTATAGAGCCATAAGTGGAAGTGACCTAGGCTCTGTAGCTTTGTTTTTTAGATGTTTCAGGATACATCATAAACATCTCCAGAGTGTCTGTTGGCAATTGACATCCCACCCATCAGCATAACAAGGCTCCCTGTTCTCCATGGCCTGTCCTGTGTTTCTTGTTTTTACACTTTTTTCAGATGGCCCTTTTGACGAATGGGAAAAGAGACTTCATTGTAGTGTGGATTTCCATTGCTGGAGTGCTTGGTTGACAAAAAAGGGCGTATGCGTTTTTTCATGAATGTATTCAGGAAAAAATGCATACGCTCTTTTTGTCCAAGTGCATCACTGTCAAAGATCTGCTTCTTTTCATATGCTTTAAATGCAATTCAAATCTACCTCCTGAAATCTGATTCCTGCAATTCTGCCTCGTTTTCAAGTCCTCTTTGCAGCCTTACTTCAATATATTTTTGACAATAGCTGTCATTTATAACTCTGCAGGTTTGTGAATTACAGTGCCCCTGATTTCCTTTCTTAACTTGCTTCCTTGTGAGCTGGCCACAAAACCGCAGGTTTGCTTCAGGCTGTAATCTGGTTCCGGCATGGCATGCTCAGCGTTTGGTTAATTCCTCTTCCTGGTGGGAAATGAGAGTTAAATGTGCCCGTCCAGACACCTGCCTCATTCCCAGCCCCTTGGTGATATGTGTCCTCTGGTTCGAGACCACATGTGCTGGGTTCCTCTCCTTTCAATGATGTGGCCCCAATGGTGTGAGGAAACTCCTGCCTGGTTCCCATCCCCTTGGTGATGTGGGCCCTCTGGTGAGAGTCTGATCCTGGCTGGGTTCCTCACCCTTCTGTGAGGTGGGCCCTCGGCTCTTAGGTAAATCCTGCCTGGCTTGCTCCCATTGCCTTGGAGACGTAGGCCCTCTGGTGGCAGTTGGAGCCTGCTGGGAGCCTCCTCTCCTCAGTGATGAGTGCCCTCTGACGTCAGGTTCTAACTGCTGTGCTCCCCACGTTTTCTGATGTGAGCCCAGTGATGCCAGGACACTCCTGCCAGGTTCCCATCCCCATTGGGATGTGGGCCTTCTGCTCTGAGGTCCCAACGCCTGGGTTCCTTACAGTTTCATGGTGTTGGCTCTCTGATGTTAGTTCACTCAGGCCTAGATCCCATAGCCCCTGTGCTCTGGGCCGCCTGCTGCGAGGTTCCAACTGCTGGATTCCTCACCTTTTTTATTCTTTGTGCCCTGTGTTGTGAGGCTCCTCCTGCCTTCCTCACTTCCCCCGTTGGTGATGTAGGTCCTGTGGTTTGAGGCTACATGTGCCAGTTTCCTCACCTTTTAGTGATGTGGCCCCACTGGTGTGAGGACACTCCTGCCTGGATCCCATCCCCTTGGTGATGTGGGCCCTCTGGTGAGAGTCTGATCCTGGCTGGATACCTCACATTTCTGGGAGGTGGGCTCTCTGCTGTGAGGTCACTCCTGCCTGGCTGGCACACATCGCCTTGGCCAAGTGAGCCCTCTGGTTGCAGTTGGAGCGGGATGGGAGCCTCCTCCCCTCGGTGATGAGGGCCCGCTGGCATCAGGCCCTAACTGCTGGGCTCTCCACATTTTCTGATGTGCGCCCACTGGTGCGATGACACTCCTGCCAGTTTCCCATCCCCATGGGGATGTGGGCTTTCTGCTCTGTGGTCCCAATTGCTGGGTTGCTCACAGTATCATGATGTGGGCCCTCTGCTGTGAGTTCACTGCGGCCTAGATCTCATAGACTGGGTGCCCTGGGCCGCCTGCTGGGAGCTTCCAATTACTGGATTCCTCATCTTTTTATTCTATGGGCCCTGTGTTGTAAGGCTACTCCTGCCTGCCTCACTCCGAGCCCCTTGGAGATGTGGGTCCTCTGCTTTGAGGCCACATGTGCTGGGTTCCTCACCTTTGTATGATGTGGCCACATTGGTGTTAGGACACTCCTGCGTGGTTCCGATCCCCTTGGTGATGTGGGCCCTCTGGCGAGAGTCTTATCCTGGTTGGTTTCCTCACCCTTCTGTTAGGTAGGCCCTGTGCTGTGAGGTCACTCCTACCTGACTGGCACACGTCATCTTGGCGATGTGGGCCCTCAATTGTGTGTTGGTGCCTGCTGGGAGCCTCCTTCCCTCGGTAATGAGGGCTCTCTGGTGTCAGGCCCTAACTCCTGGGCTCTCAAAATTTTCTGATGTGCACCCTGTGGTGCGAGTACACGCCTGTCAGGTTCCCAAACCCATGGGAATGTGGGCCTTCTGCTCTGAGGTCCCAACGTCTGGGTTTCTCACAGTTTCATGATGAGGGCCCTCTGGTGTGAGTTCACTCAGCCTGGATCCCATAGCCTCGCTACTCCAGGCCGCCTGCTGGGAGGTTCCAACTGCGGGATTCCTCACCTTTTTTATTCTATGGGCCATCTGTTTTGAGGCTACTCCTGCCTGCCTCATTCCCAGCCCCTTGTTTATGTGTGTCCTCTGATTAGAGGCCACGTGTGCTGGGTCCCTCACCTTTCGATGATGTGGCCCCACTGGTTTGAGGATACTTGTGCCTGGTTCCCATCCCCTTGGCGATATGAGCCCTCTGGTGAGAGTCTGATCCTGGCTGGGTTCCTCACACTTCTGTGAGGTGGGCCCTTTGCTGTGAGGTAACTCCTTCCTGGCTTCCCATTGCCTTGGTGACATCGGCCCTCTGGTGGCAGTTGGAACCTACTGGGAGCCTCCTCCCCTCGGTGATGAGGGCCCTCTGGCGTCAGGCCATAACTGCTGGGCTCCCCACGTTATCTGATGTGAGCCCAGTGATAACAGGACACTCCTGTAAGGTTCCCATCCCCATGGGGATGTGGGCCTTCTGCTCTGTGGTTCCAACGTCTGGGTTGCTCACAGTTCCATGATATAGGCTCTCTGGTGTTAGTTCACTCAGGCTGGGATCCCATAGTCTCTGTGCTCTGGGCCGCCTGCTGCGAGGTTCCAACTGCTGGATACCTCACCTTTTTTATTCTTTGGGCCCTGTGTTGTGAGGCTCCTCCTGCCTGCCTCACTCCCAGCCCCTTCGTGATGTGGGTCCTGTGGTTTCAGGCCACATGTGCCGGTTTACTCACCTTTTAGTGATGTGGACCCACTGGTGTTAGGACACTCCTGCCTGGTTCCCATCCCCTTGGTGATGTGGGCCGTCTGGTGAGAGTCTGATCCTGACTGGTTTCGTCACACTTCTGGGAGGTGGGCCCTCTGCTGTGAGGTCACTCCTGCCTGGCTTGCTCCCATTGCCTTGGTGACGTCGGCCCTCTGGTGGCAGTTGGAGCTTGCTGGGAGCCTCCTCCCCTCGGGGATGAGGGCCCTGTGGCGTCAGTCACTAACTGCTGTGTACCCATATTTTCTGATGTGTGCCCACTGGTGCGATGGCACTCCTGCCAGTTTCCCATACCCATGTGGATGTGGGCCTTCTGCTCTGAGGTCCCAACGGCTGGGTTGCTCACAGTTTAATGATGAGGGTCCTCTGGTGTGAGTTCATTCCGGCCTGGATCCCATAGCCTCGCTGCTCCTGGCTGGCTGCTGGGAGGATCCAACTGCACGATTCCTCACCTTTTTTATTCTATGGGCCCTCTGTTTTGAGGCTCCTCCTGCCTGCCTCACTCCCAGTCCCTTGGTGATGTGTGTCCTCTAGTTTGAGGCCACGTGTGCTGGGTCCCTCACATTTCGGTGATGTGGCCCCACTGGTGTGAGGACACTCCTGCCCTGTTCCCATTCCCTTGGTGATGTGGGCCCTCTGGTGAGAGTCTGATCATCTTTGGTTTCCTCACACTTCTGTGAGGTTGGCCCTCTGCTCTGAGGTCACTCCTGCCTGGCTGGCACACCCCGCATTGGTTACGTCGGCCCTCTGGTAGCAGTTGGAGCCTTCTGGGAGCCACGTCCCCTCAGTGATGAGGGCCCTCTGGCATCAGGCCCTAACTGCTGTGCTCCCAACCTTTTCTGATGTGTGCCCACTGGTGCGATGACACTCCTGCTTGGTTCCCTTCCCCATGGGGATGTGGACCTTGTGCTCTGAGGTCACAACGGCTGGGTTGCTTACAGTATCACGATGAGGGCCCTCTGCTGTGAGTTCACTGTGGCCTGGATCTCATAGCCTCGGTGCTCTGGGCCGCCTGCTGGGAAGTTCCAACTGCTGGATTCCTCACCTTTTTTATACAGTGGGCCATGTGTTGTGAGGTTAACCCTTCCTGCCTCACTCCGAGACCCATGGTGATGTGGGTCCTCTGGTTTGAGGCTACATGTGCTGGGTACCTCAACTTTCGATGATGTGGCCCCACGGGTGTGAGGACACTCCTGCCTGGTTCCCATCCCCTTGGTGATGTGGGCTCTCTGGTGAGAGTCTGATCCTGGCTGGGTTCCATACCCTTATGTGAGGTGGGCCCTCTGATGTGAGGTCACACGTGGCTGGCTGGCTGGCTCACGTCACCTTGGCAACGTGGGGCCTCTGTTGGCCCCTGGAGCATGCTGGGAGCCTCCTACCCTTGTAAATGAGGGCCCTGGAAAAAACGAATATGCCCTTTTTGGTCAAGTGCATCATTGTCGAGGTTTTGCCTCTTTTCCTATGCTTTCAGAGCAATTCCCGTCTACCTCCTGAAATCGCATTCCGGCAATTCTGCCCCGTTTTCAAGTCCTCTTTGCAGCCTTACTTGAATACATTTTTGGACGATAGCTGTCATCTATAACTCTGCAGGTTTGTGAATTACAGTGCCCCTGAGCCTCTTTCTTCAACTCGCTTTCTGGTGAATTGGCCGCAAAACCGCAGGATTGCTTCAGGCCTTAATCTGTTTCCAGCATGGCACGCTGAGCCTGTGGTTAGTTCCTCTTCCTGGAGGGAAATGAGAGTTAAATGTGCCTGTCCACAAACCTACAGCAAGTCTCTCATTGGTTCTCCCTATTCCTGTTCAACTTCGGCAGAAATTGCAAAATGTACCAAACAGGAGGTTAAAGGCACTGACTCTCCAAGTGGGGAGAGTGTTAGTAAAGTGTCTTGAATGGTGAACCCGAGGACTAGGGGACGAAAACTGAGATGCATTTAAAAACGTTTTCTGATCACACGGTGGACCACACTCTGCGTTCCCCATGCATGTTTGAGCTGAAGGACGAATCCCTTAAACCTGGAGAGCTGGGACCCTTGGAATAGGTACCATGCAGTATTACTTCTAACGGTCTGCATTTGCTCACTGAACCTCACCAATCCTATCAGCCCCAAGGGTCCAGCCTTATGTCTAACCCAGCTGTGGGTGTGCATGTGGTAAACCAAGGTTTCATCACAAACCATGAATGAATTATTTAAGAATTGCTCTCTATTTCACAGTCTTTGTGATAGTTTTTAAAATTTATTTGTATAATGGGATTTAGCTGATTTTCAATGCTGCGTTTATGCCGCTGTAAACACACTGGATTCCCTTATGGAGACATATAAATACATAGGTTTTAAGACTCGTTCGAGTCAGGTATATTCTTGGGGTTGAATATGTGATGTTGAGTTCATTTCGTTGAGCAAGGAGTAGATCATGTATATTACATATATGGCTTATGGAACGGTATCTGTGCTAATTTCATTCTCTGGTTTTATGCGGCACCTCAACTCACCTTTCCCCATAAGCAAACATAAGTTGGTTTTCTAAATGTGAGACCCTATTGTGTTTTGTAATTCACTTCATGTGTAGCCAAGTTTACATTCTGTGTATTAGTGATATCTTATGATGTTTCTTTTTCTGTGTGACTTATTTCACGTAGAATCATCCTACCTGAATCCACTCATTATGCCGCTACGGGCCTGATGACATAGATTTCATTGCTGAGTGATATACCATTCTACGTACGTACCACAACTTCTTTATCCAGTTTTTGCTTTCTGAGATATTTAGCTTGTACCATAGACGAGGTTCTTGTAAACAGAGCTGTCCGAAATTTGGAGTGGCTGTGTGTTTTTGATTTTAATTTCCCTAAGCTATAGGACCATAAGTGGAAATGCCATGGGCTGTGTTGATTTGTTTTCTACGTGTTTCAGAAAACACCATACACTTCTCCAGAGTGGCTGTTGGCAATTGACATCCCGCCCATCAGCATAACAAGGCTCCCTGTTCTCCATGGGCTGTGCTGCCTTTCTGGATTTTACACCTATTTCAGATGGCCATTTTGACCGGGGGGCAGTGAGACTTCATTGTAGTGCAGATTTCTTTAACATGCTTGCTTGGTTGGCCAAAAAGGGCGTATGCGTTTTTTCCTGAATATATTCAGGAAAAAACGCATAGGCCCTTTTTGGCCAAGTGCATCATGGTCGACGTTCTGCCTCTTTTCCAATGCTTTAAATGCAATTCCTGTCTACAACCTGAAATCGTTTTCCTGCAATTCTGCCCCACTTTCAAGTCCTCTTCACAGCCTTCTTTCAATATATTTTTGGACGATAGCTGTCATTTATAACTTTGCAGTTTTGTGAATTAGAGTGCCCCTGAGCCCCTTTCTTCAACTCGCTTTCTTGTGAGCTGGCCGCAAAACCGCAGGATTGCTTCAGGACTTAATCTGTTTCCAGCAAGGCACACTGAGCCTTTGGTTAATTCCTCTTCCTGGCGGGAAATGAGCGTTCCATTTGCCCGTGCAGACACCTACAGCTAGTCTCTCATTGGTTCTCCCTATTCCTGTTCATCTTGCGCAGAAATTGCAAACTGTGCCAAACAGGAGGTTAAAGACACTGACTCTCTATGTGGGGAGAGTGTTAGTAAACGTTCTGGAATGTTGAACCCGAGTAAGAGGGGATGAAACCTGAGATGCACTGGAAACCTTTTCCCAGTAACACATTGCACCATACTGTGGGTTTCCCATGCATGTTTTAGCTGAAGGAAGAATCCCTTAAACCTGGAGAGTTGGGACCCATGGAATGGGTACCATGCAGCATGACTTCAAAGGGTCTGCATTTGCTCGCTGAACCTCATCAATGCTATCAGCCCGAAGTGTCCAACCTTATGTCTCACTCAGCTCTGGGTGTAGATGTGGTAAATCCAGGTTGCGTCACAAGCCCTGAATGAATTATTTAAGAATTGCTCTCTATTTCACTGTCATTGTGCTTTGTTTTTGTAATTCATTTTGATAATTGGATTTATAGGATTTTCTCTGCTGCATTCATGCCGCTGTACACACACTTGATTTTGTTACGCAGACATATAAATCCATGGGTTTGAAGATTCTTATTAGTCAGGTGTATTCCTAGGCGTTGAATATGTGGTGTTTAGTCCATTTCGTTGAGCAAGGAGTAGGTCTTGATTATTACATATTTGGCTTATGGAATGGTATCTGTGCTAATTGCTATCTCTGGTTTTATGCAGCACCCCAACTCACCTTTCCCCTTAAGCAAGCATAAGTTGGTTTTCTAAATTTGAGACCCTGTTCTGTCTTGTAATTCAGTTCATGTGTAGCCAAGTTTACATTCCGTGTATTAGTGATAACTTATGATGTTTCTTTTTCTGTGTGACGTATTTCACTTAGAATCATTATACCTGAATCCACTCATTATGCCGCGACGGGCCTGATGACATTGATTTCATTGCTGAGTGATATTCCATTGTACGTACGTACCATAACTTCTTTATCCAATTTTGGCATTCTGGGATATTTAACTTGTACCGTAGACAAGGTTCTTGTAAACAGAGCCGTCCGAAACATTGGGGTGGCTGTGTGGTTTTGATTTTAATTTCCCTAAACTGTAGGACCATAAGTGGAAGTGCCGTAAGCTCCGTTTCTTTGTTTTTTAGGTGTTTCAGGAAACACCATACACTTCTCCAGAGTGGCTGTTGTCAATTTACATCCCGCCCATCAGCATAACAAGGCTCCCTGTTCTCCATGCGCTGTGCTGCCTTTCTGTATTTTACACTTTTTTCAGATGGCCCTTTTGACCAGGGGACAGTGAGACTTCATTGTAGTGCAGGTTACTTTAACATGCTTGCTTGGTTGGCCAAAAAGGGCGTATGCATTTTTTCTTGAATATATTCAGGAAAAAACACATACGCCCTATTTAGCCAAGTGCATCATTGTCGACGTTCTGCCTCTTTTCCTATGCTTTAAATGCAATTCCAGTCTACCCCCTGAAATCGTTTTCCTGCAATTCTGCCCCGCTTTCAAGTCCTCTTCGCAGCCTTAGTTCAATATATTTTTGGACGATAGCTGTCATTTATAACTCTGCAGGTTTGTGAATTACAGTGCCCCTGAGCCCCTTTCTTCAACTCGCTTTCTTGTGTGCGGGCCGAAAAACCGCAGGATTGCTTCAGGCCCTAATCTGGTTCTGGCACGGCACACTGAGTCTTTGGTTAATTCCTCTTCCTGGTGGGAAATAAGTGTTAAATTTTCCCATGCAGACACCTACAGCTAGTCTCTCATTGGTTCTCCCTATTCCTGTTCATCTTGCGTAGAATTTGCAAAATGAGCTAAACAGGAGTTTAAAGGCACTGACTCTCCAAGTGGGGAGCGTGTTAGTAAAGCGTCTGGAATGGTGATCCCAAGTACCAGGTGACAAAAACTGAGATGCATTTAGAAACGTTTCCCGGTCACACGGTGGACCATACTGTGGGATTTCCATGCATGATTTACCTGAAGGAAGCATCCCTTAAACCTGGAGAGTTGGGACCCATGGAATAGGTACCATGCAGTATGACTTCAAAGGGTCTGCATTTGCTCATCGAACCTCACCAATGCTATCAGCCCGAAGTGTCCAACCTTATGTCTCACTCAGCTCTGGGTGTAGATGTGGTAAATCCAGGTTGCATCACAAGCCCTGAATGAATTATTTAAGAATTGCTCTCTATTTCACTGTCATTGTGTTTTGTTTTTGAAATTTATTTTGATAATGGGATTTAGCTGATTTTCACTGCTGCGTTTATGTCACTGTACACATGCTTGATTCTCTTACGGAGACATATAAATCCATAGGTATTAAGACTCTTACTCGTCCCGTATATTCCTAGGCGCTGAATATGGGGTGTTGAGTCCATTTCGTTCACCAGGGAGTAGGTTTTTTCTATTACATATTTGGCTTATGGAATGGTATCTGTGCTAATTTCAATCTCTGGTTTTATGCAGCTCCTCAACTCTCCTTTATCCTTAAGCAAGCATAAGTTGGTTTTCTAAATGTGAGACCCCATTCTGTTTTGTAATTCAGTTCATTTGTAGCCACGTTTACATTCCATGTATTAGTAATATCGTATGTCTTTTTCTTTTTGAATTATGTGACTTCGAATGATCATACGTAACTCCTCTGGGGTTGTTACAACTGGCCATATTTCATTGATTTTCAGGCTGAGTAATATTCCACTCTACATAAGTGCCACATCTCTGTCCATTTTTTCCCTCCAGAGACATATAAATTATATCCTAGTCGAGGATCTTTTAAACAGAGAGGCGGTAAACATTGGGGTGTCTGTGTCCTCTCGATTTTTGTTTTTCCCAAGATATACGTCCATGAGTGCAAGTGCCCTGTGCTCTGTAGCTCATTTTTTAGATGCTTTAGTAAACACAGTACACTTCTCCAGAGTGACCGTTGGCAATATACATTTCCACTATAAGCCTCACAGGGCTCCCTTTTCTCCTTGCCCTGTCCTGCATTTCTGGTGTTTACACTTTATGAGGAAGGCTCTTCTGACTGATGTGAAGTGATATGTTTTGTAGTATTGATTTCCAGTGCCCACCTGTTTGGTTGGCTAAAAAAGTGTATGCCCTTTTCTTGAATATATACAGAAAAAGACGCATACACCCTTTTTGGCCAACGGCAATGTTGGCAATGTTCAGCCCCTTTTCTTGTGCTTAATGGCGAGTCCTTTCTACCTCTTCCAATCCCTTTCCTGCCATTCTCCGTTGCTTACAAGTCCTTTTCTCTGACTTTCCTCAAGACATTTTTCATTGATAGATATTTTCAACTCTGCAGCTTCGTGAATTTTAGTGTCCCTGAGTTCCATTTTTCAACTTGTGTTTATGGGAACTTGCCACAAAGCAGCGGGATTTCCTCAAGCCTTATACTGTTTCCATGGGCAACACTAGCCTTTGGTCAATTCATTTTCCTGATTGGAAATTAGAGTGACATGTGCCTGTCCGAAAACCTAGGACTTGTCTCTCATTGTTCCTCCTCCTTCTGCTTCATCCTCTGGACAAATTCCAAACTGTATGCAACAGGATGTTGACAGTGCTGACATCTCCAAGTGGGGACACTGTTCGTAAAGACGCTGGAGGGGTGAAGCCGAGCACCAGGAGATGAGGAGATGAGATGCCTTTTCCAAACTCTTCCCGATCAGACGGTATACCATCCTCTGGGTGTGACAGGCATGTTTTAGCTGTAGGAAGTGTCCCATTCATGTGAGGAGAACACCAGGGCTGTTTCAAAATCAGTGTCTCTCCACAACCCAAACTGGGGAATTTTTTAAGCTACGGCTACACATATGTTCATTAAGGGCCTTGGGAAGTAGGCAGAGTCCAAACTTTAGATGATTGAAGTCTTCAGGGTCAGAAGCACTCACCACCGGCTTCCCTTAGGTTCCATTTTAACTGTCATTAATAGATGATGTCAATAAAAATATCTATTCTTTTTCAGATTATTTCCCCTTCTAGGTTATTGCAAAATATTGAGTGTAGTTCCCTGTGCTATACAGTAGTTCCTTGTTGATGATCGATTTTATACATAGCAGTGTGTATGTGTTAATCCCAAACTGTTAATTTATCCCTCCTCCCACCTTTGCCCTTTGATTATAATAAATTATAAGATTTTATACTTCTCAGAAATGGGGGAGCTGAAAGAGAGGTATCATTTTCAATGGAAAAGCATTTAAAACAAGATTGAAGCTTTAACCAAGATTATTAGATGTACATCCTTGGAAAGAAATCACTTCGTTTCTCTAATATTGACCTGACAAATAAGACAAACCTTTTCACTGAACTTGCTTATAATAAAGTGATGGAAATATCAAATGGAAGTGTTAGAAACATCTTATTTTACCCGAGCCTTATACACTGTTCTATGTTAATTACAGTTTGGCTCACACATCTGTTCATTGAAGTTACAATGTTCTCAATTTCTGTTACTGATCCTCCAGAGTGGACCCCAACAAGTGTCCCCCTGCCCATTGTCATTGGAGCCAACAGATTGAGACTGAGCTTGGTTCAGAAGCAAAGGAAACTTTATATTTTGATCAGAGAATGGAGAGGTGAGAGCATGTGCTACCCCGTGGGCTGTGGGCTGGGCTGCTGTGTAGAGATCCTGTCAGAGTCAGTGGGAGGGAGGGGGCGGAGCTCTCGAGGGCCCAGTTGGCTGCAGCTCAGGCTCTATATCGTGGAGTCTGCACTGTGCCCCAAGAGCTGAGGTGTCGACCCAGCCATTCTGCACTAGGAAATCTGGTCTGAAGTGCTGGCTGTTGAACCTCTGTATGCGGGACCCTAGGAGTATGTGAAATTAGACAAAGCACAAAGGATAAAAAAGGTTAGACTTTATTTTATTGCCCAGATTCTAATTTTATCTCCCTGGGATTTTTAAGGGGCTTTGCCTGGGACAAACCCCTCTTCTGCATTTTGTCCCCTTCCTCATTCTTACAGTGCTGAGGGTGCAGACCCTTCATCTGTAACTGCTGAGTGCTGAGTTAGGAGCCTTCATACCAGTGGGCGAGGGTCAGAACTTCTCCCCAGCAGCCTCCAGGTGACGTTGATTGTCCCCAGGCCTCCTGCCTCCATGCTCGTCCGCCTGAGCACAAATATTGGTAGTGTTATAGATTCTATTGACCTTTAAGGGTCCAGGAAGGAGATGTGCAGTGACGCTGTGAGGTCCAGTTTCACCCCGCCCTGCATTTGTTCGGCCACCTTAGGCTGACCGTTTCTGCCAGCCTAGATGCTCTGACTAGTAGTCTGCGCTTTCTTCAATTAGGTCCCTGAATTAACGTAAAAACAGCACCAGGTGTCAGGACGCTGCCTGCTCAACTCCAAGACAGTCCAGGGTCAGTGGTGATGAAGGACCATGATGGCCACTGACTCAACAGCCTTTTGAAGTAAACAGGAGTCCAGCCGGTCTTATTGGCCACCATCATCACAGTGTGTGTAGGCTTTTCTATGGTGACAGCGTGATATCTAGTTCCCCCGCCAAGATTATTAGCTCTGCTCTGGGTGCAGTAAGTCCTGCAAGCAGTAGTCTACTCTTTTGGGACACACTCTTGTTGTTTTATGAGAGAAACTCCAGGTCAAGTGATGGTCACACGAGTCGTCATGGTGCCCCTTTGCCCCGGTTATCTCTCTGGAGGTTGGAGTTGGAGGGCATCCTCACTCAAGGTCAGTGTGCCCCCGGAGCAAACCCTGCAACTTCAGGGCATGGTTGGGGTTAGGATCACCACGTGGGGTCCTTTTCCCTTAGGAGGGTGGTGGCCTTTTGGGCTGCTGATTTCCAGGTTTTCAGATACTGCCAGTCTCTTGGCCAGATGTGGCGGTGGGCCAAGCCCCTTGGTGACCGTAGTTTATCCTACCTGGATGGCATTCTTGCATTGTTCCATTTCAAGTGGTCCCAGGTTTTGCACTAATACTCCAATGGCAATTCACCGTTCACCAGGAATGTAAAGGTCAAAGGGTTTAGCTAAATTAGGGAGTTCCAGGGCAAGGGTCTGTATTGACTGCTCTTTCCATTGTTGAAAGGCCACTTCTGGATTCTATTCCAAAGGATCATCATCTTTTCCTTTCGGTGTTTCATATAGAGGCCCAGCTAGTAGACTGTAGTTAGGGATCCAGAAGCAGCAAATGCTGGCCTCCCCAGGAACCCCTAAGCTGTCTTTTAGTTTTAGAAATGGGTAAGGCTGTAAATTGTTTCTTCCCTTTCCTGTGATGGGCTTCTCCGACCTTCTGTGAGAATGAAGCCCAGGTAGGTCACGTAGTCTGTGATATATGAGCTTTTTCTTAGACAACTTGTATCCTTTATTGGCTTGGTAGTTAAGAGGTCTCCTTAGTAAGGCTGGCGATCAGAATGTCGTCTGCATATTGAAGGAGTGTTTCCTTTTCCAGAGGTAGAACTTTTAGGTCTTTAGCTGAGCTTTCCCCAAAGATGGTGTGGGAATTTTTGAGCCCTTGGGGCAACACGGCCTGGAAGTATTGTTTTAGTTGTATGTTGAGTCCTGCCACTCACAAGCCAAAATTTCTTGTGACTCTGGGACTAATGGAATACAAAAGAAGGCATCATTGAAGATTAATACAGAATACCATGTCCTGGTGTTTGGCAGAATGACCAGCAGGGTGTAGGATTTAGGAACTACTGGAGGTCTATCCTCGGTGGCTTCACTGACTGTCCTGACATCCTTTACCAGGACTCCAGCAGCCCATGGGGCTCTCGAGGTCAGCCCAATCCCAGGATATGGAGCTCACCTGGGCAGGTACCCCACCCCCACACCAGCCAACGGGGCTCTCGTGTTCAGGCCCCTCCCAGGATATGGGGATCCCTGGGCAGGTTCCCCGGCAGCCCATGGGGCTCTCGTGGTCAGGCCCCTCCCAGGATACAGAGCTACCCTTGCAGGTACCAATACAGGGCTGGGATCACAGGAAACGTGCATATCGCCCTCATTGCAGAGCACTCCCAGCTCACCTGTCACTCAGATCTGACACAGAGCACCTCAGAGCAGGACTTGAACTAACAAACAGCAGCTCCGACAGGTCTGTGACCCTGGGCATCACTCTGTGTGGCCTCCCTCCACCTGGTCTTCCAGAGACTTCCACTGCACCCGGGGCACCAGGCCTCTGTCTCCAACCACCAGCCACCCCTCCTCTCCCTGACTCCTGGGTTCCTCTCATTAGGAGAGGGTTTTCTTGAAGTTGTCTCCCACTCATGGGCCAGATAATATAATTAGGAAACAAGCCAGAGCTGCAGCCCCTTGTCTATCCTGACTCTCAGGAGCCCACACCTGTTCCTTGGACATGGCCGATTCAGCAAGTTCCAGTTTCTGCAACTGTGAGCCCCTGAGGGGTGATTATTGGCTGGCCTGGGAAGCCCGACCGTGCCGGCCAGACCTCCCGAGGTGTGCCTGGGTTCAGATCAATATAAACACCGCTCCAGGCAGCAAGAGCCCCTGCAGCTGTGCCTGACGCCATTTTCTCTGCCCTGTCAGCACTCTCGGGGCTGGACTGGTGGGAGGGAGTGAGAGGCCACGGCTTTGTGGGTGGCCCAGTGTGAGTGGGGCTCTGCTGGACTTTCTGCAGCAGTTGCCAAGATGCCACCTGCTAAAGAAGAGGATGTGTCACCCATACCTTCCGCTGGAATTTCTCCCTGGGCAGAGGTGAGTGAGGAAGAAAGCAGTGGGGGCCGGGACAGCAGGGGTATCTCAGGCAGGGAAATGGAAAGCTTCCAGAAGAGCACCCAGGGCCAGGACCAACCTGGCTGGCCTGCAGGCACCAAGTCGGCTGGCATGCTGTCGCTCATGTGGCTCCATGGCCCTTCCTCTAGGCTTTCAAGTCCTTGTACATATTCAGGTGTTTTACCTGGGAAGGGTGGGAACATTTCAGCAGCAGCTGGCCTGGGGCTCGGCCCACGTTTACTCACAGATGCCTCGGCACGGTCCCCCAGCTTTGCAATGAGGATGCTTGTTGCGTGGGGCCTGCTGGCTGAATGGGAGATGATTCCCCACCACTGACCAACTTCAGAATTGTTTACAACTGGAGCAAGTGCCCTGATACGGTTTTCCTCTGTGTAACTGGTGGGTTCTGTTTTTTTTTCTTTTTTTCGTTTTTGGTTCAAGGTAGATTTTATTCCTCTTTTTTGTATTTACAGATATAAGCATGGAAATAAGTTATTTATATAAATACATGTATGTGAAGGGAAGAATATTTTTTCTGTTTTACTTTTTGTAATTTGAATTTTATTTTATTTTTTATACAGCAGGTTCTTTTTGGTTATCTATTTTATACATATAAATGTATACATGCCAATCCCAATCTCTCAACTCCTCCCACCACCACCCCCCAACAGCTTTCCCCCCTTGGTGTCCATACGTTTGTTGTCTACATCTGTTGCTCTATTTCTGCCTTGCAAAACGGTTCATCTGTACAATTTTTCTAGGTTCCACATATATGCATTAATAGACAAGATTTGTTTTTCTATTTCTAACTTACTTCACTCTGTATGACAGTCTCTAGATCCATCAACGTCTCTACAAATGACCCAATTTCATTCCTTTTTATGGCTTAGTAATATTCCATTTTATATATGTACCACATCTTTATGCATTCGTCTGTCTGTGGGCATTTAGGTTGCTTCCATTACCTGGATATTGTAAATAGTGATGCAATGAACATTGCGGTGAATGTCTCTTTTCGATTTATGGTTTTGTCTGGGTATATGCCCAGTAGTGGGATGGCTGTATCATATGGTAATTCTATTCTTAGTTTTATAAGAAACTCCATAATGTTCTCCACAGTGACTGTATCAATTTTCATTCCCAACAATAGTGGAAGAGGGTTCCTTATCTCCACACCCTTTCCAGCATTTGTTGTTTGTAGATTTTCTGATGATGCCCATTCTAACAGGTGTGAGGTGATACACCATGGATGAGTCTATTTCGTTGAGCAAAGAGTAGGTCTTGTCTATTACATATTTGGCTTATGGAACGGTATGTGTGCTAATTTCAATCTCTGGTTTTATACAGCACCGCAACTCAACTTTCCCCTTAAGCAAGCATAAGTTTTTATCTAAATGTGAGACTCTGTTCGGTTTTGGAATTCAGTTTATGTGTAGCCAAGTTTACACTCTCTCTATTAGTGATATCTTATGATAATTATCTTTCTCTGTGTGACCTATTTCTCTTAGAATCATCATACTTAAATCCACTCAATTTGCTGCTACAGGCCTGATGACATTGATTTCATTGCTGAGTGATATTCCGTTGTACGTAAGTAGCACAACTCCTTTATCCATTTTTTTTCTTTCTGGGATATTTAATTTGTACTGGACTCAAGGTTCTTGTAAACACAGCAGCTCTAAATTTTGTGTTGGCTGTGTCTTGTTGATTTTAATTTTCCTAAGCTATAGGGCCGAAAGTGGAAGTGCCCTGGGTCTGTAGCTTTGTTTTTCAGATGTTTCAGGATACACCATAAACATCTCCAGAGTGTCTGTTGGCAATTTACATCCCGCCCATCAGCATAACAAGGCTCCCTGTTCTCCATGGCCTGTCCTGTGTTTCTGGTTTTTACACTTTTTTCAGATGGCCCTTTTGACGAATGGGAAATGAGACTTCATTGTAGTGCGGATTTCCATTGCTAGAGTGCTTGGTTGGCCAAAAAGGGCATATGTGTTTTTTCCTGAATATATTCAGGAAACAATGTTTACGCACTTTTGTCCAAGTGCATCACTGTCAAAGATCTGCCGCTTTTCACATGCTTTAAATGCAATTCCAATCTACCCCCTGAAATATGATTCCTGCAATTCTGCCTCGTTTTCAAGTCCTCTTTGCAGAATTACTTCAATATATTTTTGCCAATAGCTGTCATTTATAACTCTGCAGGTTTGTGAATTACAGTGACCGTGATTTCCTTTCTTAACTCGTTTCCTTCAAAACTGGCCACAGAGCCGCAGGTTTGCTTCAGGCCGTAATCAGGGTCCGGCACGGCACTCTGAGACTTTGGTTCATTCCACTTCCTGGTGGGAAATTAGAGTTAAATGTACCCCTCCAGACACCTGCCTCACTCCTAACCCCTTGGTGATGTGTGTCCTCTGGTTGGAGGCCACATGTGCTGGGTTCCTCACCTTTGGCTGATGTGGCCCTACTGGTGTGAGGACACTCCTGCCTGGTTCCCATCCCCTTGGTGATGTGGGCCCTCCGGTGAGAGTCTGATCCTGGTTGGGTTCCTCACACTTCTGTGAGGTGGGCCCTCTTCTCTGAGGTCACTCCTGCCTGGCTGGCACACCCCGCCTTGGCGACGTCGGCCCTCTGGTGGGATTTGGTGCCTGCTGGGTGTCTCCTCCCCTCGGTAATGAGGGCCCTCTGGCGTCAGACCCTAACCCCTGGGCTCCCAATATTTTCTGATATGCGCCCTGTGGTTCGAGTACACTCCTGCCAGGTTCCCAACCCCATGGGAATGTGGGCCTTCTGCTCTGAGGTCCCAACCATGGGTTGCTGAGTTTCATGATGAGGGCCCTCTGCTCTGAGTTCTCTCCGGCCTGGATCCCATAGCCTCTCTGCTCCTGGCCACCTGCTGGAATGTTCCAACTGCGGGATTCCTCACCTTTTTTCTTCTATGGGCCCTCTGTTTTGAGACTCCTCCTGCCTGCCTCTCTCCCAGCCCCTTGGTGATGTGTTTCCTCTGGTTTGAGGCCACGTGTGCTGGGTCCCTCGCCTTTCGATGGTGTGGCCCCACTGGTGTGAGGACACTCCTGCCTGCTTCCTATCCCCTTGATAATGTGGGCCCTCTGGTGAGAGTCTGATCCTGGCTGGGTTCCTCACCCTTCTGTGAGGTGGGCCCTCTGCTGTGAGGTCACTCCTGCCTGGCTGGCACATGTCACCTTGGCGATGTGGGCCCTCAGTTGGGAGTTGGTACCTGCCGGGAGTCTCCTCCCCTCGGTAATGAGGGCCCTCTGGCGTCAGACCCTAACTCCTGGGCTCCCAAAATTCTCTGATGTGCGCCCTGTGGTGCGAGTACACTCCTGCCCGGTTCGCAACCCCATGGGAATGTGGGCCTTCTGCTCTGAGGTCCCAATGGTACGTTGCTCAGTTTCATGATGAGGGCCCTCTGGTGTGAGTTCACTCCAGCATGGATCCCATAGCCTCCCTGCACCTGGCCACCTGCTGGGAGGTTCCAACTGTGGGATTCCTCACCTTTTTCCTTCTATGGGCCCTCTGTTTTGAGACTCCTCCTGCCTGCCTCACTCCCAGCCCCTGGGTGATGTGTGTCCTCTGGTTTGAGGCCACGTGTGCTGGGTTCCTCACCTTTCAATGATGTGGCCCCATTGGTGTGAGGACACTCCTGCCTTGTTCTGATCCCCTTGGTGATGTGGGCCCTCTGGTGAGAGTCTGATCCTGGCTGGGTTCCTCCCACTTCTGTGAGGTGGGCCCTCTGCTGTGAGGTCACTCCTGCCTGGCTGGCACACGTCACCTTGGCGATGTGGGCCCTCAGTTGGGAGTTGGTGCCTGCTGGGAGTCTCCTCCCCTCGGTGATGGGGGCCCTATGGCGTCAGGCCCTAACTCATGGGCTCCCAAAATTTTCTGATGTGCGCCCTGTCAGGCGAGTACACTCTAGCCAGGGTCCCATCCCCATGGGCATGTGGGCTTTCTGCTCTGAGGTCCCAACGGCTGGGCTGCTCACAGTGTCAGAATGTGGGCCCTCTGCTGTGAGTTCACTCCGGCATAGATCCCATAGCCTCGGTGCTCTGGGCCACCTGTTTGGAGCTTCCAACGGCGGGGTTCCTCACCTTTTTTATTCTATGGGCCCTCTGTTGTGAGTCTCCTCCTGCATGCCTCACTCCCAGCCCTTTCGTGATGTGTGTCCCCTTGTTTGAGGCCACATGTGCTGTGTTCCTCACCTTTCGCTGATGTGGCCCCACTGGTGTGAGGACACTCCTGCCTGGTTTCCATCCCCTTGGTGATGTGCGTGCTCTGGTTAGAGTCTGATCATCTTTGGGTTCCTCACACTTCTGTGAGGTGGGCCCTCTGCTGTGAGGTAACTCCTGCCTGGCTTGCTCCCGTTGCCTTGGTGACATCGGCCCTCAGGTGGCATTTGGAGCCTGCTGGTAGCCTCCTCTCCTCCGTGATGTGGGCCCTCTGGCGTCAGGCCATAACTCCTGGGTTCCCACATTTTCTGATACGTGCTAAGTTGTGCGAGGACACTCCTGCGAGGTTCCCATCCCCATGGGGATGTGGGCCTTCTGCTCTGAGGTCCCACTGGCTGGGTTGCTCACAGTTTCATGATGTGGGCCCTCTGCTGTGAGATCACTGTGGCCTGGATCCCATAGACTCCGTGCTCTGGGCCACCTGCTGGGAGGTTCCAACTGCTGGATTCCTCACATTTTTTATTCTGTGGGCCCTGTGTTGTTAGGCTACTCCTGCCTGCCTCACTCGGAGCACCTTGGAAATGTGGGTCCTCTGGTTTAGGCCACATGTGCTGGGTTCCTCACCTTTCTATAATGTGGGCACACTGGTGTGAGGACACTCCTGCCTTGTTCCGATCCCTTTGGTGATGTGGGCCCTCTGGTGAGAGTCTTATCCTGGCTGGGTTCCTCACCCTTTGTGAGGTAGGCCCTCTGCTGTGAGGTCACTCCTGCCTGGCTGACACACGTCACCTTGGCGACATGGGCCCTCAGTTGGGAGTTGGTGCCTGCTGGGAGTCTCCTCCCCTCGGTAATGAGGGCCCTCTGGTGTCAGACCCTAACTGCTGGGCTCCCAAAATTTTCTGATGTGTGCCCTGTGGTGCGAGTACACTCCTGCCAGGTTCCCAACCCCATGGGAATGTGGGCTTTCTGCTCTGAGGTCCCAATGTTACGTTGCTCAGTTTCATGATGAGGGCCCTCTGGTGTGAGTTCACTCCAGCATGGATCCCATAGCCTCGCTGCTCCTGGCCACCTGCGGGGAGCTTCCAACTGCGGGATTCCTCACCTTTTTCGTTCTATGGGCCCTCTGTTTTGAGACTCCTCCTGCCTGCCTCACTCCCAGCCCCTTGGTGATGTGTGTCCTGTAGTTTGAGGCCACGTGTGCTGGGTCCGTCACATTTCGGTGATGTGGCCCCACTGGTGTGAGGACACTCCTGCCTGGTTTCCATTCCCTTGGTGATGTGGGCCCTCTGGTGAGAGTCTGATCCTCTTTGGGTTCCTCACACTTTTGTGTTGTTGGCCCTCTGCTCTGAGGTCACTCCTGCCTGGCTGGCACACCCCGCATTGGCGACGTCGGCCCTCTGGTAGCAGTTGGAGCTTGCTGGGAGCCTCCTCTCCTCAGTGATGAGGGCCCTCTGGCGTCCAGCCCTAACTGCAGGGCTCTCCACATTTTCTGATGTGTGCCCAATGGTGCGATGACACTCCTGCTTGGTTCCCTTCCCCATGGGAATGTGGGCCTTGTGCTCTGAGGTCACAACGGCTGGGTTGCTTACAGTATCACGATGAGGGCCCTCTGTTGTGAGTTCATCACTGCCTGGATCCCATAGCCTCGGTGATCTGGGCCGCCTGCTGGGATGTTCCAACTGCTGGATTCCTCACCTTTTTTATACAATGGGCCATGTGTTTTGAGGTTAATCCTGCCTGCCTCGCTCCGAGACCCATGGTGATGTGGGTCCTCTGGTTTGAGGCCACATGTGCTGGGTACCTCAACTTTCGATGATGTGGCCCCACGGGCGTGAGGACACTCGTGCCTGGTTCCCAGCCCCTTGCTTATGTGGGCACTCTGGTGAGAGTCTGATCCTGACTGGGTTCCTTACCCTTCTGTGAGGTGGGCCCTCTGATGTGAGGTCACTCCTGCCTGGATGGCTCACGTTGCCTTGGCGACGTAGGCCCTCTGTTGGCCACTGAAGCATGCTGGGAGCCTCCTACCCTCTTTAATGAGGCCCTGAAAGAAACGCATATGCCCTTTTTGACCAAGTGCATCATTGTCGAGGTTCTGCCTCTTCTCCTATACTTTCAGAGGACTTCCCATCTACCTCCTGAAATCGTATTCCTGGAATTCTGCCCCGCGATCAAGTCCTCTTTGCAGCCTTACTTCAATATATTTTTGGACAATAGCTGTCATTTATAACTCTGCAGGTTTGTGAATTACAGTGCCCCTGAGCTCCTTTCTTCAACTCGCTTTCTTGTGAGCTGGCCGCAAAACCGCAGGATTGCTTCAGGCCCTAAACTGGTTCCGGCATGGCATGCTGAGCCTTTGGCTAATTCCTCCTCCTGGTGCGAAATGAGCGTTAAATTTGCTCGTGCAGACACCTACAGCTAATCTTTCATTGGTTCTCCCTATTCCTGTTCATCTTGCGCAGAAATTCCAAACTGTGCCAAACAGGAGGTTAAAGGCACAGACTCTGCAAGTGGAGAGAGTGTTAGTAAAGCGTCTGGAATGGTTAAACCGAGTACGACGGGACGAAAACTGAGATGCATTTAAAAAGGTTTCCCAGTCACACGGTGGACCATATTCTGGGTTTCCCATGCATGTTTTACCTGAAGGAAGAATCCCTTAAACCTGGAGAGTTGGGACCCATGGAATGGGTACCATGCAGTATGACTTCAAAGGGTCTGCGTTTGCTCACCGAACCTCACCAGTGCTATCAGCCCAAAGAGTCCAGACTTATGTCACACCCAGCTCTGGGTGTAGATGTGGTAAATCCAGATTACATCACAAGCCCTGAATGAATTATTTAAGAATTGCTCTCTATTTCACTGTCATTGTGTTTTGTTTTTGAAATTTATTTTGATAACGGGATTTTTCGGATTTTCACTTCTGCATTTAGGCTGCTGTACACACGCTTGATTTCCTTTTGGAGACATATAAATCCATGGGTTTTAAGATTCTTACTAGTCAGGTATATTTCCAGGTGTTGAATATGGGGTGTTGAGTCCATTTCGTTGAGCAAGGAGCAGGTCTTGTCTATTATATATTTTGGCTTATGGAACGGTATCTGTGCTAATTTCAATCTCTGGTTTTATGCAGCACCCCAACTCACCTTTCCCCTTAAGCAAGCATAAGTTGGTGTTCTCAATTTGAGACCCTGTTCTGTTTTGTAATTCAGTTCATGTGTAGCCAAGTTTACATTCCGTGTATTAGTGATATCTTATGATGTTTCTTTTTCTGTGTGATTTATTTCACTTAGAATCATCGTACCTGAATCCACTCATTATGCCGCTACGGGCCTGATGACGTAGATTTCATTGCTGAGTGATATTCCATTGTACGTGCGTACCACAACTTCTTTATCCATTTTTTGCTTTCTCAGATATTTAACTTGTACCGTAGACGAGGTTCTTGTAAACAGAGCCATCCCAAACATTGCGGTGGCTGTGTGATTTTGATTTTAATTTCCCTACGCTATAGGACCATAAGTGGAAGTGCCATAGGCTGTGTTGCTTTGTTTCCTACGTGTTTCAGCAAACACCATTTGCTTTTCCAGAGTGTCTGTTGGCAATTTACATCCCGCCCATCAGCATAACAAGGCTCACTGTCTCCATGACCTGTCCTGCCTTTCTGGATTTTACACTTTATTCAGATGTCCCTTTTGACCGGGGGGCAGTGAGACTTCATTGTAGTGCAGATTTCCTTTACACGCTTGCTTGGTTGGCCAAAAAGGGCGTATGTGTTTTTTCCTGAATATATTCAGGAAAAAACGCATACGCCCTTTTTGGCCAAGTGCATCATTGTTGACATTCTGCCTCTTTTCCTATGCTTTAAGTGCAATTCCAGTCTACCCCCTGAAATCGTTTTCCTGAAATTCTGCCCCGCTTTCAAGTCCTCTTCGAAGACTTAGTTCAATACATTTTTGGACGATGGCTGTCATTCATAACTTTGCAGGTTTGTGAATTACAGTGCCCCTGAGCTCCTTTCTTCAACTCGCTTTCTTGTGAGCTGGCCGCAAAACCGCAGGATTGCTTCAGGCCCTAATCTGTTTCCGGGAGGGCATGCTGAGCCTTTGGTTAATTCCTCTTCCTCGTGGGAAATGAGCGTTCCATTTGCCCGTGCAGACACGTACAGCTAGTCTCTCATTGGTTCTCCCTATTCCTGTTCATCTTGGGCAGAAATTGCAAACTGTGCCAAACAGGAGGTTAAAGGCACTGACTCTCCAAGTGGGGAGAGTGTTAGTAAAGCGTCTGGAATGGTGAACCCGAGTACCAGGGTTCGAAAACTGAGATGCATTTGAAAACGTTTCCCAATCACACGGTGGACCATACTCTGGGTTTCCCATGCATGTTTTATCTGAAGGAAGAATCCCTTAAACCTGGAGAGTTGGGACCCATGGAATGGGTACCATGCAGTATGACTTCAAAGGGTCTGCGTTTGCTCACCGAACCTCACCAATGCTATCATCCCGAAGTGTCCAGCCTTATGTCTCACCCAGCTCTGGGTGTAGATGTGGTAAATCCAGGTTGCATCACAAGCCCTGAATGAATTATTTAAGAATTGCTCTCTATTTCACTGTCATTGTGTTTTGTTTTTGAAATTTATTTTGATAATGGGATTTATCGGATTTTCACTGCTGCGTTTAGGCCGCTGTACACACGCTTGATTTCCATATGGAGACATATATATCCATGGGTTTTAAGATTCTTACTTGTCAGGTATATTTCCAGGTGTTGAATATGGGGTGTTGAGTCCATTTCGTTGAGCAAGGAGTAGGTCTTTTCTATTATATATTTGGCTTATGGAAAGGTATCTGTGCTAATTTCAATCTCTGGTTTTATGCAGCACCCCAACTCACCTTTCCCCATAAGCAAGCATAAGTTGGTTTTTAAAATTTGAGACCCTGTTCTGTTTTGTAATTCAGCTCATGTGTAGTCAAGTATACATTCCGTGTATTAGGGATATCTTATGATGTTTCTTTTTCTGTGTGACTTATTTCTCGTAGAATCATCATACCTGAATCCACTCATTATGCCGCTACGGGCCTGATGACATAGATTTCATTGCTGAATGAAATTCCATTGTACGTGCGTACCACAACTTCTTTATCCATTTTTTGCTTTCTCGGATATTTAACTTGTACCGTAGACGAGGTTCTTGTAAACAGAGCCATCCCAAATATTGGGGTGGCTGTGTGTTTTTGATTTTAATTTCCCTAAGCTATAGGACCATAAGTGGAAGTGATATAGGCTGTGTTGCTTTGTTTCCTACGTGTTTCAGGATACACCATACACTTCTCCAGAGTGGCTGTTGGCAATTTACATCCCGCCCATCAGCATAACAAGGCTCCCTGTTCTCCATGACCTGTCCTGCCTTTCTGGATTTTACACTTTTTTCAGATGGCCCTTTTGACCGAGGGGCAGTGAGACTTCATTGTAGTGCAGATTTCCTTTACACGCTTGCTTTGTTGGCCAAAAAGTGCATATGTGTTTTTTCCTGAATATATTCAGGAAAAAACGCATACGCCCTTTTTGGCCAAGTGCATCATTGTCTACATTCTGCCTCTTTTCCTATGCTTTAAGTGCAATTCCAGTCTACCCCCGGAAACCGTTTTCCTGAAATTCTGCCCCGTTTTCAAGTCCTCTTCGAAGATTTACTTCAATACATTTTTGGACGATAGCTGTCATTCCTAACTCTGCAGGTTTGTGAATTACAGTGCCCCTGAGCTCCTTTCTTCAACTAGTTTTCTTGTGAGCTGGCCGAAAAACCGCAGGATTTCTTCAGGCCCTAATCTGTTTCCAGCAGGGCTCGCTGAGCCTTTGGTTAATTCCTCTTCCTGGTGGGAAATGAGCGTTCCATTTGCCCGTGCAGACACCTACAGCTAGTCTCTCATTGGTTCTCCCTATTCCTGTTCATCTTGCGCAGAAATTGCAAACTGTGCCAAACAGGAGGTTAAAGGCACTGACTCTGCAAGTGGGGAGAGTGTTACTAAAGTGTCTGGAATGGTGAACCCGAGTACCAGGGGACAAAAACTGAGATGCATTTGAAAACGTTTCCCAATCACACGGTGGACCATGCTCTGTGTTTCCCATGCATGTTTTAGCTGAAGTAAGAAATCCTTAAACCTGGCGATTTGGGACCCATGGAATGGGTACCATGCAGTGTGACTTCAAAGGGTCTGCGTTTGCTCGCCGAACCTCACAAATGCTATCAGCCGGAAGTGTCCTGCCTTATGTCTCACCCAGCTCTGGGTGGAGATGTGGTAAATCCAGGTTGCATCACAAGACCTGAATGAATTATTTAAGAATTGCTCTCTATTTCACTGTCATTGTGTTTTGTTTTTGAAATTTATTTTGATAATGGGATTTATCCGATTTTCACTGCTGCGTTGAGGCCGCTGTACACACGCTTGATTTCCTTATGGAGACATATAAATCCATGGGTTTTAAGATTCTTACTTGTCAGGTATCTTCCCAGGCATTGAATATGGGGTGTTCAGTCCATTTGGTTGAGCAAGGGGTAGGTCTTGTCTATTATATATTTGGCTTATGGAACGGTATCTGTGCTAATTTCAATCCCTGGTTTTATGCAGCACCCCAACTCACCTTTCCCCTTAAGCAAGCATAAGTTGGTTTTCTCAAATTGAGACCCTGTTCTGTTTTGTAATTCAGTTCATGTGTAGCCAAGTTTATATTCCGTGTATTAGTGATATCTTATGATGTTTCTTTTTCTGTGTGACTTATTTCTCGTAGAATCATCATTCCTGAATGCACTCATTATGCCGCTACGGACCTGATGACGTAGATTTCATTGCTGAGTGATATTCCATTGTATGTGCGTACCACTTCTTCTTTATCCATTTTTTGCTTTTTCCGATATTTAACTTGTACCGTAGACGAGGTTCTTTTAAACAGAGCCAACCCCAACATTGGGGTGGCTGTGTGTTTCTGATTTTAATTTCCCTAAGCTATAGGACCATAAGTGGAAGTGATATAGGCTGTGTTGCTTTGTTTCCTACGTGTTTCAGCAAACACCATTTGCTTTTCCAGAGTGGCTGTTGGCAATTTACATCCCGCCCATCAGCATAACAAGGCTCCCTGTTCTCCATGACCTGTCCTGCCTTTCTGGATGTTACACTTTTTTCAGATAGCCCTTTTGACCAGGGGGCAGTGAGACTTCATTGTAGTGCAGATTTCCTTTACACGCTTGCTTGGTTTGCCAAAAAGGGCGTATGCGTTTTTTCCTGAATATATTCAGGAAAAAACGCATACGCCCTTTTTGGCCAAGTGCATCATTGTCGACATTCTGCCTCTTTTCCTATGCTTTAAGTGCAATTCCAGTCTACCCCTGAAATCGTTTTCCTGAAATTCTGCCTCGTTTTCAAGTCCTCTTCGAAGACTTACTTCAGTATATTTTTGGACGATAGCTGTCATTCATAACTCTGCAGGTTTGTGAATTAGAGTGCCCCTGAGCTCCTTTCTTCAACTCGCTTTCTTGTGAGCTGTCCGCAAAACCTCAGGATGGCTTCAGGCCCTAATCTGTTTCTGGCAGGGCACGCTGAGCCTTTGTTTAATTCCTCTTCCTGGTGGGAAATGAGCGTTCCATTTGCCCGTGCAGACACATACAGCTAGTCTCTCATTGGTTCTCCCTATTCCTGTTCATCTTGCACAGAAATTGCAAACTGTGCAAAACAGGAGGTTAAAGGCACTGACTCTCCAAGTGGGGAGAGTGTTAGTAAAGCGTCTGGAATGGTGAACCCGAGTACCAGGATTCGAAAACTGAGATGCATTAGAAAACGTTTCCCAATCACACGGTGGACCATACTCTGGGTTTCCCATGCATGTTTTAGCTGAAGGAAGAATCCCTTAAACCTGGAGAGTTGGGACCCATGGAATGGGTACCATGCAGTATGACTTCAAAGGGTCTGCGGTTGCTCACCGAACCTCACCAATGCTATCAGCCCGAAGTGTCCAGCCTTATGTCTCACCCAGCTCTGGGTGTAGATGTGGTAAATCCAGGTTGCATCACAAGCCCTGAATGAATTATTTAAGAATTGCTCTCTATTTCACTGTCATTGTGTTTTGTTTTTGAAATTTATTTTGATAATGGGATTTATCGGATTTTCACTGCTGCGTTTAGGCCGTTGTACACACGTTTGATTTCCTTTTGGAGACATATAAATCCATGGGTTTTAAGATTCTTACTTGTCAGGTATATTCCCAGGCGTTGAATATGGGGTGTTGAGTCCATTTCGTTGAGCAAGGAGTAGGTCTTGTCTATTATATATTTGGCTAATGGAAAGGTATCTGTGCTAATTTCGATCTCTGGTTTTATGCAACACCCCAACACACCTTTCCCCATAAGCAAGCATAAGTTGGTTTTCTAAATTTGAGACCCTGGTCTGTTTTGTAATTCAGTTCATGTGTAGCCAAGTTTACATTCCATGTATTAGTGATATCTTATGATGTTTCTTTTTCTGTGTGACTTATTTCTCATAGAATCATCGTACCTGAATCCACTCATTATGCCGCTACGGGTCTGATGACGTAGATTTCATTGCTGAGTGATATTCCATTGTACGTGCATACCATTTCTTCTTTATCCATTTTTTGCTTTCTCGGATATTTAACTTGTACCGTAGACGAGGTCCTTGTAAACAGAGCCGTCCCAAACATTGGGGTGGCTGTGTGATTTTGATTTTAATTTCTCTAAGCTATAGGACCCTAAGTGGAAGTGCCATAGGCTGTGTTGCTTTGTTTCCTACGTGTTTCAGGAAACACCATACACTTCTCCAGAGTGGCTGTTGGCAATTTACATCCCGCCCATCAGCATAACAAGGCTCCCTGTTCTCCATGACCTGTCCTGCCTTTCTGGATTTTACACTTTTTTCAGATGGCCCTTTTGACCGGGGGGCAGTGAGACTTCATTGTAGTGCAGATTTCCTTTACACGCTTGCTTGGTTGGCCAAAAAGTGCGTATGCGTTTTTTCCTGAATATATTCAGGAAAAAACGCATACGCCCTTTTTGGCCAAGTGCATCACTGTCGACATTCTGCCTCTTTTCCTATGCTTTAAGTGCAATTCCAGTCTACCCCTGAAATCGTTTTCCTGAAATTCTGCCCTGCTTTCAAGTCCTCTTCGAAGACTTACTTCAGTACATTTTTGGACGATAGCTGTCATTCATAACTCTGCAGGTTTGTGAATTACAGTGCCCCTGAGCTCCTTTCTTCAACTCGCTTTCTTGTGAGCTGGCCGCAAAACCGCAGGATTGCTTCAGGTAGTAATCTGTCTCCGCCAGGGCACGCTGAGCCTTTGTTTAATTCCTCTTCCTGGTGGGAAATGAGCGTTCCATTTGCCCGTGCAGACACCTACAGGTAGTCTCTCATTGGTTCTCCCAATTCCTGTTCATCTTGCGCAGAAATTGCAAACTGTGCCAAATAGGAGGTTAAAGGCCCTGACTCTCCAAGTGGGGAGAGTGTTAGTAAAGCGTCTGGAATGGTGAACCCGAGTACCAGGGTTCGAAAACTGAGATGCATTTGAAAACGTTTCCCAATCACACGGTGGACCATGCTCTGTGTTTCCCATGCATGTTTTAGCTGAAGGAAGAATCCCTTAAACCTGGAGAGTTGGGACCCATGGAATGGGTACCATGCAGTGTGACTTCAAAGGGTCTGTGTTTGCTCACCGAACCTCACCAATGCTATCAGCCCGAAGTGTCCAGCCTTATGTCTCACCCAACTCTGGGTATAGATGTGGTAAATCCAGGTTACATCACAAGCCCTGAATGAATTATTTAAGATTTGCTCTCTATTTCACTGTCATTGTGTTTTGTTTTTGAAATTTATTTTAATAATGGGATTTATCGGATTTTCACTGCTGCTTTTAGGCCGCTGTACACACGTTTGATTTCCTTATGCAGACATATAAATCCATGGGTCTTAATATTCTTACTTCTCAGGTATATTCCCAGGCGTTGAATATGGGGTGTTGAGTCCATTTCGTTGAGCAAGGAGTAGGTCTTATCTATCATATATTTGGCTTATGGAACGGTATCTGTGCTAATTTCAATCTCTGGTTTTATGCAGCACCCCAACTCACCTTTCCCCATAAGCAAGCATAAGTTGGTTTTCTAAATTTGCGACCCTGTTCTGTTTTGTAATTCAGTTCATGTGTAGACAAGTTTACGTTCCGTGTATTAGTGATATCTTATGATGTTTCTTTTTCTGTGTGACTTATTTCTCGTAGAATCGTCGTACCTGAATCCACTCATTATGCCGCTACGGGCCTGATGACGTAGATCTCATTGCTGAGTGATATTCCATTGTACGTACGTACCACAACTTCTTTATCCATTTTTTGCTTTCTCGGATATTTAACTTGTACCGTAGACGAGGTTCTTGTAAACAGAGCCGTCCCAAACTTTGGGGTGGCTGTGTGTTTTTGATTTTAATTTCCCTAAGCTATAGGAACCTAAGAGGAAGTGCTATAGGCTGTGTTGCTTTGTTTCCTATGTGTTTCAGGAAACAACATACACTTCTCCAGAGTGGCTGTTGGCAATTTACATCCCGCCCATCAGCATAACAAGGCTCCCTGTTCTCCATGACCTGTCCTGCCTTTCTGGATTTTACACTTATTTCAGATGGCCCTTTGGAACGGGGGGCAGTGAGACTTCATTGTAGTGCAGATTTCCTTTACACGCTTGCTTGGCTGGCCAAAAAGGGCGTATGCGTTTTTTCCTGAATATATTCAGGAAAAAACGCATACGCACTTTTTGGCCAAGTGCATCATTGTCGACATTCTGCCTCTTTTCCTATGCTTTAAGTGCAATTCCAGTCTACCCCATGAAATCGTTTTCCTGAAATCCTGCCCCGCTTTCAACTCCTCTTCGAAGACTTACTTCAATACATTTTTGGACGATAGCTGCAGTTCATAACTCTGCAGGTTTGTGAATTACAGTGCCCCTGAGCTCCTTTCTTCAATTCGCTTTCTTGTGAGCTGGCCGCGAAACCGCAGGATTGCTTCAGGCCCTAATCTGGTTCCGGCAGGACACGCTGAGCCTTGGTTAATCCCTCTTCCTGGTGGGAAATGAGAGTTCCATTTGCCCGTGCAGACACCTACAGCTAGTCTCTCATTGGTTCTCCTTATACCTGTTCATCTTGCGCAGAAATTGCAAACTGTGCCAAACAGGAGGTTAAAGGCACTGACTCTCCAAGTGGGGAGAGTGTTAGTAAAGCGTCTGGAACGGTGCACCCGAGTACCAGGGGACGAAACCTGAGATGCATTTGAAAACGTTTCCCAATCACACGGTGGACCATACTCTGGGTTTCCCATGCATGTTTTAGCTGAAGGAAGAATCCCTTAAACCTGGAGAGTTGGGACCCATGGAATGGGAACCATGCAGTATGACTTCAAAGGGTCTGCGTTTGCTCAACGAACCTCACCAATGCTATCAGCCCGAAGTGTCCAGCCTTATGTCTCAACCAGCTTTGGGTGTAGATGTGGTAAATCCAGGTTGCATCACAAGCCCTGAATGAATTATGTAAGAATTGCTCTCTATTTCACTGTCATTGTGTTTTGTTTTTGAAATTTACTTTGATAATGGGATTTATCGGATTTTCACTGCTGCGTTTAGGCCGCTGTACACACGCTTGATTTCCTTATGGAGACATATAAATCCATGGGTTTTAAGATTCTTTCTTGTCAGGTATCTTCCCAGGCGTTGAATATGGGGTGTTGAGTCCATTTCGTTGAGCAAGGAGTAGGTCTTGTCTATTATATATTTGGCTTTTGGAACGGTATCTTTGCTAATTTCAATCTCTGGTTTTATGAAGCACCCCAACTCACCTTTCCCCGTAAGCAAGCATAAGTTTTTTTTCTAAATTTGAGACGCTGTTCCGTTTTGTTATTCAGTTCATGTGCAGCCAAGTTTACATTCCGTGTATTAGTGATATCTTATGATGTTTCTTTTTCTGTGTGACTTATTTCTTGTAGAATCATCGTACCTGAATCCACTCATTATGCCGCTAGGAACCTGATGACGTAGATTTCATCGCTGAGTGATATTCCATTTTACGTGCGTACCACAACTTCTTTATCCATTTTTTGCTTTCTCGGATATTTAACTTGTACCGTAGACGAGGTTCTTGTAAACAGACCCGTCCCAAACTTTGTGGTGGCTGTGTATTTTTGATTTTAATTTCCCTAAGCTATAAGACCATAAGTGGAAGTGCCATAGGCTGTGTTGCTTTGTTTCCTACGTGTTTCTGGAAACACCATAAACTTCTCCAGATTGGCTGTTGGCAATTTATATCCCGCCCATCAGCATAACAAGGGTCCCTGTTCTCCATGTCCTGTGCTGCCTTTCTGGATTTTACACTTTTTTCAGATGGCCCTTTGGAACGGGGGGCAGTGAGACTTCATTGTAGTGCAGATTTCCTTTACACGGTTGCTTGGTTGGCCAAAAAGCGCGTATGCGTTTTTTCCTGAATATATTCAGGACAAAACGCATACGCCCTTTTTGGCCAAGTGCATCATTGTCGACATTCTGCCTCTTTTCCTATGCTTTAAGTGCAATTCCAGTCTATCCCCTGAAATCGTTTTCCTGAAATTCTGCCCCGCTTTCAAGTCCTCTTCGAAGACTTACTTCAAGACATTTTTGGACGATAGCTGTCATTCATAACTCTGCAGGTTTGTGAATTACAGTGCCCCTGAGCTCCTTTCTTCAATCTGCTTTCTTGTGAGCTGGCCGCAATACCGCAGGATTGCTTCAGGCCATAATCTCTTTCCGGCAGGGCACGCTGCGCCTTTGTTTAATTCCTCTTCCTGGTGGGAAATGAGCGTTTTATATGCCCGTGCAGACACCTACAGCTAGTCTCTCATTGGTTCTCCTTATACCTGTTCATCTTGCGCAGAAATTGCAAACCGGGCCAAACAGGAGGTTAAAGGCACTGACTCTCCAAGTGGGGAGAGTGTTAGTAAAGCGTCTGGAATGGTGAACCCGAGTACCATGGGACGAAAACTGAGATGCATTTGAAAACGTTTCCCAATCACACGGTGGACCATACTCTGGTTTTCCCATGCATGTTTTAGCTGAACGAAGAATCCCTTAAACCTCGAGAGTTGGGACCCTTGGAATGGGTACCATGACGTATGACTTCAAAGGGTCTGTGTTTGCTCTCCGAACCTCACCAATGCTATCAGCCCGAAGTGTCCAGCCTTATGTCTCACCCAGCTCTGGGTGTAGATGTGGTAAATCCAGGTTGCATCACAAGCCCTGAATGAATTATTTAAGAATTGCTCTCTATTTCACTGTCATTGTGATTTGTTTTTGAAATTTATTTTGATAATGGGATTTATCTGATTTTCACTGCTGCGTTTAGGCCACTGTACACACGCTTGATTTCCTTTTGGAGACATATAAGTCCATGGGATTTAAGATTCTTACTTGTCAGGTATCTTCCCAGGCGTTGAATATGGGGTGTTGAGTCCATTTCATTGAGCAAGGAGTAGGTCTTGTCTATTATATATTTGGCTTATGGAACGGTATCTGTGCAAATTTCAATCTCTGGTTTTATGTAGCACCCCAATTCACCTTTCCGCATAAGCAAGCATAAGTTGGTTTGCTAAAATTGAGACCCTGTTCTGTTTTGTAATTCAGTTCATGTGTAGCCAAGTTTACATTCCGTGTATTAGTGATATCTTATGATGTTTCTTTTTCTGTGTGACTTATTTCTCGTAGAACCATCGTACCTGAATCCACTCATTATGCCGCTACGGGCCTGATGACGTAGATTTCATTGCTGAGTGATATTCCATTTTACGTGCGTACCACAACTTCTTTATCCATTTTTTGCTTTCTCGGATATTTAACTAGTACCGTAGAAGAGGTTATTGTAAACAGAGCCGTACCAAACTTTGGGGTGGCTGTGTGTTTTTGATTTTAATATCCCTAAGCTATAGGACCCTAAGTGGAAGTGCCATAGGCTGTGTTGCTTTGTTTCCTACGTTTTTCAGGAAACACCATACACTTCTCCAGAGTGGCTGTTGGCAATTTACATCCCGCCCATCAGCATAACCAGGCTCCCTGTTCTCCATGACCTGTCCTGCCTTTCTGGATTTTACACTTTTTTCAGATGGCCATTTTGACCGGGGGGCAGTGAGACTTCATTGTAGTGCAGATTTCCTTTACACGCTTGCTTGGTTGGCCAAAAAGGGCGTATGCGTTTTTTCCTGAATATATTCAGGAAAAAACGCATATGCCCTTTTTGGCCAAGTGCATCATTGTCGACATTCTGCCTCTTTTCCTATGCTTTAAGTGCAATTCCAGTCTATCCCCTGAAATCGTTTTCCTGAAATTCTGCCCCGCTTTCAAGTCCTCTTTGAAGACTTACTTCAAGACATTTTTGGACGATAGCTATCATTCATAACTCTGCAGGTTTGTGAATTACAGTGCCCCTGAGCTCCTTTCTTCAATCTACTTTCTTGTGAGCTGGCCGCAATACCGCAGGATTGCTTCAGGCCATAATCTCTTTCCGGCAGGGCACGCTGAGCCTTTGTTTAATTCCTCCTCCTGGTGGGAAATGAGCGTTTTATATGCCTGTGCAGACACCTACAGCTAGTCTCTCATTGGTTCTCCCTATTCCTGTTCATCTTGCGCAGAAATTGCCAACCGGGCCAAACAGGAGGTTAAAGGCACTGACTCTCCAAGTGGGGAGAGTGTTAGTATAGCGTCTGGAATGGTGAACCCCAGTACCAGGGTTCGAAAACTGAGATGCATTTGAAAACGTTTCCCAATCACACGGTGGACCATACTCTGGGTTTCCCATGCATGTTATAGCTGAAGGAAGAATCCCTTAAACCTGGAGAGTTGGGACCCATGGAATGGGTACCATGCAGTATGACTTCAAAGGGTCTGTGTTTGCTCACCGAACCTCACCAATGCTATCAGCCCGAAGTGTCCAGCCTTATGTCTCACCCAGCTCTGGGTGTAGATGTGGTAAATCCAGGTTGCATAACAACCCTGAATGAATTATTTAATCCTTGCTCTCTATTTCACTGTCATTGTGTTTTGTTTTTGAAATTTGTTTGATAATGGGATTTATCGGATTTTCACTGCTGCGTTGAGGCCGCTATACGCACTCTTGATTTCCTTATGAAACATATAAATCCATGGGTTTTAAGATTCTTACTTGTCAGGTATCTTCCCAGGCTTTGAATATGGGGTGTTGAGTCCATTTCGTTGAGCAAGGAGTAGGTCTTGTCTATTATATATTTGGCTTATGGAACGGTATCTGTGCTAATTTCAATCTCTGGTTTTATGAAGCACCCCAACTCACCTTTCCCCGTAAGCAAGCATAAGTTGTTTTTCTAAATATGAGACCCTGTTCTGTTTTGTTATTCAGTTCATGTGTAGCCAAGTTTACATTCCGTGTATTAGTGATATCTTAAGATGTTTCTTTTTCTGTGTGACTTATTTCTCGTAGAATCATCATACCTGAATCCACTCATTATGCCGCTCGTTACCTGATGACGTAGATTTCATTGCTGAGTGATATTCCATTGTACGTGCGTACCACAACTTCTTTATCCATTTTTTGCTTTCTCGGATATTTAACTTGTACCGTAGACGAGGTTCTTGTAAACAGAGCCATCGGAAACTTTGGGGTGGCTGTGTGTTTTTGATTTTAATTTCCCTAAGCTATAGGACCATAAGTGGAAGTGCCATAGGCTGTGTTGCTTTGTTTCCTACGTGTTTCAGGATACACCATACACTTCTCCATAGTGGCTGTTGGCTATTTACATCCCGCCCATCTGCATAAGAAGGCTCCCTGTTCTCCATGACCTGTCCTGCCTTTCTGGATTTTGCACTGTTATCAAATGGCCGTTTTGACTGGGGGGCAGTGAGACTTCATTGTAGTGCAGATTTCCTTTACACGCTTGCTTGGTTGGCCAAAAAGGGCGTATGCGTTTTTTCCTGAATATATTCAGCACAAAACGCATACGCCCTTTTTGGCCACGTGCATCATTGTCGACATTCTGCCTCTTTTCCTATGCTTTAAGTGAAATTCCAGTCTACACCCTGAAATCGTTTTCCTGAAATTCTACCCCGCTTTCAAGTCCTCTTCGAAGACTTACTTCAATACATTTTTGGACGATAGCTGTCATTCATAACTCTGCAGGTTTGTGAATTACAGTGCCCCTGAGCTCCTTTCTTCAACCTGCTTTCTTGTGAGCTGGCCGCAAAACCGCAGGATTGCTTCAGGCCATAATCTCTTTCCGGCAGGGCATGCTGAGCCTTTGGTTAATTCCTCTTCCTGGTCGGAAATGAGCGTTCCATTTGCCCGTGCAGACACCTACAGCTAGTCTCTCATTTGTTCTCCCTATTCCTGTGCATCTTGCGCAGAAATTGCAAACTGTGCCAAACAGGAGGTTAATGGCACTGACTCTCCAAGTGGGGAGAGTGTTAGTAAAGCGTCTGGAATGGTGAACACGAGTACCAGGGGATGAAAACTGAGATGCATTTGAAAACGTTTCCCAATCACACAGTCGACCATACTCTGTGTTTCCCATGCATGGTTTAGCTGAAGGAAGAATCCCTTAAACCTGGAGAGTTGGGACCCTTGGAATGGGTACCATGCAGTATGACTTCAAAGGGTCTGCATTTGCTCACCGAAACTCACCAATGCTATCAGCCCGAAGTGTCCAGCCTTATGTCTCACCCAGCTCTGGGTGTAGATGTGGTAAATCCAGGTTGCATCACAAGCCCTGAATGAATTATTTAAGAATTGCTCTCTATTTCACTGTCATTGTGTTTTGTTTTTGAAATGTATTTTGATAATGGGATTTATCGGATTTTCACTGCTGCGTTTAGGCCACTGTACACACGCTTGATTTCCTTATGGAGACATATAAGTCCATGGGTTTTAAGATTTTTACTTGTCAGGGGTCTTCCCAGGCGTTGAATATGGGGTGTTGAGTCCATTTCGTTGAGCAAGGTGTAGGTTTGTCTATTATATATTTGGCTTATGGAACGGTTGCAGTGCAAATTTCAATCTCTGGTTTTATGCAGCACACCAACTCACCTTTCCCCATTAGCAAGCATAAGTTGGTTTTCTAAATTTGAGACCCTGTTCTGTTTTGTATTTCAGTTCATGTGTAGCCAAGATTACATTCCGTGTATTAGTGATATCTTATGATGTTTCTCTTTCTGTGTGACTTATTTCTCGTAGAATCATCATACATGAATCCACTCATTATGCCGCTACGGGCCTGATGACGTAGATTTCATTGCTGAGCGATATTCCATTGTACGTGCGTACCACAACTTCTTTATCCATTTTTTGGTTTCTCGGATATTTAACTAGTACCGTAGAAGAGGTTCTTGTAAACAGAGCCGTCCCAAACTTTGGGGTGGCTGTGTGTTTTTGATTTTAATTTCCCTAAGCTATAGGACCATAAGTGGAAATGCCATAGGCTGTGTTGCTTTGTTTCCTTTGTGTTTCAGGAAACACCATACACTTCTCCAGAGTGGCTGTTGGCAATTTACATCCCGCCCACCAGTGTAACAAGGCTCCCTGTTCTCCATGACCTGTCCTGCCTTTCTGGATTTTGCACTTTTTTCAGATGGCCCTTTTGACCGGGGGGCATTGAGACTTCATTGTAGTGCAGATTTCATTTACACGCTTGCTTGTTTGGCCAAAATGTGCGTATGCGTTTTTTCCTGAATATATTCAGGAAAAAACGCATACGCACTTTTTGGCAAAGTGCATCATTGTCTACATTCTGCCTCTTTTCCTATGCTTTAAGTGCAATTCCAGTCTACCCCCTGAAATCGTTTTCCTGAAATTCTGCCCCGCTTTCCAGTCCTCTTCGAAGACTTACTTCAGTACATTTTTGGACGATAGCTGTCATTCATACCTCTGTAGGTTTGTGAATTACAGTGCCCCTGAGCTCCTTTCTTCAACTCGCTTTCTTGTGAGCTGGCCGCAAAACCGCAGGATTGCTTCAGGACTTAATCTCCTTCCCGCAGGGCACACTGAGCCTTTGGTTAATTCCTCTTCCTGGTGGGAAATGAGCGTTCCATTTGCCCGTGCAGACACCTACAGCTAGTCTCTCATTGGTTCTCCCTATTCCTGTTCATCTTGCGCAGAAATTGCAAACTGTGCCTAACAGGAGGTTAAAGGCCCTGACTCTCCAAGTGGGGAGAGTGTTAGTAAAGCGTCTGGAATGGTGAACCCGAGTACCAGGGGACGAACACTGAGATGAATCTGAAAACGTTTCCCAATCACACAGTGCACTGTACTGTGGGTTTCCCATGCATGTTTTAGCTGAAGGAAGAAACCCTTAAACCTGGAGAGTTGGGACCCATGGAATGGGTACCATGCAGTATGACTTCAAAGGGTCTGCGTTTGCTCACCGAACCTCACCAATGCTATCAGCCCGAAGCGTCCAGCCTTATGTCTCACCCAGCTCTGGGTGTAGATGAGGTAAATCCAGGTTGCATCACAAGCCCTGAATGAATTATATAAGAATTGCTCTCTATTTCACTGTCATTGTGGTTTTGTTTTTGAAATTATTTTGATAATGGGATTTATCGGATTTTCACTGCTGCGTTTAGGCCACTGTACACACGCTTGATTTCCTTATGGAGACATATAAGTCCATGGGTTTTAAGATTCTTACTTGTCAGGTATCTTCCCAGGCGTTGAATATGGGGTTTTGAGTACATTTCGTTGAGCAAGGAGTAGGTCTTGTCTATTATATATTTGGCTTATGGAACGGTATCTGTGCAAATTTCAATCTCTGGTTTTATGCAGCACCCCAACTCACCTTTCCCCATAAGCAAGCATAAGTTGGTTTTCTAAATTTGAGACCCTGTTCTGTTTTGTAATTCAGTTCATGTGTAGCCAAGTTTACGTTCCGTGTATTAGTGATATCTTATGATATTTCTTTTCCTGTGTAACTTATGTCTCGTAGTATCGTCATACCTGAATCCACTCATTATGCCGCTACGGGCCTGATGACGTAGATCTCATTGCTGAGTGATATTCCATTGTACGTACATACCACAACTTCTTTATCCATTTTTTGCTTTCTCGGATATTTAACTTGTACCGTAGACGAGGTTCTTGTAAACAGAGCCGTCCCAAACTTTGGGGTGGCTGTGTGTTTTTGATTTTAATTTCCCTAAGCTATAGGACCCTAAGTGGAAGTGCCATAGGCTGTGTTGCATTGTTTCCTACGTGTTTCAGGAAACACCATACACTTCTCCAGAGTGGCTGTTGGCAATTTACATCCCGCCCATCAGCATAACAAGGCTCCCTCTTCTCCATGACCTGTCCTGCCTTTCTGGATTTTACACTTTATTCAGATGGCCCTTTGGACCGGAGGGCAGTGAGACTTCATTTTAGTGCAGATTTCCTTTACACGCTTGCTTGGTTGGCCAAAAAGGGCGTATGCGTTTTTTCCTGAATATATTCAGGAAAAAACGCATACGCCCTTTTTGACCAAGTGCATCATTGTCGACATTCTGCCTCTTTTCCTATGCTTTAAGTGCAATTCCAGTCTCCCCCCTGAAATCGTTTTCCTGAAATTCTGCCCCACTTTCAAGTCCTCTTCGAAGACTTACTTCAATACATTTTTGGACGATAGCTGTCATTCATAACTCTGCAGGTTTGTGAATTACAGTGCCCCTGAGCTCCTTTCTTCAACTCGCTTTCTTGTGAGCTGGCCGCAAACCCACATGATTGCTTCAGGCCCTAATCTGGTTCCGGCATGCTGAGCCTTTGGTTAATTCCTCTTCCTGCTGGGAAATGAGCATTAAATTTGCACGTGCAGACACGTACAGCTAGTCTCTGATTGGTTCTCCCTATTCCTGTTCACCTTCCGCAGAATTTCCAAATTGTGCCAAACAGGAGGTTAAAGGCACTGACTCTCCAAGTGGAGAGAGTGTTAGTAAAGGGTCTGGAATGGTGAACCCGTGTAAAAGGGGACGAAAACTGAGATGCATTTGAAAACGCTTCCCAGTCACACGGTGTACCATACTTTGTGTTTCCCATGCATGTTTTAGCTGAAGGAAGAATCTCTTAAACCTGGAGAGTTGGGACCCATGGAATGGGTACCATGCAGTATGACTTCAAAGGGTCTGCATTTGCTCATCGTACCTCACCAGTGCTATCCGCCCGAAGTGTCCAACCTTATGTCTCACTCAGCTCTTGGTGCAGATGTGGTTAATCCAGGTTGCATCACAAGCTCTGAATGAATTATTTACGAATAGCTCTCTATTTCACTGTCATTGTGTTTTGTTTTTGTAATTCATTTTGATAATTGGATTTATCGGATTTTCTCTGCTGCGTTCATAAATCTATACACACGCTTGATTCTCTTACAGAGACATATAAATCCATGGGTTTGAAGATTCTTACTAGTCAGGTGTATTCCTAGGCGTTGAATATGGGGTGTTTAGTCCATTCCGTTGAGCAACTGGTAGGTCTTGACTATTACATATTTGGCTTATGGAAAGGTAACTGTGCTAATTTCTATCTCTGGTTTTATGCAGCACCCCAACTCTCCTTTATCCTTAAGCAAGCATATGTTGGTTTTCTAAATTTGAGACCCCGTTCTGTTTTGTAATTCAGTTCATTTGTAGCCACGTTTACATTCCATGTATTAGTAATATCGTGTGTCTTTTTCTTTTTGAATTATGTGACTTCGAATGATCATACGTAACTCCTCTGTGGTTGTTACAACTGGCCATATTTCATTGATTTCCAGGCTGAGTAATATTCCACTCTACATAAGTGCCACATCTCTATCCATTTTTTCCCTCCAGAGACTTATAAATTATATCCTAGTCAAGGATCTTTTAAACATAGAGGCGGTAAATATTGGGGTGCCTGTGTCCTCTCGATTTTTGTTTTTCCCAAGATATACGTCCATGAGTGCAAGTGCCCTGTGCTCTGTAGCTCATTTTTTAGATGCCTTAGTAAACACAATACACTTCTCCAGAGTGACCGTTGGCAATATACATTTCCAGTATAAGCCTCAGAGGGCTCCCTTTTCTCCTTGCCCTGTCCTGCATTTCTGGTGTTTACACTTTATGAGGAAGGCTCTTCTGACTGATGCGAAGTGATATGTTTTGTAGTATTGATTTCCAGTGCCCACCTGTTTGGTTGGCTAAAAAAGTGTATGCCCTTTTCTTGAATACATACAGAAAAAGACGCATACACCCTTTTTGACCAATTGCAATGTTGGCAATGTTCAGCCCCTTTTCTTGTGCTTAATGGCGAGCCCTTTCTACCTCTTCCAATCCCTTTCCTGCCATTCTCCGTTGCTTACAAGTCCTTTCCTCTGACTTTCCTCAAGACATTTTTCAGTGATAGATATTTTCAACTCTGCAGTTTCGTGAATTTTAGTGTCCCTGAGTTCCATTTTTCAACTTGTGTTTATGGGAACTGGCCACAAAGCAGCGGAATTTCCTCAAGCCCTATTCTGTTTCCATGGGCAACCCTAGCCTTTGGTCAATTCGTCTTCCTGATTGGAAATAAGAGTGACATGTGCCTGTCCGAACACCTAGGACTTGTCTCTCATTGTTCCTCCTCCTTCTGCTTCATCCTCTGGACAAATTCCAAACTGTCTGCAACAGGATGTTGACAGTGCTGACATCTCCAAGTGGGGAGACTGTTCGTAAAGACGCTGGAGGGGTGAACCCGAGCACCAGGAGATGAGGAGATGAGATGCCTTTTCCAAACTCTTCCCGATCAGACGGTATACCATCTTCTGGGTGTGACAGGCATGTTTTAGCTGTAGGAAGTGTCCCATTCATGTGAGGAGAACACCAGGGCTTTTACAAAATCAGTGTCTCTCCACAACCCAAACTGGGGAATTTTTTAAGCTACGGCTACACATATGTTCATTAAGGGCCTTGGGAAGTAGGCAGAGTCCAAACTTTAGATGATTGAAGTCTTCAGGGTCAGAAGCACTCACCACCGGCTTCCCTTAGGTTCCATTTTAACTGTCATTAGTAGATGATGTCAATAAAAATATCTATTCTTTTTCAGATTATTTCCCCTTATAGGTTATTGTAAAATATTGAGTGTAGTTCCCGGGGCTATACAGTAGTTCCTTGTTGATGATCAATTTTATACATAGCAGTGTGTATGTGTTAATCCCAAACTGTTAATTTATCCCTCCTCCCACCTTTCCCCTTTGGTAATAATAAATTATAAGATTTTATACTTCTCAGAATTGGGGGAACTGAAAGAGAGGTGTCATTTTCAATGGAAAAGCATTTAAAACAAGATTGAAGCTTTAACCAAGATTTTTAGATGTACATCCTTGGAAAGAAATCACTTCGTTTCTCTAATATTGACCTGACAAATAAGACAAACCTTTTCACTGAACTTGCTTATAATAAAGTGATGGAAATATCAAATGGGAGTGTTAGAAACATCTTATTTTACCCGAGCCTTATACACTGTTCTATGTTAATTACAGTTTGGCTCAAACATCTGTTCATTGAAGTTACAATGTTCTCAATTTCTGTTACTGATCCTCCAGAGTGGACCCCAACAAGTGTCCCCCTGCCCAGTGTCATTGGAGCCAACAGATTGAGACTGAGTTTGGTTCAGAAGCAAAGGAAACTTTATATTTTGATCAGAGAATGGAGAGGTGAGAGCATGTGCTACCCCGTGGGCTGTGGGCTGGGCTGCTGTGTAGAGATCCTGTCAGAGTCAGTGGGAGGGAGGGGGCGGAGCTCTCGAGGGCCCGGTTGGCTGCAGCTCAGGCTCTATATCGCGGAGTGTGCACTGTGTCCCAGGAGCTGAGGTGTCGACCCAGCCATTCCGCACTAGGAAATCTGGTCTGAAGTGCCGGCTGTTGAACCTCTGTATGCGGGACCCTAGGAGCACGTGAAATTAGACAAAGCACAAAGGATAAAAAAGGTTAGACTTTATTTTATTGCCCAGATTCTATTTTTATCTCCCAGGGATTTTTAAGGGGCTTTGCCTGGGAAAAAGCCCTCTTCTGCCTTTTTTCCCCTTCCTCATTCTTAGAGTGCTGAGGGTGCAGACCCTTCTTCTGTAACTGTTGAGTGCTGAGTTAGGAGCCCTCATACCCGTGGGCGAGGGTCAGAACTTCTCCCCAGCAGCCTCCAGGTGACGTTGATTGTCCCCAGGCCTCCTGCCTCCCCGCTCGTCCACCTGAGCACCAGTATTGGAAGCGTTATAGATTCTAATGACCTTTAAGGGTCCAGGAAGGAGATGTGCAGTTACGCTGTGAGGTCCAGTTTCACCCCGCCCTGCATTTGTTCGGCCACCTTAGGCTGACCCTTTCTGCCAGCCTAGATGCTCTGACCAGTAGTCTGCACTTTCTTCAATTAGGCCCCTGAATTAACGTAAAAAGAGCACCAGGTGTCAGGACCCTGCCTGCTCAACTCCCAGACAGTCCAGGGTCAGTGGTGATGAAGGACCATGATGGCCACTGAGTCAACAGCCTTTTGAAGTAAACAGGAGTCCAGCCGGTCTTATTGGCCACCATCATCACAGTGTCTGTAGGCTCTTCTATGGTGACAGCGTGATATACGCTTCCCCCGCCAAGATTATTAGGTCCACTCTGGGTGCAGTAAGTCCTGCAAGCAGTAGTCTACTCTTTTGGGACACACTCTTGTTGTTTTATGAGAGAAACTCCAGGTCAAGTGATGGTCACATGAGTCGTCATGGTGCCCCTTTACCCCGGTTATCTCTCTGGAGGTTGGAGTTGGAGGGCCTCCTCACTCGAGGTCAGTGTGCCCACGGAGCAAACCCTGCAACTTCAGGGCATGGTTGGGGCTTAGGATCACCACGTGGGGTCCTTTTCCCTTAGGAGGGAGGTGGCCTTTTGTGCTGCTGATTTCCAGGTTTTCAGATACCGCCAGTATCTTGGCCAGATGTGGCGGTGGGCCAAGCCCATTGGTGACCGTAGTTTATCATACCGGGATGGCATTCTTGCATTGTTCCATTTCAAGTGGTCCCAGTTTTTGCACTAATACTCCAATAGCGATTCACCATTCACCAGAAATGTAAAGGTCAAAGGGTTTAGCTAAATTAGGGAGTTCCAGGGCAAGGGTCTGAATTGACTGCTCTTTCCATTCTTGAAAGGCCACTTCTGGATTCTATTCAAAAGGATCATCATCTTTTCCTTTCAGTGTTTCATATAGAGGCCCAGCTAGTAGACTGTAGTTAGGGATCCAGAAGCACCAACCCTGGCCTCCCCAGGAACCCCTAAGCTGTCTTCTAGTTTTAGAAATGGGTAAGGCTGTAAATTGTTTCTTCCCTTTCCTGAGATGGGCTTCTCCGACCTTCTGTGAGAATGAAGCCCAGGCAGGTCACCGTAGTCTGTGATATTTGAGCTTTTTCTTGGACAACTTCTATCCTTTATTGGCTTGGTAGTTCAGAGGTCTCCTTAGTAGGGCTGGCGATCAGAATGTCGTCTGCATATTGAAGGAGTGTTTCCTTTTCCAGAGGTAGAACTTTTAGGTCTTTAACTGAGCTTTCCCCAAAGATGGTGTGGGAATTTTTGAACCCTTGGGGCAACACGGCCCAGAAGTATTGTTTTAGTTGTATGTTGAGTCCTGCCACTCACAAGCCAAAATTTCTTGTGACTCTGGGACTAATAGAATACAAAAGAAGGCATCATTGAAGACTAATACAGAATACCATGTCCCGGTGGTTGGTAGAATGACCAGCAGGGTGTAGGATTTAGGAACTACTGGAGGTATATCCTCGGTGGCTTCACTGACTGTCCTGACATCCTTTACCAGGACTCCAGCAGCCCATGGGGCTCTCGAGGTCAGGCCAATCCCAGGATATGGAGCTCACCTGGGCAGGTACCCCACCCCCACCACAGCCCACGGTGCTCTCCTGTTCAGGCCCCTCCCAGGATATGGGGTTCCCTGGGCAGGTTACCCTGCAGCCCATGGGGCTCTCATGGTCAGGCCCCTCCCAGGATACAGAGCTACCCTTGCAGTTACCCTGGCAGGGCTGGGCACACAGGTACCGTGCACATCGCCCTCATTGCAGAGCACTTCCAGCTCACCTGTCACTCAGATCTGACACAGAGCACCTCAGAGCAGGACTTGAACTAAGAAACAGCATCTCCAACAGGTCTGTGACCCTGGGCATCACTCTGTGTGGCCTCCCTCCACCTGGTCTTCCAGAGACTTCCACTGCACCCGGGGCACCAGGCCTCTGTCTCCACCCACCACCCACCCCTCCTCTCCCTGACTCCTGGGTTCCTCTCATTAGGAGAGGGTTTTCTTGAAGTTGTCTCCCACTCATGGGCCAGATAATATAATTAGAAAACAAGCCAGAGCTGCAACCCCTTGTTTATCCTGACTCTCAGGAGCCCACACCTGTTCCTTGGACCTGGCCGATTCAGCAAGTTCCAGTTTCTGCAACTGTGAGCGCCTGAGGGGTGATTATTGGCTGGCCTGGGAAGCCTGACCGTGCCGGCCAGCCCTCCCCAGGTGTGCCTGTTTGAGATCAATATAAACACCACTCCAGGCAGCAAGAGCCCCTGCAGCTGTGCCTGACGCCATTTTCTCTGCCCTGTCAGCAGTCTCGGGGCTGGACTGGTGGGAGGGAGTGAGAGGCCACGGCTTTGTGGGTGGCCCAGTGTGAGTGGGGCTCTGCTGGACTTTCTGCAGCAGTTACCAAGATGTCACCTGCTAAAGAAGAGGATGTGTCACCCATACCTGCCTCTGGAATTTCTCCCTGGGCAGAGGTGAGTGAGGAAGAAAGCAGTGGGGGCCTGGACAGCAGGGGTATCTCAGGCAGGGAAATGGAAAGCTTCCAGAAGAGTACCCAGGGCCAGGACCATCCTGGCTGGCCTGCAGGCACCAAATCGGCTGGCATGCTGTCGCTCATGTGGCTCCATGGCCCTTCCTCTAGGCTTTCAAGTCCTTGTACATATTCAGGTGTTTTACCTGGGAAGGGTGGGAACATTTCAGCAGCAGCTGGCCTGGGGCTCGGCCCACATTTACTCACAGATGCCTTGGCACGGTCCCCCAGCTTTGCAATGAGGACGCTTGTTGCGTGGGGCCTGCTGGCTGAATGGGAGATGATTCCCCACCACTGGCCAACTACAGAATTGTTTACAACTGGAGCAAGTGCCCTGATACGGTTTTCCTCTGTGTAACTGGTGGGTTCTGTTTTTTTTTTCTTTTTTTCATTTTTGGTTCAAGGTAGATTTTATTCCTCTTTTTTGTATTTACAGATATAAGCATGGAAATAATTTATTCGTATAAATACATGTATGTGAAGGGAAGAATATTTTTTCTGTTTTACTTTTTGTAATTTTGAATTTTATTTTATTTTTTTATACAGCAGGTTCTTTTTGGTTATCTATTTTATACATATAAATGTATACATGCTAATCCCAATCTCTCAATCCTCCCACCACCACCCCCCAACAGCTTTCCCCCCTTGGTGTCCATACGTTTGTTGTCTACATCTGTTGCTCTATTTCTGCCTTGCAAAACGGTTCATCTGTATAATTTTTCTAGGTTCCACATATATGCATTAATATACAAGATTTGTTTTTCTCTTTCTGACTTACTTCACTCTGTATGACAGTCTCTAGATCCATCAACGTCTCTACAAATGACCCAATTTCATTCCTTTTTATGGCTTAGTAATATTCCATTTTATATTTGTACCACATCTTTATGCATTCGTCTGTCTGTGGGCATTTAGGTTGCTTCCATTACCTGGATATTGTAAATAGTGATGCAATGAACATTGCGGTGAATGTCTCTTTTTGATTTATGGTTTTGTCTGGGTATATGCCCAGTAGTGGGATTGCTGTATCATATGGTAATTCTATTCTTAGTTTTATAAGAAATTCCATAATGTTCTCCACAGTGACTGTATCAATTTACATTCCCAACAATAGTGGAAGAGGGTTCCTTATCTCCACACCCTTTCCAGCATTTGTTGTTTGTAGATTTTCTGATGATGCCCATTCTAACAGGTGTGAGGTGATACACCATGGATGAGTCTATTTCGTTGAGCAAAGAGTAGGTCTTGTCTATTACATATTTGGCTTATGGAATGGTATGTGTGCTAATTTCAATCTCTGGTTTTATACAGCACCCCAACTCAACTTTCCCCTTAAGCAAGCATAAGTTTTTATCTAAATGTGAGACTGTTCGGTTTTGTAATTCAGTTTATGTATAGCCAAGTTTACACTCCCTCTATTAGTGATATCTTATGATAATTATCTTTCTCTGTGTGACCTATTTCTCTTAGAATCATCATACTTAAATCCACTCAATTTGCTGCTACAGGCCTGATGACATTGATTTCATTGCTGAGTGATATTCCGTTGTACGTAAGTAGCACAACTCCTTTATCCATTTTTTTCTTTCTGGGATATTTAATTTGTACTGGACTCGAGGTTCTTGTAAACACAGCAGCCCTAAATTTTGTGTTGGCTGTGTCTTGTTGATTTTAATTTTCCTAAGCTATAGGGCCAAAAGTGGAAGTGCCCTAGTCTCTGTAGCTTTGTTTTTCAGATGTTTCAGGATACACCATAAACATCTCCAGAGTGTCTGTTGGCAATTTACATCCCGCCCATCAGCATAACAAGGCTCCCTGTTCTCCATGGCCTGTCCTGTGTTTCTGGTTTTTACACTTTTTTCAGATGGCCCTTTTGACGAATGGGAAATGAGACTTCATTGTAGTAGGGATTTCCATTGCTCGAGTGCTTGGTTGGCCAAAAAGGGCATATGCGTTTTTTCCTGAATATATTCAGGAAAAAATGTATACGCACTGTTCGTCCAAGTGCATCACTGTCAAAGATCTGCCACTTTTCACATGTTTTAAATGCAATTCCAATCTACCTCCTGAAATATGATTCCTCAATTTTGCCTCGTTTTCAAGTCCTCTTTGCAGACTTACTTCAATATATTTTTGCCAATAGCTGTCATTTATAACTCTGCAGGTTTGTGAATTACAGTGCCCGTGATTTCCTTTCTTAACTCGCTTCCTTGAAAGCTGGCCACAAAACCGCAGGTTTGCTTCAGGCCGTAATCAGGGTGTGGCACGGCACTCTGAGCCTTTGGTTAATTCCTCTTCCTGGTGGGAAATTAGAGTTAAATGTGCCCCTCCAGACACCTGCCTCACTCCCAGCCCCTTGGTGATGTGTGTCCTCTGGTTTGAGGCCACATGTGATGGGTTCCTCATCTTTTGATGATGTGGCCCCACTGGTGTGAGGACACTCCTGCCTGCTTCCCATCCCCTTGGTGATGTGGTCCCTCCGGCGAGAGTCTGATCCTGGTTGGGTTCCTCACACTTCTGTGAGGTGGGCCCTCTTCTCTGAGGTCACTCCTGCCTGGCTAGCACACCCCGCCTTGGCGACGTCAGACCTCTGGTGGCAGTTGGAGCCTGCTGGGAGCCTCCTCCCCTCGGTGATGAGGCCCTCTGGCATCAGGCCCTAACTGCTGGGTTCCCACATTTTCTGATACGTCCTAAGTGGTGCGAGGGCACTCCTGCCAGGTTCCCATCCCCATGGGCATGTGGGCCTTCTGCTCTAAGGTCCCAACACCTGTGTTGTTCACCGTTTCATGATGTTGGCTCTCTGGTGTTAGTTCACTCAGGCCTAGATCCCATAGACTCTGTGCTCTGAGCCGCCTGCTGGGAGGTTCCTACTGCTGAATTCCTTACCTTTTCTATTCTTTGGGTTCTGTGTTTTCATGCTCCTCCTTCCTGACTCACTCCCAGCCCCTTTGTGATGTAGGTCCTCTGGTTTGAGGCCACATGTGCCGGTTTCCTCACCTTTATTGATGTGGCCCCACTGGTGTGAGGACACTCCTGCCTGGTTCCCATCCACTTGGTGATGGGGGCCCTCTGGTGAGAGGCTGATCCTGGCTGGATTCCTCACCCTTCTGTGAGGTAGACCCTCTGCTGTGAGGTCACTCCTGCCTGGCTGGCACACGTCACCTTGGCGATGTGGGCCCTCAGTTGGGAGTTGGTGCCTGCTGGGAGTCTCCTCCCCTCGGTAATGAGGGCCCTCTGGCGTCAGGCCCTAACTCATGGGCTCCCAAAATTTTCTGATGTGCGCCCTGTCGTGCGAGTACACTCCTGCCAGGGTCCCATCCCCATGGGGATGTTGGCTTTCTGCTCTGAGGTCCCAACGGCTGGGTTGCTCACAGTGTCAGAATGTGGGCCCTCTGCTGTGAGTTCACTCCGGCATGGATCCCATAGCCTCGGTGCTCTGGGCCACCGGCTTGGAGCTTCCAACGGCGGGGTTCCTCACCTTTTTATTCTATGGGCCCTCTGTTGTGAGTCTCCTCCTGCATGCCTCACTCCCAGCCCTTTCGTGATGTGTGTCCCCTTATTTGAGGCCACATGTGCTGTGTTCCTCACCTTTGGCTGATGTGGCCCCACTGGTGTGAGGACACTCCTGCCTGGTTTCCATCCCCTTGGTGATGTGGGCCCTCTGGTTAGAGTCTGATCCTGGTTGGGTTCCTCACACTTCTGTGAGGTGGGCCCTCTGCTGTGAGGTAACTCCTGCCTGGCTTGCTCCCATTGCCTTGGTGACGTCGGCCCTCTGGTGGCATTTGGAGCCTGCTGGTAGCCTCCTCTCCTCGGTGATGAGGGCCCTCTGGCGTCAGGCCCTAACTGCTGGGTTCCCACATTTTCTGATACGTGTTAAGTTGTGCGAGGACACTCCTGCGAGGTTCCTATCCCCATGGGGATGTGGGTCTTCTGCTCTGAGGTTCCACCGGCTGGGTTGCTCACAGTTTCATGATGTGGGCCCTCTGCTGTGAGTTCACTGTGGCCTGGATCCCATAGACTCCGTGCTCTGGGCCACCTGCTGGGAGGTTCAAACTGCTGGATTCCTCACATTTTTTATTCTGTGGGCCCTGTGTTGTTAGGCTACTCCTGCTTGCCTCACTCGGAGCATCTTGGAAATGTGGGTCCTCTGGTTTAGGCCACATGTGCTGGGTTCCTCACCTTTCTATAATGTGGCCACACTGGTGTGAGGACACTGCTGCCTTTTTCCGATCCCCTTGGTGATGTGGGCTCTCTGGTGAGAGTCTTATCCTGGCTGGTTTCCTCACCCTTCTGTGAGGTAGACCCTCTGCTGTGAGGTCACTCCTGCCTGGCTGGCACACATCACCTTGGCGACGTGGGCCCTCAGTTGGGAGTTGGTGCCTGCTGGGGGTCTCCACCCCTCGGTAATGAGGGCCCTCTGGCGTCAGACCCTAACTCCTGGGCTCCCAAAATTTTCTGATGTGCGCCCTGTGGTGCGACTACACTCCTGCCAGGTTCCCAACCCCATGGGAATGTGGGTCTTCTGCTCTGAGGTCCCAACGGTGGGTTGCTCAGTTTCATGATGAGGGTCCTCTGGTGTGAGTTCACTCCGCCCTGGATCCAATAGCCTCGCTGCTCCTGGCTGCCTGCGGGGAGGTTCCAACTGCAGGATTCCTCACCTTTTTTCTTCTATGGGCCCTCTGTTTTGAGACTCCTCCTGCCTGCCTGACTCCCAGCCCCTTGGCGATGTGTGTCCTCTGGTTTGAGGCTACGTGTGCTGGGTCCCTCACCTTTCGATTATGTGGCCCCACTGGTGTGAGGACACTCCTGCCTGGTTCCTATCCCCTTGGTGATGTGGGCCCTCTGGTGAGAGTCTGATCCTGGCTGGGTTCCTCACCCTTCTGTGAGGTGGACCCTCTGCTGTGAGATCACTCCTGCCTGGCTGGCACACCCCACCTTGGCAACGTCGGCCCTCTTGTGGCAGTTGGAGCCTGCTGGGAGCTTCCTCTCCTCGGTGATGAGGGCCCTCTGGCGTCAGGCCCTAACTTCTGGGCTCCCAAAATTCTCTAATGTGCGCCCTGTGGTGCGAGTACACTCCTGCCAGGTTCCCAACCACATGGGAATGTGGGCCTTCTGCTCTGAGGTCCCAACGGCTGGGTTGCTCACAGTTTCATGATGAGGGCCCTCTGTTTTGTGTTCAGTCAGGCCTGGATCCCATATCCTCGCTGCTCCTGGCCGCCTGCTGGGAGGTTCCAACTGCAGGATTCCTCACCTTTTTTATTCTATGGGCCCTCTGTTTTGAGGCTCCTCCTGCCTGCCTCACTCCCAGCCCCTTGGTGATGTGTGTCCTCTAGTTTGAGGCCACGTGTGCTGGGTCCATCACATTTCGGTGATGTGGCCCCACTGGTGTGAGGACACTCCTGCCTGGTTTCCATTCCCTTGGTGATGTGGGCCCTCTGGTGAGAGTCTGATCCTCTTTGGGTTCCTCACACTTTTGTGTGGTTGGCCCTCTGCTCTGAGGTCACTCCTGCCTGGCTGGCACACACTGCATTGGCGACGTCAGCCCTCTGGTAGCAGTTGGAGCTTGCTGGGAGCCTCCTCTCCTCAGTGATGAAGGCCCTCTGGAGTCTGGCCCTAACTGCTGGGCTCCCCACATTTTCTGATGTGTGCCCACTGGTGCAATGACACTCCTGCTTGGTTCCCTTCCCCATGGGGATGTGGGCCTTGTGCTCTGAGGTCACAACGGCTGGGTTGCTTACAGTATCACGATGAGGGCCCTCTGTTGTGAGTTCATCACTGCCTGGATCCCATAGCCTCGGTGATCTGGGCCGCCTGCTGGGATGTTCCAACGGCTGGATTCCTCACCTTTTTTATACAATGGGCCATGTGTTGGGAGGATAATCCTGCCTGCCTTGCTCCGAGACCCATGGTGATGTGGGTCCTCTGGTTTGAGGCCACATGTGCTGGGTACCTCAACTTTTGATGATGTGGTCCCACGGGTGTGAGGACACTCCTGCCTGGTTCCCAGCCCCTTGCTGTTGTGGGCACTCTGGTGAGGGTCTGATCCTTCCTGGGTTCCTTACCCTTCTGTGAGGTGGGCCCTCTGATGTGAGGTCACTCCTGCATGGCTGGCTCACGTCGCCTTGGCGACGTGGGTCTTCTGTTGACCACTGAAGCATACTGGGAGCCTCCTACCCTCTTTAATGAGGGCCCTGGAAAAACGCATATGCCCTTTTTGACCAAGTGCATCATTGTCGACATTCTGACTCTTTTCCTATACTTTCAGAGGATTTCCCGTCTACCTCCTGAAATCGTAGTCCTGGAAATCTGCCCCACGTTCAAGTCCTCTTTGTAGCCTTACTTCAATATATTTTTGGATGATTGCTGTCATTTATAACGCTGCAGGTTTGTGAATTACAGTGCCCCTGAGCTCCTTTCTTCAACTCGCTTTCTTGTGAGCTGGCCGCAAAACCGCAGGATTGCTTCAGGCCCTAATCTGGTTCCGGCACGGCATGCTGAGCCTTTGGCTAATTCCTCTTCCTGGTTGGTAATGAGCGTTAAATTTGCCCGTGCAGACACCTACAGCTAGTCTCTCATTGGTTCTCCCTATTCCTGTTCATCTTGCGCAGAAATTGCAAACTGTGCCAAACAGGAGGTTAAAGGCACTGACTCTCCAGGTAGGGACAGTGTAAGTAAAGCGTCTGGAATGGTGAACCCGAGTACCAGGGGACGAAAACTGAGACGCATTTAAAAACGTTTCCCGGTCACACGGTGGACCATACTCTGGGATTCCCATGCATGTTTTAGCTGAAGGAAGAATCCCTTAAACCTGGAGAGTTGGGACCCATGGAATGTGTACCATGCAGTATGACTTCAAAGGGTCTGCATTTGCTCACTGAACCTCACCAATGGTATCCGCCCGAAGTGTCCAGCCTTATGTCTCACCCAGCTCTAGGTGTAGATGTGGTAACTCCAGGTTGCTTCACAAGCCCTGAATGAATTATTTAAGAATTGCTCTCTATTTCACTGTCATTGTGTTTTGTTTTTGTAATTTATTTTGATAATGGGATTTATCGGATTTTCACGGCTGCATTTATGGCGCTGTACACATGCCTGATTCTCTTACGGAGACACATAAATCCATGGGTGTTAAGATTCTTAATTGGCAGGTGTATTCCTAGGCATTGAATATGGGGTGTTTAGTCCATTTCGTTGAGCAAGGAGTAGGTCTTGACTATTAAATATTTGGGTTATGGAACGGTATCTGTTCTAATATCAATCTCTGGTTTTATGCAGCACCCCAACTCACCATTCCCCTTAAGCAAGCATAAGTTGGTTTTCTAAATTTGAGACCCTGTTCTGTTTTGTAATTCAGTTCATGTGTAGCCAAGTTCACATTCGGTGTATTAGTGATATCTTAATGTTTCTTTTTCTGTGTGACTTATTTCACTTAGAATCATCGTATCTGAATCCACTCATTATGCCGCGACGGGCCTGATGACATAGATTTCATTGCTGAGTGATATTCCATTGTACGTACGTACCACAACTTCTTTATCCATTTTTCGCATTCTGGGATATTTAACTTGTACCGTAGACGAGGTTCTTGTAAAAAGAGCCAGCCATAACATTGGGGTGGCTGTATGTTTTTGATTTTAATTTCCCTAAGCTATAGGACCATAAGTGGAAGTGCCATAGGCTGTGTTGCTTTGTTTCCTACGTGTTTCAGGAAACACCATACACTTCTCCAGAGTGGCTGTTGGCAATTTACATCCCGCCCATCAGCATAACAAGGCTCCCTGTTCTCCATGACCTGTCCTGCCATTCTGGATTTTACACTTGTTTCAGATGGCCGTTTGGACCGGGGGGCCGTGAGACTTCATTGTAGTGCAGATTTCCTTTACACGCTTGTTTGGTTGGCCAAAAAGGGCGTATGCGTTTTTTCCTGAATATATTCAGGAAAAAACGCATACACCCTTTTTGGCCAAGTGCATCATTGTCAACATTCTGCCTCTTTTCCTATGCTTTAAGCGCAATTCCAGTCTACCCCCTGAAATCGTTTTCCTGCAATTCTGCCCCACTTTCAAGTCCTCTTCGAAGACTTACTTCAATACATTTTTGGACGATAGCTGTGATTCATAACTCTGCAGGTTTGTGAATTACAGTGCCCCTGAGCTCCTTTCTTCAACTCGCTTTCTTGTGAGCCTGCCGCAAAACCGCAGGATTGCTTCAGGCCCTAATCTGGTTCCCGCAGGGCACGCTGAGACTTTGGTTAATTCATCTTCCTGGTGTGAAATGAGCGTTCCGTTTGCCCGTGCAGACACCTACAGCTAGTCTCTCATTGGTTCTCCCTATTCCTGTTCATCTTGCGCAGAAATTGCAAACTGTGCCAAACAGGAGGTTAAAGGCACTGACTCTCAAAGTGGGGAGAGTGTTAGTAAAGCGTCTGGAATGGTGAACCCGAGTACCAGGGGACGAAACCTGAGATGCATTTGAAAACGTTTCCCAATCACACGGTGGACCATACTCTGGGTTTCCCATGCATGTTATAGCTGAAGGAAGAATCCCTTAAACCTGGAGAGTTGGGACCCATGGAATGGGTACCATGCTGTATGACTTCAAAGGGTCTGCGTTTGTTCACCGAACCTCACCAATGCTATCAGCCCGAAGTGTCCAGCCTTATGTCTCACCCAGCTCTGGGTGTAGATGTGGTAAATCCAGGTTGCATCACAAGCCCTGAATGAATTATTTAAGAATTGCTCTCTGTTTCACTGTCATTGTGTTGTGTTTGTGAAATTTATTTTGATAATGGGATTTATCGGATTTTCACTGCTGCGTTTAGGCCGATGTACACACGCTTGATTTCCTTATGGAGATATATAAATCCATGGGTATTAAGATTCTTACTTGTCAGGTATATTCCCAGGCGTTGAATATGGGGTGTTGAGTCCATTTCGTTGAGCAAGGAGTAGGTCTTATCTATCATATATTTGGCTTATGGAACGGTATCTGTGCTAATTTCAATCTCTGGTTTTATGCAGCACCCCAACTCACCTTTCCCCATAAGCAAGCATAAGTTGGTTTTCTAAATTTGCGACCCTGTTCTCTTTTGTTATTCAGTTCATGTGTAGACAAGTTTACGTTCCGTGTATTAGTGATATCTTATGATGTTTCTTTTTCTGTGTGACTTATTTCTCGTAGAATCGTCGTACCTGAATCCACTCATTATGTCGCTACGGGCCTGATGACGTAGATCTCATTGCTGAGTGATATTCCATTGTACGTACGTACCACAACTTCTTTATCCATTTTTTGCTTTCTCGGATATTTAACTTGTACCGTAGACGAGGTTCTTGTAAACAGAGCCGTCCCAAACTTTGGGGTGGCTGTGTGTTTTTGATTTTAATTTCCCTAAGCTATAGGAACCTAAGTGGAAGTGCTATAGGCTGTGTTGCTTTGTTTCCTATGTGTTTCAGGAAACAACATACACTTCTCCAGAGTGGCTGTTGGCAATTTACATCCCGCCCATCAGCATAACAAGGCTCCCTGTTCTCCATGACCTGTCCTGCCTTTCTGGATTTTACACTTATTTCAGATGGCCCTTTGGAACGGGGGGCAGTGAGACTTCATTGTAGTGCAGATTTCCTTTACACGCTTGCTTGGCTGGCCAAAAAGGGCGTATGCGTTTTTTCCTGAATATATTCAGGAAAAAACGCATACGCACTTTTTGGCCAAGTGCATCATTGTCGACATTCTGCCTCTTTTCCTATGCTTTAAGTGCAATTCCAGTCTACCCCATGAAATCGTTTTCCTGAAATCCTGCCCCGCTTTCAAGTCCTCTTCGAAGACTTACTTCAATACATTTTTGGACGATAGCTGTAGTTCATAACTCTGCAGGTTTGTGAATTACAGTGCCCCTGAGCTCCTTTCTTCAATTCGCTTTCTTGTGAGCTGGCCGCGAAACCGCAGGATTGCTTCAGGCCCTAATCTGGTTCCGGCAGGACACGCTGAGCCTTGGTTAATCCCTCTTCCTGGTGGGAAATGAGAGTTCCATTTGCCCGTGCAGACACCTACAGCTAGTCTCTCATTGGTTCTCCTTATACCTGTTCATCTTGCGCAGAAATTGCAAACTGTGCCAAACAGGAGGTTAAAGGCACTGACTCTCCAAGTGGGGAGAGTGTTAGTAAAGCGTCTGGAACGGTGCACCCGAGTACCAGGGGACGAAACCTGAGATGCATTTGAAAACGTTTCCCAATCACACGGTGGACCATACTCTGGGTTTCCCATGCATGTTTTAGCTGAAGGAAGAATCCCTTAAACCTGGAGAGTTGGGACCCATGGAATGGGAACCATGCAGTATGACTTCAAAGGGTCTGCGTTTGCTCAACGAACCTCACCAATGCTATCAGCCCGAAGTGTCCAGCCTTATGTCTCAACCAGCTTTGGGTGTAGATGTGGTAAATCCAGGTTGCATCACAAGCCCTGAATGAATTATGTAAGAATTGCTCTCTATTTCACTGTCATTGTGTTTTGTTTTTGAAATTTATTTTGATAATGGGATTTATCGGATTTTCACTGCTGCGTTTAGGCCGCTGTACACACGCTTGATTTCCTTATGGAGACATATAAATCCATGGGTTTTAAGATTCTTTCTTGTCAGGTATCTTCCCAGGCGTTGAATATGGGGTGTTGAGTCCATTTCGTTGAGCAAGGAGTAGGTCTTGTCTATTATATATTTGGCTTTTGGAACGGTATCTTTGCTAATTTCAATCTCTGGTTTTATGAAGCACCCCAACTCACCTTTCCCCGTAAGCAAGCATAAGTTTTTTTTCTAAATTTGAGACGCTGTCCGTTTTGTTATTCAGTTCATGTGCAGCCAAGTTTACATTCCGTGTATTAGTGATATCTTATGATGTTTCTTTTTCTGTGTGACTTATTTCTTGTAGAATCATCGTACCTGAATCCACTCATTATGCCGCTAGGAACCTGATGACGTAGATTTCATCGCTGAGTGATATTCCATTTTACGTGCGTACCACAACTTCTTTATCCATTTTTTGCTTTCTCGGATATTTAACTTGTACCGTAGACGAGGTTCTTGTAAACAGACCCGTCCCAAACTTTGGGGTGGCTGTGTATTTTTGATTTTAATTTCCCTAAGCTATAGGACCATAAGTGGAAGTGCCATAGGCTGTGTTGCTTTGTTTCCTACATGTTTCTGGAAACACCATAAACTTCTCCAGATTGGCTGTTGGCAATTTATATCCCGCCCATCAGCATAACAAGGGTCCCTGTTCTCCATGTCCTGTGCTGCCTTTCTGGATTTTACACTTTTTTCAGATGGCCCTTTTGACCGGGGGGCAGTGAGACTTCATTGTAGTGCAGATTTCCTTTACACGGTTGCTTGGTTTGCCAAAAAGCGCGTATGCGTTTTTTCCTGAATATATTCAGGACAAAACGCACACGCCCTTTTTGGCCAAGTGCATCATTGTCGACATTCTGCCTCTTTTCCTATGCTTTAAGTGCAATTCCAGTCTATCCCCTGAAATCGTTTTCCTGAAATTCTGCCCCGCTTTCAAGTCCTCTTCGAAGACTTACTTCAAGACATTTTTGGACGATAGCTGTCATTCATAACTCTGCAGGTTTGTGAATTACAGTGCCCCTGAGCTCCTTTCTTCAATCTGCTTTCTTGTGAGCTGGCCGCAATACCGCAGGATTGCTTCAGGCCATAATCTCTTTCCGGCAGGGCACGCTGCGCCTTTGTTTAATTCCTCTTCCTGGTGGGAAATGAGCGTTTTATATGCCTGTGCAGACACCTACAGCTAGTCTCTCATTGGTTCTCCCTATTCCTGTTCATCTTGCGCAGAAATTGCCAACCGGGCCAAACAGGAGGTTAAAGGCACTGACTCTCCAAGTGGGGAGAGTGTTAGTAAAGCGTCTGGAATGGTGAACCCGAGTACCATGGGACGAAAACTGAGATGCATTTGAAAACGTTTCCCAATCACACGGTGGACCATACTCTGGTTTTCCCATGCATGTTTTAGCTGAACGAAGAATCCCTTAAACCTCGAGAGTTGGGACCCTTGGAATGGGTACCATGACGTATGACTTCAAAGGGTCTGTGTTTGCTCTCCGAACCTCACCAATGCTATCAGCCCGAAGTGTCCAGCCTTATGTCTCACCCAGCTCTGGGTGTAGATGTGGTAAATCCAGGTTGCATCACAAGCCCTGAATGAATTATTTAAGAATTGCTCTCTATTTCACTGTCATTGTGATTTGTTTTTGAAATTTATTTTGATAATGGGATTTATCTGATTTTCACTGCTGCGTTTAGGCCACTGTACACACGCTTGATTTCCTTTTGGAGACATATAAGTCCATGGGATTTAAGATTCTTACTTGTCAGGTATCTTCCCAGGCGTTGAATATGGGGTGTTGAGTCCATTTCGTTGAGCAAGGAGTAGGTCTTGTCTATTATATATTTGGCTTATGGAACGGTATCTGTGCAAATTTCAATCTCTGGTTTTATGCAGCACCCCAATTCACCTTTCCGCATAAGCAAGCATAAGTTGGTTTGCTAAAATTGAGACCCTGTTCTGTTTTGTAATTCAGTTCATGTGTAGCCAAGTTTACATTCCGTGTATTAGTGATATCTTATGATGTTTCTTTTTCTGTGTGACTTATTTCTCGTAGAATCATCGTACCTGAATCCACTCATTATGCCGCTACGGGCCTGATGACGTAGATTTCATTGCTGAGTGATATTCCATTTTACGTGCGTACCACAACTTCTTTATCCATTTTTTGCTTTCTCGGATATTTAACTAGTACCGTAGAAGAGGTTATTGTAAACAGAGCAGTACCAAACTTTGGGGTGGCTGTGTGTTTTTGATTTTAATTTCCCTAAGCTATAGGACCCTAAGTGGAAGTGCCATAGGCTGTGTTGCTTTGTTTCCTACGTTTTTCAGGAAACACCGTACACTTCTCCAGAGTGCCTGTTGGCAATTTACATCCCGCCCATCAGCATAACCAGGCTCCCTGTTCTCCATGACCTGTCCTGCCTTTCTGGATTTTGCACTGTTATCAAATGGCCGTTTTGACTGGGGGGCAGTGAGACTTCATTGTAGTGCAGATTTCCTTTACACGCTTGCTTGGTTGGCCAAAAAGGGCGTATGCGTTTTTTCCTGAATATATTCAGCACAAAACGCATACGCCCTTTTTGGCCACGTGCATCATTGTCGACATTCTGCCTCTTTTCCTATGCTTTAAGTGAAATTCCAGTCTACACCCTGAAATCGTTTTCCTGAAATTCTACCCCGCTTTCAAGTCCTCTTCGAAGACTTACTTCAATACATTTTTGGACGATAGCTGTCATTCATAACTCTGCAGGTTTGTGAATTACAGTGCCCCTGAGCTCCTTTCTTCAACCTGCTTTCTTGTGAGCTGGCCGCAAAACCGCAGGATTGCTTCAGGCCATAATCTCTTTCCGGCAGGGCATGCTGAGCCTTTGGTTAATTCCTCTTCCTGGTCGGAAATGAGCGTTCCATTTGCCCGTGCAGACACCTACAGCTAGTCTCTCATTTGTTCTCCCTATTCCTGTGCATCTTGCGCAGAAATTGCAAACTGTGCCAAACAGGAGGTTAATGGCACTGACTCTCCAAGTGGGGAGAGTGTTAGTAAAGCGTCTGGAATGGTGAACACGAGTACCAGGGGATGAAAACTGAGATGCATTTGAAAACGTTTCCCAATCACACAGTCGACCATACTCTGTGTTTCCCATGCATGGTTTAGCTGAAGGAAGAATCCCTTAAACCTGGAGAGTTGGGACCCTTGGAATGGGTACCATGCAGTATGACTTCAAAGGGTCTGCATTTGCTCACCGAAACTCACCAATGCTATCAGCCCGAAGTGTCCAGCCTTATGTCTCACCCAGCTCTGGGTGTAGATGTGGTAAATCCAGGTTGAATCACAAGCCCTGAATGAATTATTTAAGAATTGCTCTCTATTTCACTGTCATTGTGTTTTGTTTTTGAAATGTATTTTGATAATGGGATTTATCGGATTTTCACTGCTGTGTTTAGGCCACTGTACACACGCTTGATTTCCTTATGGAGACATATAAGTCCATGGGTTTTAAGATTCTTACTTGTCAGGTATCTTCCCAGGCGTTGAATATGGGGTGTTGAGTCCATTTCGTTGAGCAAGGTGTAGGTTTGTCTATTATATATTTGGCTTATGGAACGGTTGCAGTGCAAATTTCAATCTCTGGTTTTATGCAGCACACCAACTCACCTTTCCCCATTAGCAAGCATAAGTTGGTTTTCTAAATTTGAGACCCTGTTCTGTTTTGTATTTCAGTTCATGTGTAGCCAAGATTACATTCCGTGTATTAGTGATATCTTATGATGTTTCTTTTTCTGTGTGACTTATTTCTCGTAGAATCATCATACATGAATCCACTCATTATGCCGCTACGGGCCTGATGACGTAGATTTCATTGCTGAGTGATATTCCATTGTACGTGCGTACCACAACTTCTTTATCCATTTTTTGGTTTCTCGGATATTTAACTAGTACCGTAGAAGAGGTTCTTGTAAACAGAGCCGTACCAAACTTTGGGGTGGCTGTGTGTTTTTGATTTTAATTTCCCTAAGCTATAGGACCATAAGTGGAAATGCCATAGGCTGTGTTGCTTTGTTTCCTTTGTGTTTCAGGAAACACCATACACTTCTCCAGAGTGGCTGTTGGCAATTTACATCCCGCCCACCAGCGTAACAAGGCTCCCTGTTCTCCATGACCTGTCCTGCCTTTCTGGATTTTGCACTTTTTTCAGATGGCCCTTTTGACCGGGGGGCATTGAGACTTCATTGTAGTGCAGATTTCATTTACACGCTTGCTTGTTTGGCCAAAATGTGCGTATGCGTTTTTTCCTGAATATATTCAGGAAAAAACGCATACGCCCTTTTTGGCCAAGTGCATCATTGTCTACATTCTGCCTCTTTTCCTATGCTTTAAGTGCAATTCCAGTCTACCCCCTGAAATCGTTTTCCTGAAATTCTGCCCCGCTTTCCAGTCCTCTTCGAAGACTTACTTCAGTACATTTTTGGACGATAGCTGTCATTCATACCTCTGTAGGTTTGTGAATTACAGTGCCCCTGAGCTCCTTTCTTCAACTCGCTTTCTTGTGAGCTGGCCGCAAAACCGCAGGATTGCTTCAGGACTTAATCTCCTTCCTGCAGGGCACACTGAGCCTTTGGTTAATTCCTCTTCCTGGTGGGAAATGAGCGTTCCATTTGCCCGTGCAGACACCTACAGCTAGTCTCTCATTGGTTCTCCCTATTCCTGTTCATCTTGAGCAGAAATTGCAAACTGTGCCTAACAGGAGGTTAAAGGCCCTGACTCTCCAAGTGGGGAGAGTGTTAGTAAAGCGTCTGGAATGGTGAACCCGAGTACCAGGGGACGAACACTGAGATGAATCTGAAAACGGTTCCCAATCACACAGTGCACTGTACTGTGGGTTTCCCATGCATGTTTTAGCTGAAGGAAGAAACCCTTAAACCTGGAGAGTTGGGACCCATGGAATGGGTACCATGCAGTATGACTTCAAAGGGTCTGCGTTTGCTCACCGAACCTCACCAATGCTATCAGCCCGAAGCGTCCAGCCTTATATCTCACCCAGCTCTGGGTGTAGATGTGGTAAATCCAGGTTGCATCACAAGCCCTGAATGAATTATATAAGAATTGCTCTCTATTTCACTGTCATTGTGGTTTTGTTTTTGAAATTATTTTGATAATGGGATTTATCGGATTTTCACTGCTGCGTTTAGGCCACTGTACACACGCTTGATTTCCTTATGGAGACATATAAGTCCATGGGTTTTAAGATTCTTACTTGTCAGGTATCTTCCCAGGCGTTGAATATGGGGTTTTGAGTACATTTCGTTGAGCAAGGAGTAGGTCTTGTCTATTATATATTTGGCTTATGGAACGGTATCTGTGCAAATTTCAATCTCTGGTTTTATGCAGCACCCCAACTCACCTTTCCCCATAAGCAAGCATAAGTTGGTTTTCTAAATTTGAGACCCTGTTCTGTTTTGTAATTCAGTTCATGTGTAGCCAAGTTTACGTTCCGTGTATTAGTGATATCTTATGATATTTCTTTTCCTGTGTAACTTATGTCTCGTAGTATCGTCATACCTGAATCCACTCATTATGCCGCTACGGGCCTGATGACGTAGATCTCATTGCTGAGTGATATTCCATTGTACGTACATACCACAACTTCTTTATCCATTTTTTGCTTTCTCGGATATTTAACTTGTACCGTAGACGAGGTTCTTGTAAACAGAGCCGTCCCAAACTTTGGGGTGGCTGTGTGTTTTTGATTTTAATTTCCCTAAGCTATAGGACCCTAAGTGGAAGTGCCATAGGCTGTGTTGCATTGTTTCCTACGTGTTTCAGGAAACACCATACACTTCTCCAGAGTGGCTGTTGGCAATTTACATCCCGCCCATCAGCATAACAAGGCTCCCTCTTCTCCATGACCTGTCCTGCCTTTCTGGATTTTACACTTTATTCAGATGGCCCTTTGGACCGGAGGGCAGTGAGACTTCATTTTAGTGCAGATTTCCTTTACACGCTTGCTTGGTTGGCCAAAAAGGGCGTATGCGTTTTTTCCTGAATATATTCAGGAAAAAACGCATACGCCCTTTTTGACCAAGTGCATCATTGTCGACATTCTGCCTCTTTTCCTATGCTTTAAGTGCAATTCCAGTCTCCCCCCTGAAATCGTTTTCCTGAAATTCTGCCCCACTTTCAAGTCCTCTTCGAAGACTTACTTCAATACATTTTTGGACGATAGCTGTCATTCATAACTCTGCAGGTTTGTGAATTACAGTGCCCCTGAGCTCCTTTCTTCAACTCGCTTTCTTGTGAGCTGGCCGCAAACCCACATGATTGCTTCAGGCCCTAATCTGGTTCCGGCATGCTGAGCCTTTGGTTAATTCCTCTTCCTGGTGGGAAATGAGCATTAAATTTGCACGTGCAGACACGTACAGCTAGTCTCTGATTGGTTCTCCCTATTCCTGTTCACCTTCCGCAGAATTTCCAAACTGTGCCAAACAGGAGGTTAAAGGCACTGACTCTCCAAGTGGAGAGAGTGTTAGTAAAGGGTCTGGAATGGTGAACCCGTGTAAAAGGGGACGAAAACTGAGATGCATTTGAAAACGCTTCCCAGTCACATGGTGTACCATACTTTGTGTTTCCCATGCATGTTTTAGCTGAAGGAAGAATCTCTTAAACCTGGAGAGTTGGGACCCATGGAATGGGTACCATGCAGTATGACTTCAAAGGGTCTGCATTTGCTCATCGTACCTCACCAGTGCTATCCGCCCGAAGTGTCCAACCTTATGTCTCACTCAGCTCTTGGTGCAGATGTGGTTAATCCAGGTTGCATCACAAGCTCTGAATGAATTATTTACGAATAGCTCTCTATTTCACTGTCATTGTGTTTTGTTTTTGTAATTCATTTTGATAATTGGATTTATCGGATTTTCTCTGCTGCGTTCATAAATCTATACACACGCTTGATTCTCTTACAGAGACATATAAATCCATGGGTTTGAAGATTCTTACTAGTCAGGTGTATTCCTAGGCGTTGAATATGGGGTGTTTAGTCCATTCCGTTGAGCAACTGGTAGGTCTTGACTATTACATATTTGGCTTATGGAAAGGTAACTGTGCTAATTTCTATCTCTGGTTTTATGCAGCACCCCAACTCTCCTTTATCCTTAAGCAAGCATATGTTGGTTTTCTAAATTTGAGACCCCGTTCTGTTTTGTAATTCAGTTCATTTGTAGCCACGTTTACATTCCATGTATTAGTAATATCGTGTGTCTTTTTCTTTTTGAATTATGTGACTTCGAATGATCATACGTAACTCCTCTGTGGTTGTTACAACTGGCCATATTTCATTGATTTCCAGGCTGAGTAATATTCCACTCTACATAAGTGCCACATCTCTATCCATTTTTTCCCTCCAGAGACTTATAAATTATATCCTAGTCAAGGATCTTTTAAACATAGAGGCGGTAAATATTGGGGTGCCTGTGTCCTCTCGATTTTTGTTTTTCCCAAGATATACGTCCATGAGTGCAAGTGCCCTGTGCTCTGTAGCTCATTTTTTAGATGCCTTAGTAAACACAATACACTTCTCCAGAGTGACCGTTGGCAATATACATTTCCAGTATAAGCCTCAGAGGGCTCCCTTTTCTCCTTGCCCTGTCCTGCATTTCTGGTGTTTACACTTTATGAGGAAGGCTCTTCTGACTGATGCGAAGTGATATGTTTTGTAGTATTGATTTCCAGTGCCCACCTGTTTGGTTGGCTAAAAAAGTGTATGCCCTTTTCTTGAATACATACAGAAAAAGACGCATACACCCTTTTTGACCAATTGCAATGTTGGCAATGTTCAGCCCCTTTTCTTGTGCTTAATGGCGAGCCCTTTCTACCTCTTCCAATCCCTTTCCTGCCATTCTCCGTTGCTTACAAGTCCTTTCCTCTGACTTTCCTCAAGACATTTTTCAGTGATAGATATTTTCAACTCTGCAGTTTCGTGAATTTTAGTGTCCCTGAGTTCCATTTTTCAACTTGTGTTTATGGGAACTGGCCACAAAGCAGCGGAATTTCCTCAAGCCCTATTCTGTTTCCATGGGCAACCCTAGCCTTTGGTCAATTCGTCTTCCTGATTGGAAATAAGAGTGACATGTGCCTGTCCGAACACCTAGGACTTGTCTCTCATTGTTCCTCCTCCTTCTGCTTCATCCTCTGGACAAATTCCAAACTGTCTGCAACAGGATGTTGACAGTGCTGACATCTCCAAGTGGGGAGACTGTTCGTAAAGACGCTGGAGGGGTGAACCCGAGCACCAGGAGATGAGGAGATGAGATGCCTTTTCCAAACTCTTCCCGATCAGACGGTATACCATCTTCTGGGTGTGACAGGCATGTTTTAGCTGTAGGAAGTGTCCCATTCATGTGAGGAGAACACCAGGGCTTTTACAAAATCAGTGTCTCTCCACAACCCAAACTGGGGAATTTTTTAAGCTACGGCTACACATATGTTCATTAAGGGCCTTGGGAAGTAGGCAGAGTCCAAACTTTAGATGATTGAAGTCTTCAGGGTCAGAAGCACTCACCACCGGCTTCCCTTAGGTTCCATTTTAACTGTCATTAGTAGATGATGTCAATAAAAATATCTATTCTTTTTCAGATTATTTCCCCTTATAGGTTATTGTAAAATATTGAGTGTAGTTCCCGGGGCTATACAGTAGTTCCTTGTTGATGATCAATTTTATACATAGCAGTGTGTATGTGTTAATCCCAAACTGTTAATTTATCCCTCCTCCCACCTTTCCCCTTTGGTAATAATAAATTATAAGATTTTATACTTCTCAGAATTGGGGGAACTGAAAGAGAGGTGTCATTTTCAATGGAAAAGCATTTAAAACAAGATTGAAGCTTTAACCAAGATTTTTAGATGTACATCCTTGGAAAGAAATCACTTCGTTTCTCTAATATTGACCTGACAAATAAGACAAACCTTTTCACTGAACTTGCTTATAATAAAGTGATGGAAATATCAAATGGGAGTGTTAGAAACATCTTATTTTACCCGAGCCTTATACACTGTTCTATGTTAATTACAGTTTGGCTCAAACATCTGTTCATTGAAGTTACAATGTTCTCAATTTCTGTTACTGATCCTCCAGAGTGGACCCCAACAAGTGTCCCCCTGCCCAGTGTCATTGGAGCCAACAGATTGAGACTGAGTTTGGTTCAGAAGCAAAGGAAACTTTATATTTTGATCAGAGAATGGAGAGGTGAGAGCATGTGCTACCCCGTGGGCTGTGGGCTGGGCTGCTGTGTAGAGATCCTGTCAGAGTCAGTGGGAGGGAGGGGGCGGAGCTCTCGAGGGCCCGGTTGGCTGCAGCTCAGGCTCTATATCGCGGAGTGTGCACTGTGTCCCAGGAGCTGAGGTGTCGACCCAGCCATTCCGCACTAGGAAATCTGGTCTGAAGTGCCGGCTGTTGAACCTCTGTATGCGGGACCCTAGGAGCACGTGAAATTAGACAAAGCACAAAGGATAAAAAAGGTTAGACTTTATTTTATTGCCCAGATTCTATTTTTATCTCCCAGGGATTTTTAAGGGGCTTTGCCTGGGAAAAAGCCCTCTTCTGCCTTTTTTCCCCTTCCTCATTCTTAGAGTGCTGAGGGTGCAGACCCTTCTTCTGTAACTGTTGAGTGCTGAGTTAGGAGCCCTCATACCCGTGGGCGAGGGTCAGAACTTCTCCCCAGCAGCCTCCAGGTGACGTTGATTGTCCCCAGGCCTCCTGCCTCCCCGCTCGTCCACCTGAGCACCAGTATTGGAAGCGTTATAGATTCTAATGACCTTTAAGGGTCCAGGAAGGAGATGTGCAGTGACGCTGTGAGGTCCAGTTTCACCCCGCCCTGCATTTGTTCGGCCACCTTAGGCTGACCGTTTCTGCCAGCCTAGATGCTCTGACCAGTAGTCTGCACTTTCTTCAATTAGGCCCCTGAATTAACGTAAAAAGAGCACCAGGTGTCAGGACCCTGCCTGCTCAACTCCCAGACAGTCCAGGGTCAGTGGTGATGAAGGACCATGATGGCCACTGAGTCAACAGCCTTTTGAAGTAAACAGGAGTCCAGCCGGTCTTATTGGCCACCATCATCACAGTGTCTGTAGGCTCTTCTATGGTGACAGCGTGATATACGCTTCCCCCGCCAAGATTATTAGGTCCACTCTGGGTGCAGTAAGTCCTGCAAGCAGTAGTCTACTCTTTTGGGACACACTCTTGTTGTTTTATGAGAGAAACTCCAGGTCAAGTGATGGTCACATGAGTCGTCATGGTGCCCCTTTACCCCGGTTATCTCTCTGGAGGTTGGAGTTGGAGGGCCTCCTCACTCGAGGTCAGTGTGCCCACGGAGCAAACCCTGCAACTTCAGGGCATGGTTGGGGCTTAGGATCACCACGTGGGGTCCTTTTCCCTTAGGAGGGAGGTGGCCTTTTGTGCTGCTGATTTCCAGGTTTTCAGATACCGCCAGTATCTTGGCCAGATGTGGCGGTGGGCCAAGCCCATTGGTGACCGTAGTTTATCATACCGGGATGGCATTCTTGCATTGTTCCATTTCAAGTGGTCCCAGTTTTTGCACTAATACTCCAATAGCGATTCACCATTCACCAGAAATGTAAAGGTCAAAGGGTTTAGCTAAATTAGGGAGTTCCAGGGCAAGGGTCTGAATTGACTGCTCTTTCCATTCTTGAAAGGCCACTTCTGGATTCTATTCAAAAGGATCATCATCTTTTCCTTTCAGTGTTTCATATAGAGGCCCAGCTAGTAGACTGTAGTTAGGGATCCAGAAGCACCAACCCTGGCCTCCCCAGGAACCCCTAAGCTGTCTTCTAGTTTTAGAAATGGGTAAGGCTGTAAATTGTTTCTTCCCTTTCCTGAGATGGGCTTCTCTGACCTTCTGTGAGAATGAAGCCCAGGCAGGTCACCGTAGTCTGTGATATTTGAGCTTTTTCTTGGACAACTTCTATCCTTTATTGGCTTGGTAGTTCAGAGGTCTCCTTAGTAGGGCTGGCGATCAGAATGTCGTCTGCATATTGAAGGAGTGTTTCCTTTTCCAGAGGTAGAACTTTTAGGTCTTTAACTGAGCTTTCCCCAAAGATGGTGTGGGAATTTTTGAACCCTTGGGGCAACACGGCCCAGAAGTATTGTTTTAGTTGTATGTTGAGTCCTGCCACTCACAAGCCAAAATTTCTTGTGACTCTGGGACTAATAGAATACAAAAGAAGGCATCATTGAAGACTAATACAGAATACCATGTCCCGGTGGTTGGTAGAATGACCAGCAGGGTGTAGGATTTAGGAACTACTGGAGGTATATCCTCGGTGGCTTCACTGACTGTCCTGACATCCTTTACCAGGACTCCAGCAGCCCATGGGGCTCTCGAGGTCAGGCCAATCCCAGGATATGGAGCTCACCTGGGCAGGTACCCCACCCCCACTGCAGCCCACGGTGCTCTCCTGTTCAGGCCCCTCCCAGGATATGGGGTTCCCTGGGCAGGTTCCCCTGCAGCCCATGGGGCTCTCATGGTCAGGCCCCTCCCAGGATACAGAGCTACCCTTGCAGTTACCCTGGCAGGGCTGGGCACACAGGTACCGTGCACATCGCCCTCATTGCAGAGCACTTCCAGCTCACCTGTCACTCAGATCTGACACAGAGCACCTCAGAGCAGGACTTGAACTAAGAAACAGCATCTCCAACAGGTCTGTGACCCTGGGCATCACTCTGTGTGGCCTCCCTCCACCTGGTCTTCCAGAGACTTCCACTGCACCCGGGGCACCAGGCCTCTGTCTCCACCCACCACCCACCCCTCCTCTCCCTGACTCCTGGGTTCCTCTCATTAGGAGAGGGTTTTCTTGAAGTTGTTTCCCACTCATGGGCCAGATAATATAATTAGAAAACAAGCCAGAGCTGCAACCCCTTGTCTATCCTGACTCTCAGGAGCCCACACCTGTTCCTTGGACCTGGCCGATTCAGCAAGTTCCAGTTTCTGCAACTGTGAGCGCCTGAGGGGTGATTATTGGCTGGCCTGGGAAGCCTGACCGTGCCGGCCAGCCCTCCCCAGGTGTGCCTGTTTGAGATCAATATAAACACCACTCCAGGCAGCAAGAGCCCCTGCAGCTGTGCCTGACGCCATTTTCTCTGCCCTGTCAGCAGTCTCGGGGCTGGACTGGTGGGAGGGAGTGAGAGGCCACGGCTTTGTGGGTGGCCCAGTGTGAGTGGGGCTCTGCTGGACTTTCTGCAGCAGTTACCAAGATGCCACCTGCTAAAGAAGAGGATGTGTCACCCATACCTGCCTCTGGAATTTCTCCCTGGGCAGAGGTGAGTGAGGAAGAAAGCAGTGGGGGCCCGGACAGCAGGGGTATCTCAGGCAGGGAAATGGAAAGCTTCCAGAAGAGTACCCAGGGCCAGGACCATCCTGGCTGGCCTGCAGGCACCAAATCGGCTGGCATGCTGTCGCTCATGTGGCTCCATGGCCCTTCCTCTAGGCTTTCAAGTCCTTGTACATATTCAGGTGTTTTACCTGGGAAGGGTGGGAACATTTCAGCAGCAGCTGGCCTGGGGCTCGGCCCACATTTACTCACAGATGCCTTGGCACGGTCCCCCAGCTTTGCAATGAGGACGCTTGTTGCGTGGGGCCTGCTGGCTGAATGGGAGATGATTCCCCACCACTGGCCAACTACAGAATTGTTTACAACTGGAGCAAGTGCCCTGATACGGTTTTCCTCTGTGTAACTGGTGGGTTCTGTTTTTTTTTTCTTTTTTTCATTTTTGGTTCAAGGTAGATTTTATTCCTCTTTTTTGTATTTACAGATATAAGCATGGAAATAATTTATTCGTATAAATACATGTATGTGAAGGGAAGAATATTTTTTCTGTTTTACTTTTTGTAATTTTGAATTTTATTTTATTTTTTTATACAGCAGGTTCTTTTTGGTTATCTATTTTATACATATAAATGTATACATGCTAATCCCAATCTCTCAATCCTCCCACCACCACCCCCCAACAGCTTTCCCCCCTTGGTGTCCATACGTTTGTTGTCTACATCTGTTGCTCTATTTCTGCCTTGCAAAACGGTTCATCTGTATAATTTTTCTAGGTTCCACATATATGCATTAATATACAAGATTTGTTTTTCTCTTTCTGACTTACTTCACTCTGTATGACAGTCTCTAGATCCATCAACGTCTCTACAAATGACCCAATTTCATTCCTTTTTATGGCTTAGTAATATTCCATTTTATATTTGTACCACATCTTTATGCATTCGTCTGTCTGTGGGCATTTAGGTTGCTTCCATTACCTGGATATTGTAAATAGTGATGCAATGAACATTGCGGTGAATGTCTCTTTTTGATTTATGGTTTTGTCTGGGTATATGCCCAGTAGTGGGATTGCTGTATCATATGGTAATTCTATTCTTAGTTTTATAAGAAACTCCATAATGTTCTCCACAGTGACTGTATCAATTTACATTCCCAACAATAGTGGAAGAGGGTTCCTTATCTCCACACCCTTTCCAGCATTTGTTGTTTGTAGATTTTCTGATGATGCCCATTCTAACAGGTGTGAGGTGATACACCATGGATGAGTCTATTTCGTTGAGCAAAGAGTAGGTCTTGTCTATTACATATTTGGCTTATGGAATGGTATGTGTGCTAATTTCAATCTCTGGTTTTATACAGCACCCCAACTCAACTTTCCCCTTAAGCAAGCATAAGTTTTTATCTAAATGTGAGACTGTTCGGTTTTGTAATTCAGTTTATGTGTAGCCAAGTTTACACTCCCTCTATTAGTGATATCTTATGATAATTATCTTTCTCTGTGTGACCTATTTCTCTTAGAATCATCATACTTAAATCCACTCAATTTGCTGCTACAGGCCTGATGACATTGATTTCATTGCTGAGTGATATTCCGTTGTACGTAAGTAGCACAACTCCTTTATCCATTTTTTTCTTTCTGGGATATTTAATTTGTACTGGACTCGAGGTTCTTGTAAACACAGCAGCCCTAAATTTTGTGTTGGCTGTGTCTTGTTGATTTTAATTTTCCTAAGCTATAGGGCCAAAAGTGGAAGTGCCCTAGGGTCTGTAGCTTTGTTTTTCAGATGTTTCAGGATACACCATAAACATCTCCAGAGTGTCTGTTGGCAATTTACATCCTGCCCATCAGCATAACAAGGCTCCCTGTTCTCCATGGCCTGTCCTGTGTTTCTGGTTTTTACACTTTTTTCAGATGGCCCTTTTGACGAATGGGAAATGAGACTTCATTGTAGTAGGGATTTCCATTGCTCGAGTGCTTGGTTGGCCAAAAAGGGCATATGCGTTTTTTCCTGAATATATTCAGGAAAAAATGTATACGCACTGTTCGTCCAAGTGCATCACTGTCAAAGATCTGCCACTTTTCACATGTTTTAAATGCAATTCCAATCTACCTCCTGAAATATGATTCCTCAATTTTGCCTCGTTTTCAAGTCCTCTTTGCAGACTTACTTCAATATATTTTTGCCAATAGCTGTCATTTATAACTCTGCAGGTTTGTGAATTACAGTGCCCGTGATTTCCTTTCTTAACTCGCTTCCTTGAAAGCTGGCCACAAAACCGCAGGTTTGCTTCAGGCCGTAATCAGGGTGTGGCACGGCACTCTGAGCCTTTGGTTAATTCCTCTTCCTGGTGGGAAATTAGAGTTAAATGTGCCCCTCCAGACACCTGCCTCACTCCCAGCCCCTTGGTGATGTGTGTCCTCTGGTTTGAGGCCACATGTGATGGGTTCCTCATCTTTTGATGATGTGGCCCCACTGGTGTGAGGACACTCCTGCCTGCTTCCCATCCCCTTGGTGATGTGGTCCCTCCGGCGAGAGTCTGATCCTGGTTGGGTTCCTCACACTTCTGTGAGGTGGGCCCTCTTCTCTGAGGTCACTCCTGCCTGGCTAGCACACCCCGCCTTGGCGACGTCAGACCTCTGGTGGCAGTTGGAGCCTGCTGGGAGCCTCCTCCCCTCGGTGATGAGGCCCTCTGGCATCAGGCCCTAACTGCTGGGTTCCCACATTTTCTGATACGTCCTAAGTGGTGCGAGGGCACTCCTGCCAGGTTCCCATCCCCATGGGCATGTGGGCCTTCTGCTCTAAGGTCCCAACACCTGTGTTGTTCACCGTTTCATGATGTTGGCTCTCTGGTGTTAGTTCACTCAGGCCTAGATCCCATAGACTCTGTGCTCTGAGCCGCCTGCTGGGAGGTTCCTACTGCTGAATTCCTTACCTTTTCTATTCTTTGGGTTCTGTGTTTTCATGCTCCTCCTTCCTGACTCACTCCCAGCCCCTTTGTGATGTAGGTCCTCTGGTTTGAGGCCACATGTGCCGGTTTCCTCACCTTTATTGATGTGGCCCCACTGGTGTGAGGACACTCCTGCCTGGTTCCCATCCACTTGGTGATGGGGGCCCTCTGGTGAGAGGCTGATCCTGGCTGGATTCCTCACCCTTCTGTGAGGTAGACCCTCTGCTGTGAGGTCACTCCTGCCTGGCTGGCACACGTCACCTTGGCGATGTGGGCCCTCAGTTGGGAGTTGGTGCCTGCTGGGAGTCTCCTCCCCTCGGTAATGAGGGCCCTCTGGCGTCAGGCCCTAACTCATGGGCTCCCAAAATTTTCTGATGTGCGCCCTGTCGTGCGAGTACACTCCTGCCAGGGTCCCATCCCCATGGGGATGTTGGCTTTCTGCTCTGAGGTCCCAACGGCTGGGTTGCTCACAGTGTCAGAATGTGGGCCCTCTGCTGTGAGTTCACTCCGGCATGGATCCCATAGCCTCGGTGCTCTGGGCCACCGGCTTGGAGCTTCCAACGGCGGGGTTCCTCACCTTTTTATTCTATGGGCCCTCTGTTGTGAGTCTCCTCCTGCATGCCTCACTCCCAGCCCTTTCGTGATGTGTGTCCCCTTATTTGAGGCCACATGTGCTGTGTTCCTCACCTTTGGCTGATGTGGCCCCACTGGTGTGAGGACACTCCTGCCTGGTTTCCATCCCCTTGGTGATGTGGGCCCTCTGGTTAGAGTCTGATCCTGGTTGGGTTCCTCACACTTCTGTGAGGTGGGCCCTCTGCTGTGAGGTAACTCCTGCCTGGCTTGCTCCCATTGCCGTGGTGACGTCGGCCCTCTGGTGGCATTTGGAGCCTGCTGGTAGCCTCCTCTCCTCGGTGATGAGGGCCCTCTGGCGTCAGGCCCTAACTGCTGGGTTCCCACATTTTCTGATACGTGTTAAGTTGTGCGAGGACACTCCTGAGAGGTTCCTATCCCCATGGGGATGTGGGTCTTCTGCTCTGAGGTTCCACCGGCTGGGTTGCTCACAGTTTCATGATGTGGGCCCTCTGCTGTGAGTTCACTGTGGCCTGGATCCCATAGACTCCGTGCTCTGGGCCACCTGCTGGGAGGTTCAAACTGCTGGATTCCTCACATTTTTTATTCTGTGGGCCCTGTGTTGTTAGGCTACTCCTGCTTGCCTCACTCGGAGCATCTTGGAAATGTGGGTCCTCTGGTTTAGGCCACATGTGCTGGGTTCCTCACCTTTCTATAATGTGGCCACACTGGTGTGAGGACACTGCTGCCTTTTTCCGATCCCCTTGGTGATGTGGGCTCTCTGGTGAGAGTCTTATCCTGGCTGGTTTCCTCACCCTTCTGTGAGGTAGACCCTCTGCTGTGAGGTCACTCCTGCCTGGCTGGCACACATCACCTTGGCGACGTGGGCCCTCAGTTGGGAGTTGGTGCCTGCTGGGGGTCTCCACCCCTCGGTAATGAGGGCCCTCTGGCGTCAGACCCTAACTCCTGGGCTCCCAAAATTTTCTGATGTGCGCCCTGTGGTGCGACTACACTCCTGCCAGGTTCCCAACCCCATGGGAATGTGGGTCTTCTGCTCTGAGGTCCCAACGGTGGGTTGCTCAGTTTCATGATGAGGGTCCTCTGGTGTGAGTTCACTCCACCCTGGATCCAATAGCCTCGCTGCTCCTGGCTGCCTGCGGGGAGGTTCCAACTGCAGGATTCCTCACCTTTTTTCTTCTATGGGCCCTCTGTTTTGAGACTCCTCCTGCCTGCCTGACTCCCAGCCCCTTGGCGATGTGTGTCCTCTGGTTTGAGGCTACGTGTGCTGGGTCCCTCACCTTTCGATTATGTGGCCCCACTGGTGTGAGGACACTCCTGCCTGGTTCCTATCCCCTTGGTGATGTGGGCCCTCTGGTGAGAGTCTGATCCTGGCTGGGTTCCTCACCCTTCTGTGAGGTGGACCCTCTGCTGTGAGATCACTCCTGCCTGGCTGGCACACCCCACCTTGGCAACGTCGGCCCTCTTGTGGCAGTTGGAGCCTGCTGGGAGCTTCCTCTCCTTGGTGATGAGGGCCCTCTGGCGTCAGGCCCTAACTTCTGGGCTCCCAAAATTCTCTAATGTGCGCCCTGTGGTGCGAGTACACTCCTGCCAGGTTCCCAACCACATGGGAATGTGGGCCTTCTGCTCTGAGGTCCCAACGGCTGGGTTGCTCACAGTTTCATGATGAGGGCCCTCTGTTTTGTGTTCAGTCAGGCCTGGATCCCATATCCTCGCTGCTCCTGGCCGCCTGCTGGGAGGTTCCAACTGCAGGATTCCTCACCTTTTTTATTCTATGGGCCCTCTGTTTTGAGGCTCCTCCTGCCTGCCTCACTCCCAGCCCCTTGGTGATGTGTGTCCTCTAGTTTGAGGCCACGTGTGCTGGGTCCATCACATTTCGGTGATGTGGCCCCACTGGTGTGAGGACACTCCTGCCTGGTTTCCATTCCCTTGGTGATGTGGGCCCTCTGGTGAGAGTCTGATCCTCTTTGGGTTCCTCACACTTTTGTGTGGTTGGCCCTCTGCTCTGAGGTCACTCCTGCCTGGCTGGCACACACTGCATTGGCGACGTCAGCCCTCTGGTAGCAGTTGGAGCTTGCTGGGAGCCTCCTCTCCTCAGTGATGAAGGCCCTCTGGAGTCTGGCCCTAACTGCTGGGCTCCCCACATTTTCTGATGTGTGCCCACTGGTGCAATGACACTCCTGCTTGGTTCCCTTCCCCATGGGGATGTGGGCCTTGTGCTCTGAGGTCACAACGGCTGGGTTGCTTACAGTATCACGATGAGGGCCCTCTGTTGTGAGTTCATCACTTCCTGGATCCCATAGCCTCGGTGATCTGGGCCGCCTGCTGGGATGTTCCAACGGCTGGATTCCTCACCTTTTTTATACAATGGGCCATGTGTTGGGAGGATAATCCTGCCTGCCTTGCTCCGAGACCCATGGTGATGTGGGTCCTCTGGTTTGAGGCCACATGTGCTGGGTACCTCAACTTTTGATGATGTGGTCCCACGGGTGTGAGGACACTCCTGCCTGGTTCCCAGCCCCTTGCTGTTGTGGGCACTCTGGTGAGGGTCTGATCCTTCCTGGGTTCCTTACCCTTCTGTGAGGTGGGCCCTCTGATGTGAGGTCACTCCTGCATGGCTGGCTCACGTCGCCTTGGCGACGTGGGTCTTCTGTTGACCACTGAAGCATACTGGGAGCCTCCTACCCTCTTTAATGAGGGCCCTGGAAAAACGCATATGCCCTTTTTGACCAAGTGCATCATTGTCGACATTCTGACTCTTTTCCTATACTTTCAGAGGATTTCCCATCTACCTCCTGAAATCGTAGTCCTGGAAATCTGCCCCACGTTCAAGTCCTCTTTGTAGCCTTACTTCAATATATTTTTGGATGATTGCTGTCATTTATAACGCTGCAGGTTTGTGAATTACAGTGCCCCTGAGCTCCTTTCTTCAACTCGCTTTCTTGTGAGCTGGCCGCAAAACCGCAGGATTGCTTCAGGCCCTAATCTGGTTCCGGCACGGCATGCTGAGCCTTTGGCTAATTCCTCTTCCTGGTTGGTAATGAGCGTTAAATTTGCCCGTGCAGACACCTACAGCTAGTCTCTCATTGGTTCTCCCTATTCCTGTTCATCTTGCGCAGAAATTGCAAACTGTGCCAAACAGGAGGTTAAAGGCACTGACTCTCCAGGTAGGGACAGTGTAAGTAAAGCGTCTGGAATGGTGAACCCGAGTACCAGGGGACGAAAACTGAGACGCATTTAAAAACGTTTCCCGGTCACACGGTGGACCATACTCTGGGATTCCCATGCATGTTTTAGCTGAAGGAAGAATCCCTTAAACCTGGAGAGTTGGGACCCATGGAATGTGTACCATGCAGTATGACTTCAAAGGGTCTGCATTTGCTCACTGAACCTCACCAATGGTATCCGCCCGAAGTGTCCAGCCTTATGTCTCACCCAGCTCTAGGTGTAGATGTGGTAACTCCAGGTTGCATCACAAGCCCTGAATGAATTATTTAAGAATTGCTCTCTATTTCACTGTCATTGTGTTTTGTTTTTGTAATTTATTTTGATAATGGGATTTATCGGATTTTCACGGCTGCATTTATGGCGCTGTACACATGCCTGATTCTCTTACGGAGACACATAAATCCATGGGTGTTAAGATTCTTAATTGGCAGGTGTATTCCTAGGCATTGAATATGGGGTGTTTAGTCCATTTCGTTGAGCAAGGAGTAGGTCTTGACTATTAAATATTTGGGTTATGGAACGGTATCTGTTCTAATTTCAATCTCTGGTTTTATGCAGCACCCCAACTCACCATTCCCCTTAAGCAAGCATAAGTTGGTTTTCTAAATTTGAGACCCTGTTCTGTTTTGTAATTCAGTTCATGTGTAGCCAAGTTCACATTCGGTGTATTAGTGATATCTTAATGTTTCTTTTTCTGTGTGACTTATTTCACTTAGAATCATCGTATCTGAATCCACTCATTATGCCGCGACGGGCCTGATGACATAGATTTCATTGCTGAGTGATATTCCATTGTACGTACGTACCACAACTTCTTTATCCATTTTTCGCATTCTGGGATATTTAACTTGTACCGTAGACGAGGTTCTTGTAAAAAGAGCCAGCCATAACATTGGGGTGGCTGTATGTTTTTGATTTTAATTTCCCTAAGCTATAGGACCCTAAGTGGAAGTGCCATAGGCTGTGTTGCTTTGTTTCCTACGTGTTTCAGGAAACACCATACACTTCTCCAGAGTGGCTGTTGGCAATGTACATCCCGCCCATCAGCATAACAAGGCTCCCTGTTCTCCATGACCTGTCCTGCCTTTCTGGATTTTACACTTTATTCAGATGGCCCTTTGGACCGGAGGGCAGTGAGACTTCATTTTAGTGCAGATTTCCTTTACACGCTTGCTTGGTTGGCCAAAAAGGGCGTATGCGTTTTTTCCTGAATATATTCAGGAAAAAACGCATACGCCCTTTTTGACCAAGTGCATCATTGTCGACATTCTGCCTCTTTTCCTATGCTTTAAGTGCAATTCCAGTCTCCCCCCTGAAATCGTTTTCCTGAAATTCTGCCCCACTTTCAAGTCCTCTTCGAAGACTTACTTCAATACATTTTTGGACGATAGCTGTCATTCATAACTCTGCAGGTTTGTGAATTACAGTGCCCCTGAGCTCCTTTCTTCAACTCGCTTTCTTGTGAGCTGGCCGCAAACCCACATGATTGCTTCAGGCCCTAATCTGGTTCCGGCATGCTGAGCCTTTGGTTAATTCCTCTTCCTGGTGGGAAATGAGCATTAAATTTGCACGTGCAGACACGTACAGCTAGTCTCTGATTGGTTCTCCCTATTCCTGTTCACCTTCCGCAGAATTTCCAAACTGTGCCAAACAGGAGGTTAAAGGCACTGACTCTCCAAGTGGAGAGAGTGTTAGTAAAGGGTCTGGAATGGTGAACCCGTGTAAAAGGGGACGAAAACTGAGATGCATTTGAAAACGCTTCCCAGTCACACGGTGTACCATACTTTGTGTTTCCCATGCATGTTTTAGCTGAAGGAAGAATCTCTTAAACCTGGAGAGTTGGGACCCATGGAATGGGTACCATGCAGTATGACTTCAAAGGGTCTGCATTTGCTCATCGTACCTCACCAGTGCTATCCGCCCGAAGTGTCCAACCTTATGTCTCACTCAGCTCTTGGTGCAGATGTGGTTAATCCAGGTTGCATCACAAGCTCTGAATGAATTATTTACGAATAGCTCTCTATTTCACTGTCATTGTGTTTTGTTTTTGTAATTCATTTTGATAATTGGATTTATCGGATTTTCTCTGCTGCGTTCATAAATCTATACACACGCTTGATTCTCTTACAGAGACATATAAATCCATGGGTTTGAAGATTCTTACTAGTCAGGTGTATTCCTAGGCGTTGAATATGGGGTGTTTAGTCCATTCCGTTGAGCAACTGGTAGGTCTTGACTATTACATATTTGGCTTATGGAAAGGTAACTGTGCTAATTTCTATCTCTGGTTTTATGCAGCACCCCAACTCTCCTTTATCCTTAAGCAAGCATATGTTGGTTTTCTAAATTTGAGACCCCGTTCTGTTTTGTAATTCAGTTCATTTGTAGCCACGTTTACATTCCATGTATTAGTAATATCGTGTGTCTTTTTCTTTTTGAATTATGTGACTTCGAATGATCATACGTAACTCCTCTGTGGTTGTTACAACTGGCCATATTTCATTGATTTCCAGGCTGAGTAATATTCCACTCTACATAAGTGCCACATCTCTATCCATTTTTTCCCTCCAGAGACTTATAAATTATATCCTAGTCAAGGATCTTTTAAACATAGAGGCGGTAAATATTGGGGTGCCTGTGTCCTCTCGATTTTTGTTTTTCCCAAGATATACGTCCATGAGTGCAAGTGCCCTGTGCTCTGTAGCTCATTTTTTAGATGCTTTAGTAAACACAATACACTTCTCCAGAGTGACCGTTGGCAATATACATTTCCAGTATAAGCCTCAGAGGGCTCCCTTTTCTCCTTGCCCTGTCCTGCATTTCTGGTGTTTACACTTTATGAGGAAGGCTCTTCTGACTGATGCGAAGTGATATGTTTTGTAGTATTGATTTCCAGTGCCCACCTGTTTGGTTGGCTAAAAAAGTGTATGCCCTTTTCTTGAATACATACAGAAAAAGACGCATACACCCTTTTTGACCAATTGCAATGTTGGCAATGTTCAGCCCCTTTTCTTGTGCTTAATGGCGAGCCCTTTCTACCTCTTCCAATCCCTTTCCTGCCATTCTCCGTTGCTTACAAGTCCTTTCCTCTGACTTTCCTCAAGACATTTTTCAGTGATAGATATTTTCAACTCTGCAGTTTCGTGAATTTTAGTGTCCCTGAGTTCCATTTTTCAACTTGTGTTTATGGGAACTGGCCACAAAGCAGCGGAATTTCCTCAAGCCCTATTCTGTTTCCATGGGCAACCCTAGCCTTTGGTCAATTCGTCTTCCTGATTGGAAATAAGAGTGACATGTGCCTGTCCGAACACCTAGGACTTGTCTCTCATTGTTCCTCCTCCTTCTGCTTCATCCTCTGGACAAATTCCAAACTGTCTGCAACAGGATGTTGACAGTGCTGACATCTCCAAGTGGGGAGACTGTTCGTAAAGACGCTGGAGGGGTGAACCCGAGCACCAGGAGATGAGGAGATGAGATGCCTTTTCCAAACTCTTCCCGATCAGACGGTATACCATCTTCTGGGTGTGACAGGCATGTTTTAGCTGTAGGAAGTGTCCCATTCATGTGAGGAGAACACCAGGGCTTTTACAAAATCAGTGTCTCTCCACAACCCAAACTGGGGAATTTTTTAAGCTACGGCTACACATATGTTCATTAAGGGCCTTGGGAAGTAGGCAGAGTCCAAACTTTAGATGATTGAAGTCTTCAGGGTCAGAAGCACTCACCACCGGCTTCCCTTAGGTTCCATTTTAACTGTCATTAGTAGATGATGTCAATAAAAATATCTATTCTTTTTCAGATTATTTCCCCTTATAGGTTATTGTAAAATATTGAGTGTAGTTCCCGGGGCTATACAGTAGTTCCTTGTTGATGATCAATTTTATACATAGCAGTGTGTATGTGTTAATCCCAAACTGTTAATTTATCCCTCCTCCCACCTTTCCCCTTTGGTAATAATAAATTATAAGATTTTATACTTCTCAGAATTGGGGGAACTGAAAGAGAGGTGTCATTTTCAATGGAAAAGCATTTAAAACAAGATTGAAGCTTTAACCAAGATTTTTAGATGTACATCCTTGGAAAGAAATCACTTCGTTTCTCTAATATTGACCTGACAAATAAGACAAACCTTTTCACTGAACTTGCTTATAATAAAGTGATGGAAATATCAAATGGGAGTGTTAGAAACATCTTATTTTACCCGAGCCTTATACACTGTTCTATGTTAATTACAGTTTGGCTCAAACATCTGTTCATTGAAGTTACAATGTTCTCAATTTCTGTTACTGATCCTCCAGAGTGGACCCCAACAAGTGTCCCCCTGCCCAGTGTCATTGGAGCCAACAGATTGAGACTGAGTTTGGTTCAGAAGCAAAGGAAACTTTATATTTTGATCAGAGAATGGAGAGGTGAGAGCATGTGCTACCCCGTGGGCTGTGGGCTGGGCTGCTGTGTAGAGATCCTGTCAGAGTCAGTGGGAGGGAGGGGGCGGAGCTCTCGAGGGCCCGGTTGGCTGCAGCTCAGGCTCTATATTGCGGAGTGTGCTCTGTGTCCCAGGAGCTGAGGTGTCGACCCAGCCATTCCGCACTAGGAAATCTGGTCTGAAGTGCCGGCTGTTGAACCTCTGTATGCGGGACCCTAGGAGCACGTGAAATTAGACAAAGCACAAAGGATAAAAAAGGTTAGACTTTATTTTATTGCCCAGATTCTATTTTTATCTCCCAGGGATTTTTAAGGGGCTTTGCCTGGGAAAAAGCCCTCTTCTGCCTTTTTTCCCCTTCCTCATTCTTAGAGTGCTGAGGGTGCAGACCCTTCTTCTGTAACTGTTGAGTGCTGAGTTAGGAGCCCTCATACCCGTGGGCGAGGGTCAGAACTTCTCCCCAGCAGCCTCCAGGTGACGTTGATTGTCCCCAGGCCTCCTGCCTCCCCGCTCGTCCACCTGAGCACCAGTATTGGAAGCGTTATAGATTCTAATGACCTTTAAGGGTCCAGGAAGGAGATGTGCAGTGACGCTGTGAGGTCCAGTTTCACCCCGCCCTGCATTTGTTCGGCCACCTTAGGCTGACCGTTTCTGCCAGCCTAGATGCTCTGACCAGTAGTCTGCACTTTCTTCAATTAGGCCCCTGAATTAACGTAAAAAGAGCACCAGGTGTCAGGACCCTGCCTGCTCAACTCCCAGACAGTCCAGGGTCAGTGGTGATGAAGGACCATGATGGCCACTGAGTCAACAGCCTTTTGAAGTAAACAGGAGTCCAGCCGGTCTTATTGGCCACCATCATCACAGTGTCTGTAGGCTCTTCTATGGTGACAGCGTGATATACGCTTCCCCCGCCAAGATTATTAGGTCCACTCTGGGTGCAGTAAGTCCTGCAAGCAGTAGTCTACTCTTTTGGGACACACTCTTGTTGTTTTATGAGAGAAACTCCAGGTCAAGTGATGGTCACATGAGTCGTCATGGTGCCCCTTTACCCCGGTTATCTCTCTGGAGGTTGGAGTTGGAGGGCCTCCTCACTCGAGGTCAGTGTGCCCACGGAGCAAACCCTGCAACTTCAGGGCATGGTTGGGGCTTAGGATCACCACGTGGGGTCCTTTTCCCTTAGGAGGGAGGTGGCCTTTTGTGCTGCTGATTTCCAGGTTTTCAGATACCGCCAGTATCTTGGCCAGATGTGGCGGTGGGCCAAGCCCATTGGTGACCGTAGTTTATCATACCGGGATGGCATTCTTGCATTGTTCCATTTCAAGTGGTCCCAGTTTTTGCACTAATACTCCAATAGCGATTCACCATTCACCAGAAATGTAAAGGTCAAAGGGTTTAGCTAAATTAGGGAGTTCCAGGGCAAGGGTCTGAATTGACTGCTCTTTCCATTCTTGAAAGGCCACTTCTGGATTCTATTCAAAAGGATCATCATCTTTTCCTTTCAGTGTTTCATATAGAGGCCCAGCTAGTAGACTGTAGTTAGGGATCCAGAAGCACCAACCCTGGCCTCCCCAGGAACCCCTAAGCTGTCTTCTAGTTTTAGAAATGGGTAAGGCTGTAAATTGTTTCTTCCCTTTCCTGAGATGGGCTTCTCCGACCTTCTGTGAGAATGAAGCCCAGGCAGGTCACCGTAGTCTGTGATATTTGAGCTTTTTCTTGGACAACTTCTATCCTTTATTGGCTTGGTAGTTCAGAGGTCTCCTTAGTAGGGCTGGCGATCAGAATGTCGTCTGCATATTGAAGGAGTGTTTCCTTTTCCAGAGGTAGAACTTTTAGGTCTTTAACTGAGCTTTCCCCAAAGATGGTGTGGGAATTTTTGAACCCTTGGGGCAACACGGCCCAGAAGTATTGTTTTAGTTGTATGTTGAGTCCTGCCACTCACAAGCCAAAATTTCTTGTGACTCTGGGACTAATAGAATACAAAAGAAGGCATCATTGAAGACTAATACAGAATACCATGTCCCGGTGGTTGGTAGAATGACCAGCAGGGTGTAGGATTTAGGAACTACTGGAGGTATATCCTCGGTGGCTTCACTGACTGTCCTGACATCCTTTACCAGGACTCCAGCAGCCCATGGGGCTCTCGAGGTCAGGCCAATCCCAGGATATGGAGCTCACCTGGGCAGGTACCCCACCCCCACCGCAGCCCACGGTGCTCTCCTGTTCAGGCCCCTCCCAGGATATGGGGTTCCCTGGGCAGGTTCCCCTGCAGCCCATGGGGCTCTCATGGTCAGGCCCCTCCCAGGATACAGAGCTACCCTTGCAGTTACCCTGGCAGGGCTGGGCACACAGGTACCGTGCACATCGCCCTCATTGCAGAGCACTTCCAGCTCACCTGTCACTCAGATCTGACACAGAGCACCTCAGAGCAGGACTTGAACTAAGAAACAGCATCTCCAACAGGTCTGTGACCCTGGGCATCACTCTGTGTGGCCTCCCTCCACCTGGTCTTCCAGAGACTTCCACTGCACCCGGGGCACCAGGCCTCTGTCTCCACCCACCACCCACCCCTCCTCTCCCTGACTCCTGGGTTCCTCTCATTAGGAGAGGGTTTTCTTGAAGTTGTCTCCCACTCATGGGCCAGATAATATAATTAGAAAACAAGCCAGAGCTGCAACCCCTTGTCTATCCTGACTCTCAGGAGCCCACACCTGTTCCTTGGACCTGGCCGATTCAGCAAGTTCCAGTTTCTGCAACTGTGAGCGCCTGAGGGGTGATTATTGGCTGGCCTGGGAAGCCTGACCGTGCCGGCCAGCCCTCCCCAGGTGTGCCTGTTTGAGATCAATATAAACACCACTCCAGGCAGCAAGAGCCCCTGCAGCTGTGCCTGACGCCATTTTCTCTGCCCTGTCAGCAGTCTCGGGGCTGGACTGGTGGGAGGGAGTGAGAGGCCACGGCTTTGTGGGTGGCCCAGTGTGAGTGGGGCTCTGCTGGACTTTCTGCAGCAGTTACCAAGATGCCACCTGCTAAAGAAGAGGATGTGTCACCCATACCTGCCTCTGGAATTTCTCCCTGGGCAGAGGTGAGTGAGGAAGAAAGCAGTGGGGGCCCGGACAGCAGGGGTATCTCAGGCAGGGAAATGGAAAGCTTCCAGAAGAGTACCCAGGGCCAGGACCATCCTGGCTGGCCTGCAGGCACCAAATCGGCTGGCATGCTGTCGCTCATGTGGCTCCATGGCCCTTCCTCTAGGCTTTCAAGTCCTTGTACATATTCAGGTGTTTTACCTGGGAAGGGTGGGAACATTTCAGCAGCAGCTGGCCTGGGGCTCGGCCCACATTTACTCACAGATGCCTTGGCACGGTCCCCCAGCTTTGCAATGAGGACGCTTGTTGCGTGGGGCCTGCTGGCTGAATGGGAGATGATTCCCCACCACTGGCCAACTACAGAATTGTTTACAACTGGAGCAAGTGCCCTGATACGGTTTTCCTCTGTGTAACTGGTGGGTTCTGTTTTTTTTTTCTTTTTTTCATTTTTGGTTCAAGGTAGATTTTATTCCTCTTTTTTGTATTTACAGATATAAGCATGGAAATAATTTATTCGTATAAATACATGTATGTGAAGGGAAGAATATTTTTTCTGTTTTACTTTTTGTAATTTTGAATTTTATTTTATTTTTTTATACAGCAGGTTCTTTTTGGTTATCTATTTTATACATATAAATGTATACATGCTAATCCCAATCTCTCAATCCTCCCACCACCACCCCCCAACAGCTTTCCCCCCTTGGTGTCCATACGTTTGTTGTCTACATCTGTTGCTCTATTTCTGCCTTGCAAAACGGTTCATCTGTATAATTTTTCTAGGTTCCACATATATGCATTAATAGACAAGATTTGTTTTTCTCTTTCTGACTTACTTCACTCTGTATGACAGTCTCTAGATCCATCAACGTCTCTACAAATGACCCAATTTCATTCCTTTTTATGGCTTAGTAATATTCCATTTTATATTTGTACCACATCTTTATGCATTCGTCTGTCTGTGGGCATTTAGGTTGCTTCCATTACCTGGATATTGTAAATAGTGATGCAATGAACATTGCGGTGAATGTCTCTTTTTGATTTATGGTTTTGTCTGGGTATATGCCCAGTAGTGGGATTGCTGTATCATATGGTAATTCTATTCTTAGTTTTATAAGAAACTCCATAATGTTCTCCACAGTGACTGTATCAATTTACATTCCCAACAATAGTGGAAGAGGGTTCCTTATCTCCACACCCTTTCCAGCATTTGTTGTTTGTAGATTTTCTGATGATGCCCATTCTAACAGGTGTGAGGTGATACACCATGGATGAGTCTATTTCGTTGAGCAAAGAGTAGGTCTTGTCTATTACATATTTGGCTTATGGAATGGTATGTGTGCTAATTTCAATCTCTGGTTTTATACAGCACCCCAACTCAACTTTCCCCTTAAGCAAGCATAAGTTTTTATCTAAATGTGAGACTGTTCGGTTTTGTAATTCAGTTTATGTGTAGCCAAGTTTACACTCCCTCTATTAGTGATATCTTATGATAATTATCTTTCTCTGTGTGACCTATTTCTCTTAGAATCATCATACTTAAATCCACTCAATTTGCTGCTACAGGCCTGATGACATTGATTTCATTGCTGAGTGATATTCCGTTGTACGTAAGTAGCACAACTCCTTTATCCATTTTTTTCTTTCTGGGATATTTAATTTGTACTGGACTCAAGGTTCTTGTAAACACAGCAGCCCTAAATTTTGTGTTGGCTGTGTCTTGTTGATTTTAATTTTCCTAAGCTATAGGGCCAAAAGTGGAAGTGCCCTGGGTCTGTAGCTTTGTTTTTCAGATGTTTCAGGATACACCATAAACATCTCCAGAGTGTCTGTTGGCAATTTACATCCCGCCCATCAGCATAACAAGGCTCCCTGTTCTCCATGGCCTGTCCTGTGTTTCTGGTTTTTACACTTTTTTCAGATGGCCCTTTTGACGAATGGGAAATGAGACTTCATTGTAGTAGGGATTTCCATTGCTCGAGTGCTTGGTTGGCCAAAAAGGGCATATGCGTTTTTTCCTGAATATATTCAGGAAAAAATGTATACGCACTGTTCGTCCAAGTGCATCACTGTCAAAGATCTGCCACTTTTCACATGTTTTAAATGCAATTCCAATCTACCTCCTGAAATATGATTCCTCAATTTTGCCTCGTTTTCAAGTCCTCTTTGCAGACTTACTTCAATATATTTTTGCCAATAGCTGTCATTTATAACTCTGCAGGTTTGTGAATTACAGTGCCCGTGATTTCCTTTCTTAACTCGCTTCCTTGAAAGCTGGCCACAAAACCGCAGGTTTGCTTCAGGCCGTAATCAGGGTGTGGCACGGCACTCTGAGCCTTTGGTTAATTCCTCTTCCTGGTGGGAAATTAGAGTTAAATGTGCCCCTCCAGACACCTGCCTCACTCCCAGCCCCTTGGTGATGTGTGTCCTCTGGTTTGAGGCCACATGTGATGGGTTCCTCATCTTTTGATGATGTGGCCCCACTGGTGTGAGGACACTCCTGCCTGCTTCCCATCCCCTTGGTGATGTGGTCCCTCCGGCGAGAGTCTGATCCTGGTTGGGTTCCTCACACTTCTGTGAGGTGGGCCCTCTTCTCTGAGGTCACTCCTGCCTGGCTAGCACACCCCGCCTTGGCGACGTCAGACCTCTGGTGGCAGTTGGAGCCTGCTGGGAGCCTCCTCCCCTCGGTGATGAGGCCCTCTGGCATCAGGCCCTAACTGCTGGGTTCCCACATTTTCTGATACGTCCTAAGTGGTGCGAGGGCACTCCTGCCAGGTTCCCATCCCCATGGGCATGTGGGCCTTCTGCTCTAAGGTCCCAACACCTGTGTTGTTCACCGTTTCATGATGTTGGCTCTCTGGTGTTAGTTCACTCAGGCCTAGATCCCATAGACTCTGTGCTCTGAGCCGCCTGCTGGGAGGTTCCTACTGCTGAATTCCTTACCTTTTCTATTCTTTGGGTTCTGTGTTTTCATGCTCCTCCTTCCTGACTCACTCCCAGCCCCTTTGTGATGTAGGTCCTCTGGTTTGAGGCCACATGTGCCGGTTTCCTCACCTTTATTGATGTGGCCCCACTGGTGTGAGGACACTCCTGCCTGGTTCCCATCCACTTGGTGATGGGGGCCCTCTGGTGAGAGGCTGATCCTGGCTGGATTCCTCACCCTTCTGTGAGGTAGACCCTCTGCTGTGAGGTCACTCCTGCCTGGCTGGCACACGTCACCTTGGCGATGTGGGCCCTCAGTTGGGAGTTGGTGCCTGCTGGGAGTCTCCTCCCCTCGGTAATGAGGGCCCTCTGGCGTCAGGCCCTAACTCATGGGCTCCCAAAATTTTCTGATGTGCGCCCTGTCGTGCGAGTACACTCCTGCCAGGGTCCCATCCCCATGGGGATGTTGGCTTTCTGCTCTGAGGTCCCAACGGCTGGGTTGCTCACAGTGTCAGAATGTGGGCCCTCTGCTGTGAGTTCACTCCGGCATGGATCCCATAGCCTCGGTGCTCTGGGCCACCGGCTTGGAGCTTCCAACGGCGGGGTTCCTCACCTTTTTATTCTATGGGCCCTCTGTTGTGAGTCTCCTCCTGCATGCCTCACTCCCAGCCCTTTCGTGATGTGTGTCCCCTTATTTGAGGCCACATGTGCTGTGTTCCTCACCTTTGGCTGATGTGGCCCCACTGGTGTGAGGACACTCCTGCCTGGTTTCCATCCCCTTGGTGATGTGGGCCCTCTGGTTAGAGTCTGATCCTGGTTGGGTTCCTCACACTTCTGTGAGGTGGGCCCTCTGCTGTGAGGTAACTCCTGCCTGGCTTGCTCCCATTGCCTTGGTGACGTCGGCCCTCTGGTGGCATTTGGAGCCTGCTGGTAGCCTCCTCTCCTCGGTGATGAGGGCCCTCTGGCGTCAGGCCCTAACTGCTGGGTTCCCACATTTTCTGATACGTGTTAAGTTGTGCGAGGACACTCCTGCGAGGTTCCTATCCCCATGGGGATGTGGGTCTTCTGCTCTGAGGTTCCACCGGCTGGGTTGCTCACAGTTTCATGATGTGGGCCCTCTGCTGTGAGTTCACTGTGGCCTGGATCCCATAGACTCCGTGCTCTGGGCCACCTGCTGGGAGGTTCAAACTGCTGGATTCCTCACATTTTTTATTCTGTGGGCCCTGTGTTGTTAGGCTACTCCTGCTTGCCTCACTCGGAGCATCTTGGAAATGTGGGTCCTCTGGTTTAGGCCACATGTGCTGGGTTCCTCACCTTTCTATAATGTGGCCACACTGGTGTGAGGACACTGCTGCCTTTTTCCGATCCCCTTGGTGATGTGGGCTCTCTGGTGAGAGTCTTATCCTGGCTGGTTTCCTCACCCTTCTGTGAGGTAGACCCTCTGCTGTGAGGTCACTCCTGCCTGGCTGGCACACATCACCTTGGCGACGTGGGCCCTCAGTTGGGAGTTGGTGCCTGCTGGGGGTCTCCACCCCTCGGTAATGAGGGCCCTCTGGCGTCAGACCCTAACTCCTGGGCTCCCAAAATTTTCTGATGTGCGCCCTGTGGTGCGACTACACTCCTGCCAGGTTCCCAACCCCATGGGAATGTGGGTCTTCTGCTCTGAGGTCCCAACGGTGGGTTGCTCAGTTTCATGATGAGGGTCCTCTGGTGTGAGTTCACTCCGCCCTGGATCCAATAGCCTCGCTGCTCCTGGCTGCCTGCGGGGAGGTTCCAACTGCAGGATTCCTCACCTTTTTTCTTCTATGGGCCCTCTGTTTTGAGACTCCTCCTGCCTGCCTGACTCCCAGCCCCTTGGCGATGTGTGTCCTCTGGTTTGAGGCTACGTGTGCTGGGTCCCTCACCTTTCGATTATGTGGCCCCACTGGTGTGAGGACACTCCTGCCTGGTTCCTATCCCCTTGGTGATGTGGGCCCTCTGGTGAGAGTCTGATCCTGGCTGGGTTCCTCACCCTTCTGTGAGGTGGACCCTCTGCTGTGAGATCACTCCTGCCTGGCTGGCACACCCCACCTTGGCAACGTCGGCCCTCTTGTGGCAGTTGGAGCCTGCTGGGAGCTTCCTCTCCTCGGTGATGAGGGCCCTCTGGCGTCAGGCCCTAACTTCTGGGCTCCCAAAATTCTCTAATGTGCGCCCTGTGGTGCGAGTACACTCCTGCCACGTTCCCAACCACATGGGAATGTGGGCCTTCTGCTCTGAGGTCCCAACGGCTGGGTTGCTCACAGTTTCATGATGAGGGCCCTCTGTTTTGTGTTCAGTCAGGCCTGGATCCCATATCCTCGCTGCTCCTGGCCGCCTGCTGGGAGGTTCCAACTGCAGGATTCCTCACCTTTTTTATTCTATGGGCCCTCTGTTTTGAGGCTCCTCCTGCCTGCCTCACTCCCAGCCCCTTGGTGATGTGTGTCCTCTAGTTTGAGGCCACGTGTGCTGGGTCCATCACATTTCGGTGATGTGGCCCCACTGGTGTGAGGACACTCCTGCCTGGTTTCCATTCCCTTGGTGATGTGGGCCCTCTGGTGAGAGTCTGATCCTCTTTGGGTTCCTCACACTTTTGTGTGGTTGGCCCTCTGCTCTGAGGTCACTCCTGCCTGGCTGGCACACACTGCATTGGCGACGTCAGCCCTCTGGTAGCAGTTGGAGCTTGCTGGGAGCCTCCTCTCCTCAGTGATGAAGGCCCTCTGGAGTCTGGCCCTAACTGCTGGGCTCCCCACATTTTCTGATGTGTGCCCACTGGTGCAATGACACTCCTGCTTGGTTCCCTTCCCCATGGGGATGTGGGCCTTGTGCTCTGAGGTCACAACGGCTGGGTTGCTTACAGTATCACGATGAGGGCCCTCTGTTGTGAGTTCATCACTGCCTGGATCCCATAGCCTCGGTGATCTGGGCCGCCTGCTGGGATGTTCCAACGGCTGGATTCCTCACCTTTTTTATACAATGGGCCATGTGTTGGGAGGATAATCCTGCCTGCCTTGCTCCGAGACCCATGGTGATGTGGGTCCTCTGGTTTGAGGCCACATGTGCTGGGTACCTCAACTTTTGATGATGTGGTCCCACGGGTGTGAGGACACTCCTGCCTGGTTCCCAGCCCCTTGCTGTTGTGGGCACTCTGGTGAGGGTCTGATCCTTCCTGGGTTCCTTACCCTTCTGTGAGGTGGGCCCTCTGATGTGAGGTCACTCCTGCATGGCTGGCTCACGTCGCCTTGGCGACGTGGGTCTTCTGTTGACCACTGAAGCATACTGGGAGCCTCCTACCCTCTTTAATGAGGGCCCTGGAAAAACGCATATGCCCTTTTTGACCAAGTGCATCATTGTCGACATTCTGACTCTTTTCCTATACTTTCAGAGGATTTCCCGTCTACCTCCTGAAATCGTAGTCCTGGAAATCTGCCCCACGTTCAAGTCCTCTTTGTAGCCTTACTTCAATATATTTTTGGATGATTGCTGTCATTTATAACGCTGCAGGTTTGTGAATTACAGTGCCCCTGAGCTCCTTTCTTCAACTCGCTTTCTTGTGAGCTGGCCGCAAAACCGCAGGATTGCTTCAGGCCCTAATCTGGTTCCGGCACGGCATGCTGAGCCTTTGGCTAATTCCTCTTCCTGGTTGGTAATGAGCGTTAAATTTGCCCGTGCAGACACCTACAGCTAGTCTCTCATTGGTTCTCCCTATTCCTGTTCATCTTGCGCAGAAATTGCAAACTGTGCCAAACAGGAGGTTAAAGGCACTGACTCTCCAGGTAGGGACAGTGTAAGTAAAGCGTCTGGAATGGTGAACCCGAGTACCAGGGGACGAAAACTGAGACGCATTTAAAAACGTTTCCCGGTCACACGGTGGACCATACTCTGGGATTCCCATGCATGTTTTAGCTGAAGGAAGAATCCCTTAAACCTGGAGAGTTGGGACCCATGGAATGTGTACCATGCAGTATGACTTCAAAGGGTCTGCATTTGCTCACTGAACCTCACCAATGGTATCCGCCCGAAGTGTCCAGCCTTATGTCTCACCCAGCTCTAGGTGTAGATGTGGTAACTCCAGGTTGCATCACAAGCCCTGAATGAATTATTTAAGCATTGCTCTCTATTTCACTGTCATTGTGTTTTGTTTTTGTAATTTATTTTGATAATGGGATTTATCGGATTTTCACGGCTGCATTTATGGCGCTGTACACATGCCTGATTCTCTTACGGAGACACATAAATCCATGGGTGTTAAGATTCTTAATTGGCAGGTGTATTCCTAGGCATTGAATATGGGGTGTTTAGTCCATTTCGTTGAGCAAGGAGTAGGTCTTGACTATTAAATATTTGGGTTATGGAACGGTATCTGTTCTAATTTCAATCTCTGGTTTTATGCAGCACCCCAACTCACCATTCCCCTTAAGCAAGCATAAGTTGGTTTTCTAAATTTGAGACCCTGTTCTGTTTTGTAATTCAGTTCATGTGTAGCCAAGTTCACATTCGGTGTATTAGTGATATCTTAATGTTTCTTTTTCTGTGTGACTTATTTCACTTAGAATCATCGTATCTGAATCCACTCATTATGCCGCGACGGGCCTGATGACATAGATTTCATTGCTGAGTGATATTCCATTGTACGTTCGTACCACAACTTCTTTATCCATTTTTCGCATTCTGGGATATTTAACTTGTACCGTAGACGAGGTTCTTGTAAACAGACCCGTCCCAAACTTTGTGGTGGCTGTGTATTTTTGATTTTAATTTCCCTAAGCTATAAGACCATAAGTGGAAGTGCCATAGGCTGTGTTGCTTTGTTTCCTACGTGTTTCTGGAAACACCATAAACTTCTCCAGATTGGCTGTTGGCAATTTATATCCCGCCCATCAGCATAACAAGGGTCCCTGTTCTCCATGTCCTGTGCTGCCTTTCTGGATTTTACACTTTTTTCAGATGGCCCTTTGGAACGGGGGGCAGTGAGACTTCATTGTAGTGCAGATTTCCTTTACACGGTTGCTTGGTTGGCCAAAAAGCGCGTATGCGTTTTTTCCTGAATATATTCAGGACAAAACGCATACGCCCTTTTTGGCCAAGTGCATCATTGTCGACATTCTGCCTCTTTTCCTATGCTTTAAGTGCAATTCCAGTCTATCCCCTGAAATCGTTTTCCTGAAATTCTGCCCCGCTTTCAAGTCCTCTTCGAAGACTTACTTCAAGACATTTTTGGACGATAGCTGTCATTCATAACTCTGCAGGTTTGTGAATTACAGTGCCCCTGAGCTCCTTTCTTCAATCTGCTTTCTTGTGAGCTGGCCGCAATACCGCAGGATTGCTTCAGGCCATAATCTCTTTCCGGCAGGGCACGCTGCGCCTTTGTTTAATTCCTCTTCCTGGTGGGAAATGAGCGTTTTATATGCCCGTGCAGACACCTACAGCTAGTCTCTCATTGGTTCTCCTTATACCTGTTCATCTTGCGCAGAAATTGCAAACCGGGCCAAACAGGAGGTTAAAGGCACTGACTCTCCAAGTGGGGAGAGTGTTAGTAAAGCGTCTGGAATGGTGAACCCGAGTACCATGGGACGAAAACTGAGATGCATTTGAAAACGTTTCCCAATCACACGGTGGACCATACTCTGGTTTTCCCATGCATGTTTTAGCTGAACGAAGAATCCCTTAAACCTCGAGAGTTGGGACCCTTGGAATGGGTACCATGACGTATGACTTCAAAGGGTCTGTGTTTGCTCTCCGAACCTCACCAATGCTATCAGCCCGAAGTGTCCAGCCTTATGTCTCACCCAGCTCTGGGTGTAGATGTGGTAAATCCAGGTTGCATCACAAGCCCTGAATGAATTATTTAAGAATTGCTCTCTATTTCACTGTCATTGTGATTTGTTTTTGAAATTTATTTTGATAATGGGATTTATCTGATTTTCACTGCTGCGTTTAGGCCACTGTACACACGCTTGATTTCCTTTTGGAGACATATAAGTCCATGGGATTTAAGATTCTTACTTGTCAGGTATCTTCCCAGGCGTTGAATATGGGGTGTTGAGTCCATTTCATTGAGCAAGGAGTAGGTCTTGTCTATTATATATTTGGCTTATGGAACGGTATCTGTGCAAATTTCAATCTCTGGTTTTATGCAGCACCCCAATTCACCTTTCCGCATAAGCAAGCATAAGTTGGTTTGCTAAAATTGAGACCCTGTTCTGTTTTGTAATTCAGTTCATGTGTAGCCAAGTTTACATTCCGTGTATTAGTGATATCTTATGATGTTTCTTTTTCTGTGTGACTTATTTCTCGTAGAACCATCGTACCTGAATCCACTCATTATGCCGCTATGGGCCTGATGACGTAGATTTCATTGCTGAGTGATATTCCATTTTACGTGCGTACCACAACTTCTTTATCCATTTTTTGCTTTCTCGGATATTTAACTAGTACCGTAGAAGAGGTTATTGTAAACAGAGCCGTACCAAACTTTGGGGTGGCTGTGTGTTTTTGATTTTAATTTCCCTAAGCTATAGGACCCTAAGTGGAAGTGCCATAGGCTGTGTTGCTTTGTTTCCTACGTTTTTCAGGAAACACCATACACTTCTCCAGAGTGGCTGTTGGCAATTTACATCCCGCCCATCAGCATAACCAGGCTCCCTGTTCTCCATGACCTGTCCTGCCTTTCTGGATTTTACACTTTTTTCAGATGGCCATTTTGACCGGGGGGCAGTGAGACTTCATTGTAGTGCAGATTTCCTTTACACGCTTGCTTGGTTGGCCAAAAAGTGCGTATGCGTTTTTTCCTGAATATATTCAGGAAAAAACGCATATGCCCTTTTTGGCCAAGTGCATCATTGTCGACATTCTGCCTCTTTTCCTATGCTTTAAGTGCAATTCCAGTCTATCCCCTGAAATCGTTTTCCTGAAATTCTGCCCCGCTTTCAAGTCCTCTTCGAAGACTTACTTCAAGACATTTTTGGACGATAGCTATCATTCATAACTCTGCAGGTTTGTGAATTACAGTGCCCCTGAGCTCCTTTCTTCAATCTACTTTCTTGTGAGCTGGCCGCAATACCGCAGGATTGCTTCAGGCCATAATCTCTTTCCGGCAGGGCACGCTGAGCCTTTGTTTAATTCCTCCTCCTGGTGGGAAATGAGCGTTTTATATGCCTGTGCAGACACCTACAGCTAGTCTCTCATTGGTTCTCCCTATTCCTGTTCATCTTGCGCAGAAATTGCCAACCGGGCCAAACAGGAGGTTAAAGGCACTGACTCTCCAAGTGGGGAGAGTGTTAGTAAAGCGTCTGGAATGGTGAACCCCAGTACCAGGGTTCGAAAACTGAGATGCATTTGAAAACGTTTCCCAATCACACGGTGGACCATACTCTGGGTTTCCCATGCATGTTATAGCTGAAGGAAGAATCCCTTAAACCTGGAGAGTTGGGACCCATGGAATGGGTACCATGCAGTATGACTTCAAAGGGTCTGTGTTTGCTCACCGAACCTCACCAATGCTATCAGCCCGAAGTGTCCAGCCTTATGTCTCACCCAGCTCTGGGTGTAGATGTGGTAAATCCAGGTTGCATAACAACCCTGAATGAATTATTTAATCCTTGCTCTCTATTTCACTGTCATTGTGTTTTGTTTTTGAAATTTGTTTGATAATGGGATTTATCGGATTTTCACTGCTGCGTTGAGGCCGCTATACGCACTCTTGATTTCCTTATGAAACATATAAATCCATGGGTTTTAAGATTCTTACTTGTCAGGTATCTTCCCAGGCTTTGAATATGGGGTGTTGAGTCCATTTCGTTGAGCAAGGAGTAGGTCTTGTCTATTATATATTTGGCTTATGGAACGGTATCTGTGCTAATTTCAATCTCTGGTTTTATGAAGCACCCCAACTCACCTTTCCCCGTAAGCAAGCATAAGTTGTTTTTCTAAATATGAGACCCTGTTCTGTTTTGTTATTCAGTTCATGTGTAGCCAAGTTTACATTCCGTGTATTAGTGATATCTTAAGATGTTTCTTTTTCTGTGTGACTTATTTCTCGTAGAATCATCATACCTGAATCCACTCATTATGCCGCTCGTTACCTGATGACGTAGATTTCATTGCTGAGTGATATTCCATTGTACGTGCGTACCACAACTTCTTTATCCATTTTTTGCTTTCTCGGATATTTAACTTGTACCGTAGACGAGGTTCTTGTAAACAGAGCCATCGGAAACTTTGGGGTGGCTGTGTGTTTTTGATTTTAATTTCCCTAAGCTATAGGACCATAAGTGGAAGTGCCATAGGCTGTGTTGCTTTGTTTCCTACGTGTTTCAGGATACACCATACACTTCTCCATAGTGGCTGTTGGCTATTTACATCCCGCCCATCTGCATAAGAAGGCTCCCTGTTCTCCATGACCTGTCCTGCCTTTCTGGATTTTGCACTGTTATCAAATGGCCGTTTTGACTGGGGGGCAGTGAGACTTCATTGTAGTGCAGATTTCCTTTACACGCTTGCTTGGTTGGCCAAAAAGGGCGTATGCGTTTTTTCCTGAATATATTCAGCACAAAACGCATACGCCCTTTTTGGCCACGTGCATCATTGTCGACATTCTGCCTCTTTTCCTATGCTTTAAGTGAAATTCCAGTCTACACCCTGAAATCGTTTTCCTGAAATTCTACCCCGCTTTCAAGTCCTCTTCGAAGACTTACTTCAATACATTTTTGGACGATAGCTGTCATTCATAACTCTGCAGGTTTGTGAATTACAGTGCCCCTGAGCTCCTTTCTTCAACCTGCTTTCTTGTGAGCTGGCCGCAAAACCGCAGGATTGCTTCAGGCCATAATCTCTTTCCGGCAGGGCATGCTGAGCCTTTGGTTAATTCCTCTTCCTGGTCGGAAATGAGCGTTCCATTTGCCCGTGCAGACACCTACAGCTAGTCTCTCATTTGTTCTCCCTATTCCTGTGCATCTTGCGCAGAAATTGCAAACTGTGCCAAACAGGAGGTTAATGGCACTGACTCTCCAAGTGGGGAGAGTGTTAGTAAAGCGTCTGGAATGGTGAACACGAGTACCAGGGGATGAAAACTGAGATGCATTTGAAAACGTTTCCCAATCACACAGTCGACCATACTCTGTGTTTCCCATGCATGGTTTAGCTGAAGGAAGAATCCCTTAAACCTGGAGAGTTGGGACCCTTGGAATGGGTACCATGCAGTATGACTTCAAAGGGTCTGCATTTGCTCACCGAAACTCACCAATGCTATCAGCCCGAAGTGTCCAGCCTTATGTCTCACCCAGCTCTGGGTGTAGATGTGGTAAATCCAGGTTGCATCACAAGCCCTGAATGAATTATTTAAGAATTGCTCTCTATTTCACTGTCATTGTGTTTTGTTTTTGAAATGTATTTTGATAATGGGATTTATCGGATTTTCACTGCTGCGTTTAGGCCACTGTACACACGCTTGATTTCCTTATGGAGACATATAAGTCCATGGGTTTTAAGATTTTTACTTGTCAGGGGTCTTCCCAGGCGTTGAATATGGGGTGTTGAGTCCATTTCGTTGAGCAAGGTGTAGGTTTGTCTATTATATATTTGGCTTATGGAACGGTTGCAGTGCAAATTTCAATCTCTGGTTTTATGCAGCACACCAACTCACCTTTCCCCATTAGCAAGCATAAGTTGGTTTTCTAAATTTGAGACCCTGTTCTGTTTTGTATTTCAGTTCATGTGTAGCCAAGATTACATTCCGTGTATTAGTGATATCTTATGATGTTTCTCTTTCTGTGTGACTTATTTCTCGTAGAATCATCATACATGAATCCACTCATTATGCCGCTACGGGCCTGATGACGTAGATTTCATTGCTGAGTGATATTCCATTGTACGTGCGTACCACAACTTCTTTATCCATTTTTTGGTTTCTCGGATATTTAACTAGTACCGTAGAAGAGGTTCTTGTAAACAGAGCCGTCCCAAACTTTGGGGTGGCTGTGTGTTTTTGATTTTAATTTCCCTAAGCTATAGGACCATAAGTGGAAATGCCATAGGCTGTGTTGCTTTGTTTCCTTTGTGTTTCAGGAAACACCATACACTTCTCCAGAGTGGCTGTTGGCAATTTACATCCCGCCCACCAGTGTAACAAGGCTCCCTGTTCTCCATGACCTGTCCTGCCTTTCTGGATTTTGCACTTTTTTCAGTTGGCCCTTTTGACCGGGGGGCATTGAGACTTCATTGTAGTGCAGATTTCATTTACACGCTTGCTTGTTTGGCCAAAATGTGCGTATGCGTTTTTTCCTGAATATATTCAGGAAAAAACGCATACGCCCTTTTTGGCCAAGTGCATCATTGTCTACATTCTGCCTCTTTTCCTATGCTTTAAGTGCAATTCCAGTCTACCCCCTGAAATCGTTTTCCTGAAATTCTGCCCCGCTTTCCAGTCCTCTTCGAAGACTTACTTCAGTACATTTTTGGACGATAGCTGTCATTCATACCTCTGTAGGTTTGTGAATTACAGTGCCCCTGAGCTCCTTTCTTCAACTCGCTTTCTTGTGAGCTGGCCGCAAAACCGCAGGATTGCTTCAGGACTTAATCTCCTTCCCGCAGGGCACACTGAGCCTTTGGTTAATTCCTCTTCCTGGTGGGAAATGAGCATTCCATTTGCCCGTGCAGACACCTACAGCTAGTCTCTCATTGGTTCTCCCTATTCCTGTTCATCTTGCGCAGAAATTGCAAACTGTGCCTAACAGGAGGTTAAAGGCCCTGACTCTCCAAGTGGGGAGAGTGTTAGTAAAGCGTCTGGAATGGTGAACCCGAGTACCAGGGGACGAACACTGAGATGAATCTGAAAACGTTTCCCAATCACACAGTGCACTGTACTGTGGGTTTCCCATGCATGTTTTAGCTGAAGGAAGAAACCCTTAAACCTGGAGAGTTGGGACCCATGGAATGGGTACCATGCAGTATGACTTCAAAGGGTCTGCGTTTGCTCACCGAACCTCACCAATGCTATCAGCCCGAAGCGTCCAGCCTTATGTCTCACCCAGCTCTGGGTGTAGATGAGGTAAATCCAGGTTGCATCACAAGCCCTGAATGAATTATATAAGAATTGCTCTCTATTTCACTGTCATTGTGGTTTTGTTTTTGAAATTATTTTGATAATGGGATTTATCGGATTTTCACTGCTGCGTTTAGGCCACTGTACACACGCTTGATTTCCTTATGGAGACATATAAGTCCATGGGTTTTAAGATTCTTACTTGTCAGGTATCTTCCCAGGCGTTGAATATGGGGTTTTGAGTACATTTCGTTGAGCAAGGAGTAGGTCTTGTCTATTATATATTTGGCTTATGGAACGGTATCTGTGCAAATTTCAATCTCTGGTTTTATGCAGCACCCCAACTCACCTTTCCCCATAAGCAAGCATAAGTTGGTTTTCTAAATTTGAGACCCTGTTCTGTTTTGTAATTCAGTTCATGTGTAGCCAAGTTTACGTTCCGTGTATTAGTGATATCTTATGATATTTCTTTTCCTGTGTAACTTATGTCTCGTAGTATCGTCATACCTGAATCCACTCATTATGCCGCTACGGGCCTGATGACGTAGATCTCATTGCTGAGTGATATTCCATTGTACGTACATACCACAACTTCTTTATCCATTTTTTGCTTTCTCGGATATTTAACTTGTACCGTAGACGAGGTTCTTGTAAACAGAGCCGTCCCAAACTTTGGGGTGGCTGTGTGTTTTTGATTTTAATTTCCCTAAGCTATAGGACCCTAAGTGGAAGTGCCATAGGCTGTGTTGCATTGTTTCCTACGTGTTTCAGGAAACACCATACACTTCTCCAGAGTGGCTGTTGGCAATTTACATCCCGCCCATCAGCATAACAAGGCTCCCTCTTCTCCATGACCTGTCCTGCCTTTCTGGATTTTACACTTTATTCAGATGGCCCTTTGGACCGGAGGGCAGTGAGACTTCATTTTAGTGCAGATTTCCTTTACACGCTTGCTTGGTTGGCCAAAAAGGGCGTATGCGTTTTTTCCTGAATATATTCAGGAAAAAACGCATACGCCCTTTTTGACCAAGTGCATCATTGTCGACATTCTGCCTCTTTTCCTATGCTTTAAGTGCAATTCCAGTCTCCCCCCTGAAATCGTTTTCCTGAAATTCTGCCCCACTTTCAAGTCCTCTTCGAAGACTTACTTCAATACATTTTTGGACGATAGCTGTCATTCATAACTCTGCAGGTTTGTGAATTACAGTGCCCCTGAGCTCCTTTCTTCAACTCGCTTTCTTGTGAGCTGGCCGCAAACCCACATGATTGCTTCAGGCCCTAATCTGGTTCCGGCATGCTGAGCCTTTGGTTAATTCCTCTTCCTGCTGGGAAATGAGCATTAAATTTGCACGTGCAGACACGTACAGCTAGTCTCTGATTGGTTCTCCCTATTCCTGTTCACCTTCCGCAGAATTTCCAAATTGTGCCAAACAGGAGGTTAAAGGCACTGACTCTCCAAGTGGAGAGAGTGTTAGTAAAGGGTCTGGAATGGTGAACCCGTGTAAAAGGGGACGAAAACTGAGATGCATTTGAAAACGCTTCCCAGTCACACGGTGTACCATACTTTGTGTTTCCCATGCATGTTTTAGCTGAAGGAAGAATCTCTTAAACCTGGAGAGTTGGGACCCATGGAATGGGTACCATGCAGTATGACTTCAAAGGGTCTGCATTTGCTCATCGTACCTCACCAGTGCTATCCGCCCGAAGTGTCCAACCTTATGTCTCACTCAGCTCTTGGTGCAGATGTGGTTAATCCAGGTTGCATCACAAGCTCTGAATGAATTATTTACGAATAGCTCTCTATTTCACTGTCATTGTGTTTTGTTTTTGTAATTCATTTTGATAATTGGATTTATCGGATTTTCTCTGCTGCGTTCATAAATCTATACACACGCTTGATTCTCTTACAGAGACATATAAATCCATGGGTTTGAAGATTCTTACTAGTCAGGTGTATTCCTAGGCATTGAATATGGGGTGTTTAGTCCATTCCGTTGAGCAACTGGTAGGTCTTGACTATTACATATTTGGCTTATGGAAAGGTAACTGTGCTAATTTCTATCTCTGGTTTTATGCAGCACCCCAACTCTCCTTTATCCTTAAGCAAGCATATGTTGGTTTTCTAAATTTGAGACCCCGTTCTGTTTTGTAATTCAGTTCATTTGTAGCCACGTTTACATTCCATGTATTAGTAATATCGTGTGTCTTTTTCTTTTTGAATTATGTGACTTCGAATGATCATACGTAACTCCTCTGTGGTTGTTACAACTGGCCATATTTCATTGATTTCCAGGCTGAGTAATATTCCACTCTACATAAGTGCCACATCTCTATCCATTTTTTCCCTCCAGAGACTTATAAATTATATCCTAGTCAAGGATCTTTTAAACATAGAGGCGGTAAATATTGGGGTGCCTGTGTCCTCTCGATTTTTGTTTTTCCCAAGATATACGTCCATGAGTGCAAGTGCCCTGTGCTCTGTAGCTCATTTTTTAGATGCTTTAGTAAACACAATACACTTCTCCAGAGTGACCGTTGGCAATATACATTTCCAGTATAAGCCTCAGAGGGCTCCCTTTTCTCCTTGCCCTGTCCTGCATTTCTGGTGTTTACACTTTATGAGGAAGGCTCTTCTGACTGATGCGAAGTGATATGTTTTGTAGTATTGATTTCCAGTGCCCACCTGTTTGGTTGGCTAAAAAAGTGTATGCCCTTTTCTTGAATACATACAGAAAAAGACGCATACACCCTTTTTGACCAATTGCAATGTTGGCAATGTTCAGCCCCTTTTCTTGTGCTTAATGGCGAGCCCTTTCTACCTCTTCCAATCCCTTTCCTGCCATTCTCCGTTGCTTACAAGTCCTTTCCTCTGACTTTCCTCAAGACATTTTTCAGTGATAGATATTTTCAACTCTGCAGTTTCGTGAATTTTAGTGTCCCTGAGTTCCATTTTTCAACTTGTGTTTATGGGAACTGGCCACAAAGCAGCGGAATTTCCTCAAGCCCTATTCTGTTTCCATGGGCAACCCTAGCCTTTGGTCAATTCGTCTTCCTGATTGGAAATAAGAGTGACATGTGCCTGTCCGAACACCTAGGACTTGTCTCTCATTGTTCCTCCTCCTTCTGCTTCATCCTCTGGACAAATTCCAAACTGTCTGCAACAGGATGTTGACAGTGCTGACATCTCCAAGTGGGGAGACTGTTCGTAAAGACGCTGGAGGGGTGAACCCGAGCACCAGGAGATGAGGAGATGAGATGCCTTTTCCAAACTCTTCCCGATCAGACGGTATACCATCTTCTGGGTGTGACAGGCATGTTTTAGCTGTAGGAAGTGTCCCATTCATGTGAGGAGAACACCAGGGCTTTTACAAAATCAGTGTCTCTCCACAACCCAAACTGGGGAATTTTTTAAGCTACGGCTACACATATGTTCATTAAGGGCCTTGGGAAGTAGGCAGAGTCCAAACTTTAGATGATTGAAGTCTTCAGGGTCAGAAGCACTCACCACCGGCTTCCCTTAGGTTCCATTTTAACTGTCATTAGTAGATGATGTCAATAAAAATATCTATTCTTTTTCAGATTATTTCCCCTTATAGGTTATTGTAAAATATTGAGTGTAGTTCCCGGGGCTATACAGTAGTTCCTTGTTGATGATCAATTTTATACATAGCAGTGTGTATGTGTTAATCCCAAACTGTTAATTTATCCCTCCTCCCACCTTTCCCCTTTGGTAATAATAAATTATAAGATTTTATACTTCTCAGAATTGGGGGAACTGAAAGAGAGGTGTCATTTTCAATGGAAAAGCATTTAAAACAAGATTGAAGCTTTAACCAAGATTTTTAGATGTACATCCTTGGAAAGAAATCACTTCGTTTCTCTAATATTGACCTGACAAATAAGACAAACCTTTTCACTGAACTTGCTTATAATAAAGTGATGGAAATATCAAATGGGAGTGTTAGAAACATCTTATTTTACCCGAGCCTTATACACTGTTCTATGTTAATTACAGTTTGGCTCAAACATCTGTTCATTGAAGTTACAATGTTCTCAATTTCTGTTACTGATCCTCCAGAGTGGACCCCAACAAGTGTCCCCCTGCCCAGTGTCATTGGAGCCAACAGATTGAGACTGAGTTTGGTTCAGAAGCAAAGGAAACTTTATATTTTGATCAGAGAATGGAGAGGTGAGAGCATGTGCTACCCCGTGGGCTGTGGGCTGGGCTGCTGTGTAGAGATCCTGTCAGAGTCAGTGGGAGGGAGGGGGCGGAGCTCTCGAGGGCCCGGTTGGCTGCAGCTCAGGCTCTATATCGCGGAGTGTGCACTGTGTCCCAGGAGCTGAGGTGTCGACCCAGCCATTCCGCACTAGGAAATCTGGTCTGAAGTGCCGGCTGTTGAACCTCTGTATGCGGGACCCTAGGAGCACGTGAAATTAGACAAAGCACAAAGGATAAAAAAGGTTAGACTTTATTTTATTGCCCAGATTCTATTTTTATCTCCCAGGGATTTTTAAGGGGCTTTGCCTGGGAAAAAGCCCTCTTCTGCCTTTTTTCCCCTTCCTCATTCTTAGAGTGCTGAGGGTGCAGACCCTTCTTCTGTAACTGTTGAGTGCTGAGTTAGGAGCCCTCATACCCGTGGGCGAGGGTCAGAACTTCTCCCCAGCAGCCTCCAGGTGACGTTGATTGTCCCCAGGCCTCCTGCCTCCCCGCTCGTCCACCTGAGCACCAGTATTGGAAGCGTTATAGATTCTAATGACCTTTAAGGGTCCAGGAAGGAGATGTGCAGTGACGCTGTGAGGTCCAGTTTCACCCCGCCCTGCATTTGTTCGGCCACCTTAGGCTGACCGTTTCTGCCAGCCTAGATGCTCTGACCAGTAGTCTGCACTTTCTTCAATTAGGCCCCTGAATTAACGTAAAAAGAGCACCAGGTGTCAGGACCCTGCCTGCTCAACTCCCAGACAGTCCAGGGTCAGTGGTGATGAAGGACCATGATGGCCACTGAGTCAACAGCCTTTTGAAGTAAACAGGAGTCCAGCCGGTCTTATTGGCCACCATCATCACAGTGTCTGTAGGCTCTTCTATGGTGACAGCGTGATATACGCTTCCCCCGCCAAGATTATTAGGTCCACTCTGGGTGCAGTAAGTCCTGCAAGCAGTAGTCTACTCTTTTGGGACACACTCTTGTTGTTTTATGAGAGAAACTCCAGGTCAAGTGATGGTCACATGAGTCGTCATGGTGCCCCTTTACCCCGGTTATCTCTCTGGAGGTTGGAGTTGGAGGGCCTCCTCACTCGAGGTCAGTGTGCCCACGGAGCAAACCCTGCAACTTCAGGGCATGGTTGGGGCTTAGGATCACCACGTGGGGTCCTTTTCCCTTAGGAGGGAGGTGGCCTTTTGTGCTGCTGATTTCCAGGTTTTCAGATACCGCCAGTATCTTGGCCAGATGTGGCGGTGGGCCAAGCCCATTGGTGACCGTAGTTTATCATACCGGGATGGCATTCTTGCATTGTTCCATTTCAAGTGGTCCCAGTTTTTGCACTAATACTCCAATAGCGATTCACCATTCACCAGAAATGTAAAGGTCAAAGGGTTTAGCTAAATTAGGGAGTTCCAGGGCAAGGGTCTGAATTGACTGCTCTTTCCATTCTTGAAAGGCCACTTCTGGATTCTATTCAAAAGGATCATCATCTTTTCCTTTCAGTGTTTCATATAGAGGCCCAGCTAGTAGACTGTAGTTAGGGATCCAGAAGCACCAACCCTGGCCTCCCCAGGAACCCCTAAGCTGTCTTCTAGTTTTAGAAATGGGTAAGGCTGTAAATTGTTTCTTCCCTTTCCTGAGATGGGCTTCTCCGACCTTCTGTGAGAATGAAGCCCAGGCAGGTCACCGTAGTCTGTGATATTTGAGCTTTTTCTTGGACAACTTCTATCCTTTATTGGCTTGGTAGTTCAGAGGTCTCCTTAGTAGGGCTGGCGATCAGAATGTCGTCTGCATATTGAAGGAGTGTTTCCTTTTCCAGAGGTAGAACTTTTAGGTCTTTAACTGAGCTTTCCCCAAAGATGGTGTGGGAATTTTTGAACCCTTGGGGCAACACGGCCCAGAAGTATTGTTTTAGTTGTATGTTGAGTCCTGCCACTCACAAGCCAAAATTTCTTGTGACTCTGGGACTAATAGAATACAAAAGAAGGCATCATTGAAGACTAATACAGAATACCATGTCCCGGTGGTTGGTAGAATGACCAGCAGGGTGTAGGATTTAGGAACTACTGGAGGTATATCCTCGGTGGCTTCACTGACTGTCCTGACATCCTTTACCAGGACTCCAGCAGCCCATGGGGCTCTCGAGGTCAGGCCAATCCCAGGATATGGAGCTCACCTGGGCAGGTACCCCACCCCCACCGCAGCCCACGGTGCTCTCCTGTTCAGGCCCCTCCCAGGATATGGGGTTCCCTGGGCAGGTTCCCCTGCAGCCCATGGGGCTCTCATGGTCAGGCCCCTCCCAGGATACAGAGCTACCCTTGCAGTTACCCTGGCAGGGCTGGGCACACAGGTACCGTGCACATCGCCCTCATTGCAGAGCACTTCCAGCTCACCTGTCACTCAGATCTGACACAGAGCACCTCAGAGCAGGACTTGAACTAAGAAACAGCATCTCCAACAGGTCTGTGACCCTGGGCATCACTCTGTGTGGCCTCCCTCCACCTGGTCTTCCAGAGACTTCCACTGCACCCGGGGCACCAGGCCTCTGTCTCCACCCACCACCCACCCCTCCTCTCCCTGACTCCTGGGTTCCTCTCATTAGGAGAGGGTTTTCTTGAAGTTGTCTCCCACTCATGGGCCAGATAATATAATTAGAAAACAAGCCAGAGCTGCAACCCCTTGTCTATCCTGACTCTCAGGAGCCCACACCTGTTCCTTGGACCTGGCCGATTCAGCAAGTTCCAGTTTCTGCAACTGTGAGCGCCTGAGGGGTGATTATTGGCTGGCCTGGGAAGCCTGACCGTGCCGGCCAGCCCTCCCCAGGTGTGCCTGTTTGAGATCAATATAAACACCACTCCAGGCAGCAAGAGCCCCTGCAGCTGTGCCTGACGCCATTTTCTCTGCCCTGTCAGCAGTCTCGGGGCTGGACTGGTGGGAGGGAGTGAGAGGCCACGGCTTTGTGGGTGGCCCAGTGTGAGTGGGGCTCTGCTGGACTTTCTGCAGCAGTTACCAAGATGCCACCTGCTAAAGAAGAGGATGTGTCACCCATACCTGCCTCTGGAATTTCTCCTTGGGCAGAGGTGAGTGAGGAAGAAAGCAGTGGGGGCCCGGACAGCAGGGGTATCTCAGGCAGGGAAATGGAAAGCTTCCAGAAGAGTACCCAGGGCCAGGACCATCCTGGCTGGCCTGCAGGCACCAAATCGGCTGGCATGCTGTCGCTCATGTGGCTCCATGGCCCTTCCTCTAGGCTTTCAAGTCCTTGTACATATTCAGGTGTTTTACCTGGGAAGGGTGGGAACATTTCAGCAGCAGCTGGCCTGGGGCTCGGCCCACATTTACTCACAGATGCCTTGGCACGGTCCCCCAGCTTTGCAATGAGGACGCTTGTTGCGTGGGGCCTGCTGGCTGAATGGGAGATGATTCCCCACCACTGGCCAACTACAGAATTGTTTACAACTGGAGCAAGTGCCCTGATACGGTTTTCCTCTGTGTAACTGGTGGGTTCTGTTTTTTTTTTCTCTTTTTCATTTTTGGTTCAAGGTAGATTTTATTCCTCTTTTTTGTATTTACAGATATAAGCATGGAAATAATTTATTCGTATAAATACATGTATGTGAAGGGAAGAATATTTTTTCTGTTTTACTTTTTGTAATTTTGAATTTTATTTTATTTTTTTATACAGCAGGTTCTTTTTGGTTATCTATTTTATACATATAAATGTATACATGCCAATCCCAATCTCTCAATCCTCCCACCACCACCCCCCAACAGCTTTCCCCCCTTGGTGTCCATACGTTTGTTGTCTACATCTGTTGCTCTATTTCTGCCTTGCAAAACGGTTCATCTGTATAATTTTTCTAGGTTCCACATATATGCATTAATATACAAGATTTGTTTTTCTCTTTCTGACTTACTTCACTCTGTATGACAGTCTCTTGATCCATCAACGTCTCTACAAATGACCCAATTTCATTCCTTTTTATGGCTTAGTAATATTCCATTTTATATTTGTACCACATCTTTATGCATTCGTCTGTCTGTGGGCATTTAGGTTGCTTCCATTACCTGGATATTGTAAATAGTGATGCAATGAACATTGCGGTGAATGTCTCTTTTTGATTTATGGTTTTGTCTGGGTATATGCCCAGTAGTGGGATTGCTGTATCATATGGTAATTCTATTCTTAGTTTTATAAGAAACTCCATAATGTTCACAGTGACTGTATCAATTTACATTCCCAACAATAGTGGAAGAGGGTTCCTTATCTCCACACCCTTTCCAGCATTTGTTGTTTGTAGATTTTCTGATGATGCCCATTCTAACAGGTGTGAGGTGATACACCATGGATGAGTCTATTTCGTTGAGCAAAGAGTAGGTCTTGTCTATTACATATTTGGCTTATGGAATGGTATGTGTGCTAATTTCAATCTCTGGTTTTATACAGCACCCCAACTCAACTTTCCCCTTAAGCAAGCATAAGTTTTTATCTAAATGTGAGACTGTTCGGTTTTGTAATTCAGTTTATGTGTAGCCAAGTTTACACTCCCTCTATTAGTGATATCTTATGATAATTATCTTTCTCTGTGTGACCTATTTCTCTTAGAATCATCATACTTAAATCCACTCAATTTGCTGCTACAGGCCTGATGACATTGATTTCATTGCTGAGTGATATTCCGTTGTACGTAAGTAGCACAACTCCTTTATCCATTTTTTTCTTTCTGGGATATTTAATTTGTACTGGACTCGAGGTTCTTGTAAACACAGCAGCCCTAAATTTTGTGTTGGCTGTGTCTTGTTGATTTTAATTTTCCTAAGCTATAGGGCCAAAAGTGGAAGTGCCCTAGGGTCTGTAGCTTTGTTTTTCAGATGTTTCAGGATACACCATAAACATCTCCAGAGTGTCTGTTGGCAATTTACATCCCGCCCATCAGCATAACAAGGCTCCCTGTTCTCCATGGCCTGTCCTGTGTTTCTGGTTTTTACACTTTTTTCAGATGGCCCTTTTGACGAATGGGAAATGAGACTTCATTGTAGTAGGGATTTCCATTGCTCGAGTGCTTGGTTGGCCAAAAAGGGCATATGCGTTTTTTCCTGAATATATTCAGGAAAAAATGTATACGCACTGTTCGTCCAAGTGCATCACTGTCAAAGATCTGCCACTTTTCACATGTTTTAAATGCAATTCCAATCTACCTCCTGAAATATGATTCCTCAATTTTGCCTCGTTTTCAAGTCCTCTTTGCAGACTTACTTCAATATATTTTTGCCAATAGCTGTCATTTATAACTCTGCAGGTTTGTGAATTACAGTGCCCGTGATTTCCTTTCTTAACTCGCTTCCTTGAAAGCTGGCCACAAAACCGCAGGTTTGCTTCAGGCCGTAATCAGGGTGTGGCACGGCACTCTGAGCCTTTGGTTAATTCCTCTTCCTGGTGGGAAATTAGAGTTAAATGTGCCCCTCCAGACACCTGCCTCACTCCCAGCCCCTTGGTGATGTGTGTCCTCTGGTTTGAGGCCACATGTGATGGGTTCCTCATCTTTTGATGATGTGGCCCCACTGGTGTGAGGACACTCCTGCCTGCTTCCCATCCCCTTGGTGATGTGGTCCCTCCGGCGAGAGTCTGATCCTGGTTGGGTTCCTCACACTTCTGTGAGGTGGGCCCTCTTCTCTGAGGTCACTCCTGCCTGGCTAGCACACCCCGCCTTGGCGACGTCAGACCTCTGGTGGCAGTTGGAGCCTGCTGGGAGCCTCCTCCCCTCGGTGATGAGGCCCTCTGGCATCAGGCCCTAACTGCTGGGTTCCCACATTTTCTGATACGTCCTAAGTGGTGCGAGGGCACTCCTGCCAGGTTCCCATCCCCATGGGCATGTGGGCCTTCTGCTCTAAGGTCCCAACACCTGTGTTGTTCACCGTTTCATGATGTTGGCTCTCTGGTGTTAGTTCACTCAGGCCTAGATCCCATAGACTCTGTGCTCTGAGCCGCCTGCTGGGAGGTTCCTACTGCTGAATTCCTTACCTTTTCTATTCTTTGGGTTCTGTGTTTTCATGCTCCTCCTTCCTGACTCACTCCCAGCCCCTTTGTGATGTAGGTCCTCTGGTTTGAGGCCACATGTGCCGGTTTCCTCACCTTTATTGATGTGGCCCCACTGGTGTGAGGACACTCCTGCCTGGTTCCCATCCACTTGGTGATGGGGGCCCTCTGGTGAGAGGCTGATCCTGGCTGGATTCCTCACCCTTCTGTGAGGTAGACCCTCTGCTGTGAGGTCACTCCTGCCTGGCTGGCACACGTCACCTTGGCGATGTGGGCCCTCAGTTGGGAGTTGGTGCCTGCTGGGAGTCTCCTCCCCTCGGTAATGAGGGCCCTCTGGCGTCAGGCCCTAACTCATGGGCTCCCAAAATTTTCTGATGTGCGCCCTGTCGTGCGAGTACACTCCTGCCAGGGTCCCATCCCCATGGGGATGTTGGCTTTCTGCTCTGAGGTCCCAACGGCTGGGTTGCTCACAGTGTCAGAATGTGGGCCCTCTGCTGTGAGTTCACTCCGGCATGGATCCCATAGCCTCGGTGCTCTGGGCCACCGGCTTGGAGCTTCCAACGGCGGGGTTCCTCACCTTTTTATTCTATGGGCCCTCTGTTGTGAGTCTCCTCCTGCATGCCTCACTCCCAGCCCTTTCGTGATGTGTGTCCCCTTATTTGAGGCCACATGTGCTGTGTTCCTCACCTTTGGCTGATGTGGCCCCACTGGTGTGAGGACACTCCTGCCTGGTTTCCATCCCCTTGGTGATGTGGGCCCTCTGGTTAGAGTCTGATCCTGGTTGGGTTCCTCACACTTCTGTGAGGTGGGCCCTCTGCTGTGAGGTAACTCCTGCCTGGCTTGCTCCCATTGCCTTGGTGACGTCGGCCCTCTGGTGGCATTTGGAGCCTGCTGGTAGCCTCCTCTCCTCGGTGATGAGGGCCCTCTGGCGTCAGGCCCTAACTGCTGGGTTCCCACATTTTCTGATACGTGTTAAGTTGTGCGAGGACACTCCTGCGAGGTTCCTATCCCCATGGGGATGTGGGTCTTCTGCTCTGAGGTTCCACCGGCTGGGTTGCTCACAGTTTCATGATGTGGGCCCTCTGCTGTGAGTTCACTGTGGCCTGGATCCCATAGACTCCGTGCTCTGGGCCACCTGCTGGGAGGTTCAAACTGCTGGATTCCTCACATTTTTTATTCTGTGGGCCCTGTGTTGTTAGGCTACTCCTGCTTGCCTCACTCGGAGCATCTTGGAAATGTGGGTCCTCTGGTTTAGGCCACATGTGCTGGGTTCCTCACCTTTCTATAATGTGGCCACACTGGTGTGAGGACACTGCTGCCTTTTTCCGATCCCCTTGGTGATGTGGGCTCTCTGGTGAGAGTCTTATCCTGGCTGGTTTCCTCACCCTTCTGTGAGGTAGACCCTCTGCTGTGAGGTCACTCCTGCCTGGCTGGCACACATCACCTTGGCGACGTGGGCCCTCAGTTGGGAGTTGGTGCCTGCTGGGGGTCTCCACCCCTCGGTAATGAGGGCCCTCTGGCGTCAGACCCTAACTCCTGGGCTCCCAAAATTTTCTGATGTGCGCCCTGTGGTGCGACTACACTCCTGCCAGGTTCCCAACCCCATGGGAATGTGGGTCTTCTGCTCTGAGGTCCCAACGGTGGGTTGCTCAGTTTCATGATGAGGGTCCTCTGGTGTGAGTTCACTCCGCCCTGGATCCAATAGCCTCGCTGCTCCTGGCTGCCTGCGGGGAGGTTCCAACTGCAGGATTCCTCACCTTTTTTCTTCTATGGGCCCTCTGTTTTGAGACTCCTCCTGCCTGCCTGACTCCCAGCCCCTTGGCGATGTGTGTCCTCTGGTTTGAGGCTACGTGTGCTGGGTCCCTCACCTTTCGATTATGTGGCCCCACTGGTGTGAGGACACTCCTGCCTGGTTCCTATCCCCTTGGTGATGTGGGCCCTCTGGTGAGAGTCTGATCCTGGCTGGGTTCCTCACCCTTCTGTGAGGTGGACCCTCTGCTGTGAGATCACTCCTGCCTGGCTGGCACACCCCACCTTGGCAACGTCGGCCCTCTTGTGGCAGTTGGAGCCTGCTGGGAGCTTCCTCTCCTCGGTGATGAGGGCCCTCTGGCGTCAGGCCCTAACTTCTGGGCTCCCAAAATTCTCTAATGTGCGCCCTGTGGTGCGAGTACACTCCTGCCAGGTTCCCAACCACATGGGAATGTGGGCCTTCTGCTCTGAGGTCCCAACGGCTGGGTTGCTCACAGTTTCATGATGAGGGCCCTCTGTTTTGTGTTCAGTCAGGCCTGGATCCCATATCCTCGCTGCTCCTGGCCGCCTGCTGGGAGGTTCCAACTGCAGGATTCCTCACCTTTTTTATTCTATGGGCCCTCTGTTTTGAGGCTCCTCCTGCCTGCCTCACTCCCAGCCCCTTGGTGATGTGTGTCCTCTAGTTTGAGGCCACGTGTGCTGGGTCCATCACATTTCGGTGATGTGGCCCCACTGGTGTGAGGACACTCCTGCCTGGTTTCCATTCCCTTGGTGATGTGGGCCCTCTGGTGAGAGTCTGATCCTCTTTGGGTTCCTCACACTTTTGTGTGGTTGGCCCTCTGCTCTGAGGTCACTCCTGCCTGGCTGGCACACACTGCATTGGCGACGTCAGCCCTCTGGTAGCAGTTGGAGCTTGCTGGGAGCCTCCTCTCCTCAGTGATGAAGGCCCTCTGGAGTCTGGCCCTAACTGCTGGGCTCCCCACATTTTCTGATGTGTGCCCACTGGTGCAATGACACTCCTGCTTGGTTCCCTTCCCCATGGGGATGTGGGCCTTGTGCTCTGAGGTCACAACGGCTGGGTTGCTTACAGTATCACGATGAGGGCCCTCTGTTGTGAGTTCATCACTGCCTGGATCCCATAGCCTCGGTGATCTGGGCCGCCTGCTGGGATGTTCCAACGGCTGGATTCCTCACCTTTTTTATACAATGGGCCATGTGTTGGGAGGATAATCCTGCCTGCCTTGCTCCGAGACCCATGGTGATGTGGGTCCTCTGGTTTGAGGCCACATGTGCTGGGTACCTCAACTTTTGATGATGTGGTCCCACGGGTGTGAGGACACTCCTGCCTGGTTCCCAGCCCCTTGCTGTTGTGGGCACTCTGGTGAGGGTCTGATCCTTCCTGGGTTCCTTACCCTTCTGTGAGGTGGGCCCTCTGATGTGAGGTCACTCCTGCATGGCTGGCTCACGTCGCCTTGGCGACGTGGGTCTTCTGTTGACCACTGAAGCATACTGGGAGCCTCCTACCCTCTTTAATGAGGGCCCTGGAAAAACGCATATGCCCTTTTTGACCAAGTGCATCATTGTCGACATTCTGACTCTTTTCCTATACTTTCAGAGGATTTCCCGTCTACCTCCTGAAATCGTAGTCCTGGAAATCTGCCCCACGTTCAAGTCCTCTTTGTAGCCTTACTTCAATATATTTTTGGATGATTGCTGTCATTTATAACGCTGCAGGTTTGTGAATTACAGTGCCCCTGAGCTCCTTTCTTCAACTCGCTTTCTTGTGAGCTGGCCGCAAAACCGCAGGATTGCTTCAGGCCCTAATCTGGTTCCGGCACGGCATGCTGAGCCTTTGGCTAATTCCTCTTCCTGGTTGGTAATGAGCGTTAAATTTGCCCGTGCAGACACCTACAGCTAGTCTCTCATTGGTTCTCCCTATTCCTGTTCATCTTGCGCAGAAATTGCAAACTGTGCCAAACAGGAGGTTAAAGGCACTGACTCTCCAGGTAGGGACAGTGTAAGTAAAGCGTCTGGAATGGTGAACCCGAGTACCAGGGGACGAAAACTGAGACGCATTTAAAAACGTTTCCCGGTCACACGGTGGACCATACTCTGGGATTCCCATGCATGTTTTAGCTGAAGGAAGAATCCCTTAAACCTGGAGAGTTGGGACCCATGGAATGTGTACCATGCAGTATGACTTCAAAGGGTCTGCATTTGCTCACTGAACCTCACCAATGGTATCCGCCCGAAGTGTCCAGCCTTATGTCTCACCCAGCTCTAGGTGTAGATGTGGTAACTCCAGGTTGCATCACAAGCCCTGAATGAATTATTTAAGAATTGCTCTCTATTTCACTGTCATTGTGTTTTGTTTTTGTAATTTATTTTGATAATGGGATTTATCGGATTTTCACGGCTGCATTTATGGCGCTGTACACATGCCTGATTCTCTTACGGAGACACATAAATCCATGGGTGTTAAGATTCTTAATTGGCAGGTGTATTCCTAGGCATTGAATATGGGGTGTTTAGTCCATTTCGTTGAGCAAGGAGTAGGTCTTGACTATTAAATATTTGGGTTATGGAACGGTATCTGTTCTAATTTCAATCTCTGGTTTTATGCAGCACCCCAACTCACCATTCCCCTTAAGCAAGCATAAGTTGGTTTTCTAAATTTGAGACCCTGTTCTGTTTTGTAATTCAGTTCATGTGTAGCCAAGTTCACATTCGGTGTATTAGTGATATCTTAATGTTTCTTTTTCTGTGTGACTTATTTCACTTAGAATCATCGTATCTGAATCCACTCATTATGCCGCGACGGGCCTGATGACATAGATTTCATTGCTGAGTGATATTCCATTGTACGTACGTACCACAACTTCTTTATCCATTTTTCGCATTCTGGGATATTTAACTTGTACCGTAGACGAGGTTCTTGTAAAAAGAGCCAGCCATAACATTGGGGTGGCTGTATGTTTTTGATTTTAATTTCCCTAAGCTATAGGACCATAAGTGGAAGTGCCATAGGCTGTGTTGCTTTGTTTCCTACGTGTTTCAGGAAACACCATACACTTCTCCAGAGTGGCTGTTGGCAATTTACATCCCGCCCATCAGCATAACAAGGCTCCCTGTTCTCCATGACCTGTCCTGCCTTTCTGGATTTTACACTTTATTCAGATGGCCCTTTGGACCGGAGGGCAGTGAGACTTCATTTTAGTGCAGATTTCCTTTACACGCTTGCTTGGTTGGCCAAAAAGGGCGTATGCGTTTTTTCCTGAATATATTCAGGAAAAAACGCATACGCCCTTTTTGACCAAGTGCATCATTGTCGACATTCTGCCTCTTTTCCTATGCTTTAAGTGCAATTCCAGTCTCCCCCCTGAAATCGTTTTCCTGAAATTCTGCCCCACTTTCAAGTCCTCTTCGAAGACTTACTTCAATACATTTTTGGACGATAGCTGTCATTCATAACTCTGCAGGTTTGTGAATTACAGTGCCCCTGAGCTCCTTTCTTCAACTCGCTTTCTTGTGAGCTGGCCGCAAACCCACATGATTGCTTCAGGCCCTAATCTGGTTCCGGCATGCTGAGCCTTTGGTTAATTCCTCTTCCTGGTGGGAAATGAGCATTAAATTTGCACGTGCAGACACGTACAGCTAGTCTCTGATTGGTTCTCCCTATTCCTGTTCACCTTCCGCAGAATTTCCAAATTGTGCCAAACAGGAGGTTAAAGGCACTGACTCTCCAAGTGGAGAGAGTGTTAGTAAAGGGTCTGGAATGGTGAACCCGTGTAAAAGGGGACGAAAACTGAGATGCATTTGAAAACGCTTCCCAGTCACACGGTGTACCATACTTTGTGTTTCCCATGCATGTTTTAGCTGAAGGAAGAATCTCTTAAACCTGGAGAGTTGGGACCCATGGAATGGGTACCATGCAGTATGACTTCAAAGGGTCTGCATTTGCTCATCGTACCTCACCAGTGCTATCCGCCCGAAGTGTCCAACCTTATGTCTCACTCAGCTCTTGGTGCAGATGTGGTTAATCCAGGTTGCATCACAAGCTCTGAATGAATTATTTACGAATAGCTCTCTATTTCACTGTCATTGTGTTTTGTTTTTGTAATTCATTTTGATAATTGGATTTATCGGATTTTCTCTGCTGCGTTCATAAATCTATACACACGCTTGATTCTCTTACAGAGACATATAAATCCATGGGTTTGAAGATTCTTACTAGTCAGGTGTATTCCTAGGCGTTGAATATGGGGTGTTTAGTCCATTCCGTTGAGCAACTGGTAGGTCTTGACTATTACATATTTGGCTTATGGAAAGGTAACTGTGCTAATTTCTATCTCTGGTTTTATGCAGCACCCCAACTCTCCTTTATCCTTAAGCAAGCATATGTTGGTTTTCTAAATTTGAGACCCCGTTCTGTTTTGTAATTCAGTTCATTTGTAGCCACGTTTACATTCCATGTATTAGTAATATCGTGTGTCTTTTTCTTTTTGAATTATGTGACTTCGAATGATCATACGTAACTCCTCTGTGGTTGTTACAACTGGCCATATTTCATTGATTTCCAGGCTGAGTAATATTCCACTCTACATAAGTGCCACATCTCTATCCATTTTTTCCCTCCAGAGACTTATAAATTATATCCTAGTCGAGGATCTTTTAAACATAGAGGCGGTAAATATTGGGGTGCCTGTGTCCTCTCGATTTTTGTTTTTCCCAAGATATACGTCCATGAGTGCAAGTGCCCTGTGCTCTGTAGCTCATTTTTTAGATGCTTTAGTAAACACAATACACTTCTCCAGAGTGACCGTTGGCAATATACATTTCCAGTATAAGCCTCAGAGGGCTCCCTTTTCTCCTTGCCCTGTCCTGCATTTCTGGTGTTTACACTTTATGAGGAAGGCTCTTCTGACTGATGCGAAGTGATATGTTTTGTAGTATTGATTTCCAGTGCCCACCTGTTTGGTTGGCTAAAAAAGTGTATGCCCTTTTCTTGAATACATACAGAAAAAGACGCATACACCCTTTTTGACCAATTGCAATGTTGGCAATGTTCAGCCCCTTTTCTTGTGCTTAATGGCGAGCCCTTTCTACCTCTTCCAATCCCTTTCCTGCCATTCTCCGTTGCTTACAAGTCCTTTCCTCTGACTTTCCTCAAGACATTTTTCAGTGATAGATATTTTCAACTCTGCAGTTTCGTGAATTTTAGTGTCCCTGAGTTCCATTTTTCAACTTGTGTTTATGGGAACTGGCCACAAAGCAGCGGAATTTCCTCAAGCCCTATTCTGTTTCCATGGGCAACCCTAGCCTTTGGTCAATTCGTCTTCCTGATTGGAAATAAGAGTGACATGTGCCTGTCCGAACACCTAGGACTTGTCTCTCATTGTTCCTCCTCCTTCTGCTTCATCCTCTGGACAAATTCCAAACTGTCTGCAACAGGATGTTGACAGTGCTGACATCTCCAAGTGGGGAGACTGTTCGTAAAGACGCTGGAGGGGTGAACCCGAGCACCAGGAGATGAGGAGATGAGATGCCTTTTCCAAACTCTTCCCGATCAGACGGTATACCATCTTCTGGGTGTGACAGGCATGTTTTAGCTGTAGGAAGTGTCCCATTCATGTGAGGAGAACACCAGGGCTTTTACAAAATCAGTGTCTCTCCACAACCCAAACTGGGGAATTTTTTAAGCTACGGCTACACATATGTTCATTAAGGGCCTTGGGAAGTAGGCAGAGTCCAAACTTTAGATGATTGAAGTCTTCAGGGTCAGAAGCACTCACCACCGGCTTCCCTTAGGTTCCATTTTAACTGTCATTAGTAGATGATGTCAATAAAAATATCTATTCTTTTTCAGATTATTTGCCCTTATAGGTTATTGTAAAATATTGAGTGTAGTTCCCGGGGCTATACAGTAGTTCCTTGTTGATGATCAATTTTATACATAGCAGTGTGTATGTGTTAATCCCAAACTGTTAATTTATCCCTCCTCCCACCTTTCCCCTTTGGTAATAATAAATTATAAGATTTTATACTTCTCAGAATTGGGGGAACTGAAAGAGAGGTGTCATTTTCAATGGAAAAGCATTTAAAACAAGATTGAAGCTTTAACCAAGATTTTTAGATGTACATCCTTGGAAAGAAATCACTTCGTTTCTCTAATATTGACCTGACAAATAAGACAAACCTTTTCACTGAACTTGCTATAATAAAGTGATGGAAATATCAAATGGGAGTGTTAGAAACATCTTATTTTACCCGAGCCTTATACACTGTTCTATGTTAATTACAGTTTGGCTCAAACATCTGTTCATTGAAGTTACAATGTTCTCAATTTCTGTTACTGATCCTCCAGAGTGGACCCCAACAAGTGTCCCCCTGCCCAGTGTCATTGGAGCCAACAGATTGAGACTGAGTTTGGTTCAGAAGCAAAGGAAACTTTATATTTTGATCAGAGAATGGAGAGGTGAGAGCATGTGCTACCCCGTGGGCTGTGGGCTGGGCTGCTGTGTAGAGATCCTGTCAGAGTCAGTGGGAGGGAGGGGGCGGAGCTCTCGAGGGCCCGGTTGGCTGCAGCTCAGGCTCTATATCGCGGAGTGTGCACTGTGTCCCAGGAGCTGAGGTGTCGACCCAGCCATTCCGCACTAGGAAATCTGGTCTGAAGTGCCGGCTGTTGAACCTCTGTATGCGGGACCCTAGGAGCACGTGAAATTAGACAAAGCACAAAGGATAAAAAAGGTTAGACTTTATTTTATTGCCCAGATTCTATTTTTATCTCCCAGGGATTTTTAAGGGGCTTTGCCTGGGAAAAAGCCCTCTTCTGCCTTTTTTCCCCCTTCCTCATTCTTAGAGTGCTGAGGGTGCAGATCCGTTGTCTGTAACTGTTGAGTGCTGAGTTAGGAGCCCTCATACCCGTGGGCGAGGGTCAGAACTTCTCCCCAGCAGCCTCCAGGTGACGTTGATTGTCCCCAGGCCTCCTGCCTCCCCGCTCGTCCACCTGAGCACCAGTATTGGAAGCGTTATAGATTCTAATGACCTTTAAGGGTCCAGGAAGGAGATGTGCAGTGACGCTGTGAGGTCCAGTTTCACCCCGCCCTGCATTTGTTCGGCCACCTTAGGCTGACCGTTTCTGCCAGCCTAGATGCTCTGACCAGTAGTCTGCACTTTCTTCAATTAGGCCCCTGAATTAACGTAAAAAGAGCACCAGGTGTCAGGACCCTGCCTGCTCAACTCCCAGACAGTCCAGGGTCAGTGGTGATGAAGGACCATGATGGCCACTGAGTCAACAGCCTTTTGAAGTAAACAGGAGTCCAGCCGGTCTTATTGGCCACCATCATCACAGTGTCTGTAGGCTCTTCTATGGTGACAGCGTGATATACGCTTCCCCCGCCAAGGTTATTAGGTCCACTCTGGGTGCAGTAAGTCCTGCAAGCAGTAGTCTACTCTTTTGGGACACACTCTTGTTGTTTTATGAGAGAAACTCCAGGTCAAGTGATGGTCACATGAGTCGTCATGGTGCCCCTTTAACCCGGTTATCTCTCTGGAGGTTGGAGTTGGAGGGCCTCCTCACTCGAGGTCAGTGTGCCCACGGAGCAAACCCTGCAACTTCAGGGCATGGTTGGGGCTTAGGATCACCACGTGGGGTCCTTTTCCCTTAGGAGGGAGGTGGCCTTTTGTGCTGCTGATTTCCAGGTTTTCAGATACCGCCAGTATCTTGGCCAGATGTGGCGGTGGGCCAAGCCCATTGGTGACCGTAGTTTATCATACCGGGATGGCATTCTTGCATTGTTCCATTTCAAGTGGTCCCAGTTTTTGCACTAATACTCCAATAGCGATTCACCATTCACCAGAAATGTAAAGGTCAAAGGGTTTAGCTAAATTAGGGAGTTCCAGGGCAAGGGTCTGAATTGACTGCTCTTTCCATTCTTGAAAGGCCACTTCTGGATTCTATTCAAAAGGATCATCATCTTTTCCTTTCAGTGTTTCATATAGAGGCCCAGCTAGTAGACTGTAGTTAGGGATCCAGAAGCACCAACCCTGGCCTCCCCAGGAACCCCTAAGCTGTCTTCTAGTTTTAGAAATGGGTAAGGCTGTAAATTGTTTCTTCCCTTTCCTGAGATGGGCTTCTCCGACCTTCTGTGAGAATGAAGCCCAGGCAGGTCACCGTAGTCTGTGATATTTGAGCTTTTTCTTGGACAACTTCTATCCTTTATTGGCTTGGTAGTTCAGAGGTCTCCTTAGTAGGGCTGGAGATCAGAATGTCGTCTGCATATTGAAGGAGTGTTTCCTTTTCCAGAGGTAGAACTTTTAGGTCTTTAACTGAGCTTTCCCCAAAGATGGTGTGGGAATTTTTGAACCCTTGGGGCAACACGGCCCAGAAGTATTGTTTTAGTTGTATGTTGAGTCCTGCCACTCACAAGCCAAAATTTCTTGTGACTCTGGGACTAATAGAATACAAAAGAAGGCATCATTGAAGACTAATACAGAATACCATGTCCCGGTGGTTGGTAGAATGACCAGCAGGGTGTAGGATTTAGGAACTACTGGAGGTCTATCCTCGGTGGCTTCACTGACTGTCCTGACATCCTTTACCAGGACTCCAGCAGCCCATGGGGCTCTCGAGGTCAGGCCAATCCCAGGATATGGAGCTCACCTGGGCAGGTACCCCACCCCCACCGCAGCCCACGGTGCTCTCCTGTTCAGGCCCCTCCCAGGATATGGGGTTCCCTGGGCAGGTTCCCCTGCAGCCCATGGGGCTCTCATGGTCAGGCCCCTCCCAGGATACAGAGCTACCCTTGCAGTTACCCTGGCAGGGCTGGGCACACAGGTACCGTGCACATCGCCCTCATTGCAGAGCACTTCCAGCTCACCTGTCACTCAGATCTGACACAGAGCACCTCAGAGCAGGACTTGAACTAAGAAACAGCAGCTCCAACAGGTCTGTGACCCTGGGCATCACTCTGTGTGGCCTCCCTCCACCTGGTCTTCCAGAGACTTCCACTGCACCCGGGGCACCAGGCCTCTGTCTCCACCCACCACCCACCCCTCCTCTCCCTGACTCCTGGGTTCCTCTCATTAGGAGAGGGTTTTCTTGAAGTTGTCTCCCACTCATGGGCCAGATAATATAATTAGAAAACAAGCCAGAGCTGCAACCCCTTGTCTATCCTGACTCTCAGGAGCCCACACCTGTTCCTTGGACCTGGCCGATTCAGCAAGTTCCAGTTTCTGCAACTGTGAGCGCCTGAGGGGTGATTATTGGCTGGCCTGGGAAGCCTGACCGTGCCGGCCAGCCCTCCCCAGGTGTGCCTGTTTGAGATCAATATAAACACCACTCCAGGCAGCAAGAGCCCCTGCAGCTGTGCCTGACGCCATTTTCTCTGCCCTGTCAGCAGTCTCGGGGCTGGACTGGTGGGAGGGAGTGAGAGGCCACGGCTTTGTGGGTGGCCCAGTGTGAGTGGGGCTCTGCTGGACTTTCTGCAGCAGTTACCAAGATGCCACCTGCTAAAGAAGAGGATGTGTCACCCATACCTGCCTCTGGAATTTCTCCCTGGGCAGAGGTGAGTGAGGAAGAAAGCAGTGGGGGCCCGGACAGCAGGGGTATCTCAGGCAGGGAAATGGAAAGCTTCCAGAAGAGTACCCAGGGCCAGGACCATCCTGGCTGGCCTGCAGGCACCAAATCGGCTGGCATGCTGTCGCTCATGTGGCTCCATGGCCCTTCCTCTAGGCTTTCAAGTCCTTGTACATATTCAGGTGTTTTACCTGGGGAATTATGGGAACATTTCAGCAGCAGCTGGCCTGGGGCTCGGCCCACATTTACTCACAGATGCCTTGGCACGGTCCCCCAGCTTTGCAATGAGGACGCTTGTTGCGTGGGGCCTGCTGGCTGAATGGGAGATGATTCCCCACCACTGGCCAACTACAGAATTGTTTACAACTGGAGCAAGTGCCCTGATACGGTTTTCCTCTGTGTAACTGGTGGGTTCTGTTTTTTTTTTCTTTTTTTCATTTTTGGTTCAAGGTAGATTTTATTCCTCTTTTTTGTATTTACAGATATAAGCATGGAAATAATTTATTCGTATAAATACATGTATGTGAAGGGAAGAATATTTTTTCTGTTTTACTTTTTGTAATTTTGAATTTTATTTTATTTTTTTATACAGCAGGTTCTTTTTGGTTATCTATTTTATACATATAAATGTATACATGCTAATCCCAATCTCTCAATCCTCCCACCACCACCCCCCAACAGCTTTCCCCCCTTGGTGTCCATACGTTTGTTGTCTACATCTGTTGCTCTATTTCTGCCTTGCAAAACGGTTCATCTGTATAATTTTTCTAGGTTCCACATATATGCATTAATATACAAGATTTGTTTTTCTCTTTCTGACTTACTTCACTCTGTATGACAGTCTCTAGATCCATCAACGTCTCTACAAATGACCCAATTTCATTCCTTTTTATGGCTTAGTAATATTCCATTTTATATTTGTACCACATCTTTATGCATTCGTCTGTCTGTGGGCATTTAGGTTGCTTCCATTACCTGGATATTGTAAATAGTGATGCAATGAACATTGCGGTGAATGTCTCTTTTTGATTTATGGTTTTGTCTGGGTATATGCCCAGTAGTGGGATTGCTGTATCATATGGTAATTCTATTCTTAGTTTTATAAGAAACTCCATAATGTTCTCCACAGTGACTGTATCAATTTACATTCCCAACAATAGTGGAAGAGGGTTCCTTATCTCCACACCCTTTCCAGCATTTGTTGTTTGTAGATTTTCTGATGATGCCCATTCTAACAGGTGTGAGGTGATACACCATGGATGAGTCTATTTCGTTGAGCAAAGAGTAGGTCTTGTCTATTACATATTTGGCTTATGGAATGGTATGTGTGCTAATTTCAATCTCTGGTTTTATACAGCACCCCAACTCAACTTTCCCCTTAAGCAAGCATAAGTTTTTATCTAAATGTGAGACTGTTCGGTTTTGTAATTCAGTTTATGTGTAGCCAAGTTTACACTCCCTCTATTAGTGATATCTTATGATAATTATCTTTCTCTGTGTGACCTATTTCTCTTAGAATCATCATACTTAAATCCACTCAATTTGCTGCTACAGGCCTGATGACATTGATTTCATTGCTGAGTGATATTCCGTTGTACGTAAGTAGCACAACTCCTTTATCCATTTTTTTCTTTCTGGGATATTTAATTTGTACTGGACTCGAGGTTCTTGTAAACACAGCAGCCCTAAATTTTGTGTTGGCTGTGTCTTCTTGATTTTAATTTTCCTAAGCTATAGGGCCAAAAGTGGAAGTGCCCTAGTCTCTGTAGCTTTGTTTTTCAGATGTTTCAGGATACACCATAAACATCTCCAGAGTGTCTGTTGGCAATTTACATCCCGCCCATCAGCATAACAAGGCTCCCTGTTCTCCATGGCCTGTCCTGTGTTTCTGGTTTTTACACTTTTTTCAGATGGCCCTTTTGACGAATGGGAAATGAGACTTCATTGTAGTAGGGATTTCCATTGCTCGAGTGCTTGGTTGGCCAAAAAGGGCATATGCGTTTTTTCCTGAATATATTCAGGAAAAAATGTATATGCACTGTTCGTCCAAGTGCATCACTGTCAAAGATCTGCCACTTTTCACATGTTTTAAATGCAATTCCAATCTACCTCCTGAAATATGATTCCTCAATTTTGCCTCGTTTTCAAGTCCTCTTTGCAGACTTACTTCAATATATTTTTGCCAATAGCTGTCATTTATAACTCTGCAGGTTTGTGAATTACAGTGCCCGTGATTTCCTTTCTTAACTCGCTTCCTTGAAAGCTGGCCACAAAACCGCAGGTTTGCTTCAGGCCGTAATCAGGGTGTGGCACGGCACTCTGAGCCTTTGGTTAATTCCTCTTCCTGGTGGGAAATTAGAGTTAAATGTGCCCCTCCAGACACCTGCCTCACTCCCAGCCCCTTGGTGATGTGTGTCCTCTGGTTTGAGGCCACATGTGATGGGTTCCTCATCTTTTGATGATGTGGCCCCACTGGTGTGAGGACACTCCTGCCTGCTTCCCATCCCCTTGGTGATGTGGTCCCTCCGGCGAGAGTCTGATCCTGGTTGGGTTCCTCACACTTCTGTGAGGTGGGCCCTCTTCTCTGAGGTCACTCCTGCCTGGCTAGCACACCCCGCCTTGGCGACGTCAGACCTCTGGTGGCAGTTGGAGCCTGCTGGGAGCCTCCTCCCCTCGGTGATGAGGCCCTCTGGCATCAGGCCCTAACTGCTGGGTTCCCACATTTTCTGATACGTCCTAAGTGGTGCGAGGGCACTCCTGCCAGGTTCCCATCCCCATGGGCATGTGGGCCTTCTGCTCTAAGGTCCCAACACCTGTGTTGTTCACCGTTTCATGATGTTGGCTCTCTGGTGTTAGTTCACTCAGGCCTAGATCCCATAGACTCTGTGCTCTGAGCCGCCTGCTGGGAGGTTCCTACTGCTGAATTCCTTACCTTTTCTATTCTTTGGGTTCTGTGTTTTCATGCTCCTCCTTCCTGACTCACTCCCAGCCCCTTTGTGATGTAGGTCCTCTGGTTTGAGGCCACATGTGCCGGTTTCCTCACCTTTATTGATGTGGCCCCACTGGTGTGAGGACACTCCTGCCTGGTTCCCATCCACTTGGTGATGGGGGCCCTCTGGTGAGAGGCTGATCCTGGCTGGATTCCTCACCCTTCTGTGAGGTAGACCCTCTGCTGTGAGGTCACTCCTGCCTGGCTGGCACACGTCACCTTGGCGATGTGGGCCCTCAGTTGGGAGTTGGTGCCTGCTGGGAGTCTCCTCCCCTCGGTAATGAGGGCCCTCTGGCGTCAGGCCCTAACTCATGGGCTCCCAAAATTTTCTGATGTGCGCCCTGTCGTGCGAGTACACTCCTGCCAGGGTCCCATCCCCATGGGGATGTTGGCTTTCTGCTCTGAGGTCCCAACGGCTGGGTTGCTCACAGTGTCAGAATGTGGGCCCTCTGCTGTGAGTTCACTCCGGCATGGATCCCATAGCCTCGGTGCTCTGGGCCACCGGCTTGGAGCTTCCAACGGCGGGGTTCCTCACCTTTTTATTCTATGGGCCCTCTGTTGTGAGTCTCCTCCTGCATGCCTCACTCCCAGCCCTTTCGTGATGTGTGTCCCCTTATTTGAGGCCACATGTGCTGTGTTCCTCACCTTTGGCTGATGTGGCCCCACTGGTGTGAGGACACTCCTGCCTGGTTTCCATCCCCTTGGTGATGTGGGCCCTCTGGTTAGAGTCTGATCCTGGTTGGGTTCCTCACACTTCTGTGAGGTGGGCCCTCTGCTGTGAGGTAACTCCTGCCTGGCTTGCTCCCATTGCCTTGGTGACGTCGGCCCTCTGGTGGCATTTGGAGCCTGCTGGTAGCCTCCTCTCCTCGGTGATGAGGGCCCTCTGGCGTCAGGCCCTAACTGCTGGGTTCCCACATTTTCTGATACGTGTTAAGTTGTGCGAGGACACTCCTGCAAGGTTCCTATCCCCATGGGGATGTGGGTCTTCTGCTCTGAGGTTCCACCGGCTGGGTTGCTCACAGTTTCATGATGTGGGCCCTCTGCTGTGAGTTCACTGTGGCCTGGATCCCATAGACTCCGTGCTCTGGGCCACCTGCTGGGAGGTTCAAACTGCTGGATTCCTCACATTTTTTATTCTGTGGGCCCTGTGTTGTTAGGCTACTCCTGCTTGCCTCACTCGGAGCATCTTGGAAATGTGGGTCCTCTGGTTTAGGCCACATGTGCTGGGTTCCTCACCTTTCTATAATGTGGCCACACTGGTGTGAGGACACTGCTGCCTTTTTCCGATCCCCTTGGTGATGTGGGCTCTCTGGTGAGAGTCTTATCCTGGCTGGTTTCCTCACCCTTCTGTGAGGTAGACCCTCTGCTGTGAGGTCACTCCTGCCTGGCTGGCACACATCACCTTGGCGACGTGGGCCCTCAGTTGGGAGTTGGTGCCTGCTGGGGGTCTCCACCCCTCGGTAATGAGGGCCCTCTGGCGTCAGACCCTAACTCCTGGGCTCCCAAAATTTTCTGATGTGCGCCCTGTGGTGCGACTACACTCCTGCCAGGTTCCCAACCCCATGGGAATGTGGGTCTTCTGCTCTGAGGTCCCAACGGTGGGTTGCTCAGTTTCATGATGAGGGTCCTCTGGTGTGAGTTCACTCCGCCCTGGATCCAATAGCCTCGCTGCTCCTGGCTGCCTGCGGGGAGGTTCCAACTGCAGGATTCCTCACCTTTTTTCTTCTATGGGCCCTCTGTTTTGAGACTCCTCCTGCCTGCCTGACTCCCAGCCCCTTGGCGATGTGTGTCCTCTGGTTTGAGGCTATGTGTGCTGGGTCCCTCACCTTTCGATTATGTGGCCCCACTGGTGTGAGGACACTCCTGCCTGGTTCCTATCCCCTTGGTGATGTGGGCCCTCTGGTGAGAGTCTGATCCTGGCTGGGTTCCTCACCCTTCTGTGAGGTGGACCCTCTGCTGTGAGATCACTCCTGCCTGGCTGGCACACCCCACCTTGGCATCGTCGGCCCTCTTGTGGCAGTTGGAGCCTGCTGGGAGCTTCCTCTCCTCGGTGATGAGGGCCCTCTGGCGTCAGGCCCTAACTTCTGGGATCCCAAAATTCTCTAATGTGCGCCCTGTGGTGCGAGTACACTCCTGCCAGGTTCCCAACCACATGGGAATGTGGGCCTTCTGCTCTGAGGTCCCAACGGCTGGGTTGCTCACAGTTTCATGATGAGGGCCCTCTGTTTTGTGTTCAGTCAGGCCTGGATCCCATATCCTCGCTGCTCCTGGCCGCCTGCTGGGAGGTTCCAACTGCAGGATTCCTCACCTTTTTTATTCTATGGGCCCTCTGTTTTGAGGCTCCTCCTGCCTGCCTCACTCCCAGCCCCTTGGTGATGTGTGTCCTCTAGTTTGAGACCACGTGTGCTGGGTCCATCACATTTCGGTGATGTGGCCCCACTGGTGTGAGGACACTCCTGCCTGGTTTCCATTCCCTTGGTGATGTGGGCCCTCTGGTGAGAGTCTGATCCTCTTTGGGTTCCTCACACTTTTGTGTGGTTGGCCCTCTGCTCTGAGGTCACTCCTGCCTGGCTGGCACACACTGCATTGGCGACGTCAGCCCTCTGGTAGCAGTTGGAGCTTGCTGGGAGCCTCCTCTCCTCAGTGATGAAGGCCCTCTGGAGTCTGGCCCTAACTGCTGGGCTCCCCACATTTTCTGATGTGTGCCCACTGGTGCAATGACACTCCTGCTTGGTTCCCTTCCCCATGGGGATGTGGGCCTTGTGCTCTGAGGTCACAACGGCTGGGTTGCTTACAGTATCACGATGAGGGCCCTCTGTTGTGAGTTCATCACTGCCTGGATCCCATAGCCTCGGTGATCTGGGCCGCCTGCTGGGATGTTCCAACGGCTGGATTCCTCACCTTTTTTATACAATGGGCCATGTGTTGGGAGGATAATCCTGCCTGCCTTGCTCCGAGACCCATGGTGATGTGGGTCCTCTGGTTTGAGGCCACATGTGCTGGGTACCTCAACTTTCGATGATGTGGTCCCACGGGTGTGAGGACACTCCTGCCTGGTTCCCAGCCCCTTGCTGTTGTGGGCACTCTGGTGAGGGTCTGATCCTTCCTGGGTTCCTTACCCTTCTGTGAGGTGGGCCCTCTGATGTGAGGTCACTCCTGCATGGCTGGCTCACGTCGCCTTGGCGACGTGGGTCTTCTGTTGACCACTGAAGCATACTGGGAGCCTCCTACCCTCTTTAATGAGGGCCCTGGAAAAACGCATATGCCCTTTTTGACCAAGTGCATCATTGTCGACATACTGACTCTTTTCCTATACTTTCAGAGGATTTCCCGTCTACCTCCTGAAATCGTAGTCCTGGAAATCTGCCCCACGTTCAAGTCCTCTTTGTAGCCTTACTTCAATATATTTTTGGATGATTGCTGTCATTTATAACGCTGCAGGTTTGTGAATTACAGTGCCCCTGAGCTCCTTTCTTCAACTCGCTTTCTTGTGAGCTGGCCGCAAAACCGCAGGATTGCTTCAGGCCCTAATCTGGTTCCGGCACGGCATGCTGAGCCTTTGGCTAATTCCTCTTCCTGGTTGGTAATGAGCGTTAAATTTGCCCGTGCAGACACCTACAGCTAGTCTCTCATTGGTTCTCCCTATTCCTGTTCATCTTGCGCAGAAATTGCAAACTGTGCCAAACAGGAGGTTAAAGGCACTGACTCTCCAGGTAGGGACAGTGTAAGTAAAGCGTCTGGAATGGTGAACCCGAGTACCAGGGGACGAAAACTGAGACGCATTTAAAAACGTTTCCCGGTCACACGGTGGACCATACTCTGGGATTCCCATGCATGTTTTAGCTGAAGGAAGAATCCCTTAAACCTGGAGAGTTGGGACCCATGGAATGTGTACCATGCAGTATGACTTCAAAGGGTCTGCATTTGCTCACTGAACCTCACCAATGGTATCCGCCCGAAGTGTCCAGCCTTATGTCTCACCCAGCTCTAGGTGTAGATGTGGTAACTCCAGGTTGCATCACAAGCCCTGAATGAATTATTTAAGAATTGCTCTCTATTTCACTGTCATTGTGTTTTGTTTTTGTAATTTATTTTGATAATGGGATTTATCGGATTTTCACGGCTGCATTTATGGCGCTGTACACATGCCTGATTCTCTTACGGAGACACATAAATCCATGGGTGTTAAGATTCTTAATTGGCAGGTGTATTCCTAGGCATTGAATATGGGGTGTTTAGTCCATTTCGTTGAGCAAGGAGTAGGTCTTGACTATTAAATATTTGGGTTATGGAACGGTATCTGTTCTAATTTCAATCTCTGGTTTTTTGCAGCACCCCAACTCACCATTCCCCTTAAGTAAGCATAAGTTGGTTTTCTAAATTTGAGACCCTGTTCTGTTTTGTAATTCAGTTCATGTGTAGCCAAGTTCACATTCGGTGTATTAGTGATATCTTAATGTTTCTTTTTCTGTGTGACTTATTTCACTTACAATCATCGTATCTGAATCCACTCATTATGCCGCGACGGGCCTGATGACATAGATTTCATTGCTGAGTGATATTCCATTGTACGTACGCACCACAACTTCTTTATCCATTTTTCGCATTCTGGGATATTTAACTTGTACCGTAGACGAGGTTCTTGTAAAAAGAGCCAGCCATAACATTGGGGTGGCTGTATGTTTTTGATTTTAATTTCCCTAAGCTATAGGACCCTAAGTGGAAGTGCCATAGGCTGTGTTGCTTTGTTTCCTACGTGTTTCAGGAAACACCATACACTTCTCCAGAGTGGCTGTTGGCAATTTACATCCCGCCCATCAGCATAACAAGGCTCCCTGTTCTCCATGACCTGTCCTGCCATTCTGGATTTTACACTTGTTTCAGATGGCCGTTTGGACCGGGGGGCCGTGAGACTTCATTGTAGTGCAGATTTCCTTTACACGCTTGCTTGGTTGGCCAAAAAGGGCGTATGCGTTTTTTCCTGAATATATTCAGGAAAAAACGCATACGCCCTTTTTGGCCAAGTGCATCATTGTCAACATTCTGCCTCTTTTCCTATGCTTTAAGCGCAATTCCAGTCTAACCCCTGAAATCGTTTTCCTGCAATTCTGCCCCGCTTTCAAGTCCTCTTCGAAGACTTACTTCAATACATTTTTGGACGATAGCTGTCATTCATAACTCTGCAGGTTTGTGAATTACAGTGCCCCTGAGCTCCTTTCTTCAACTCGCTTTCTTGTGAGCCTGCCGCAAAACCGCAGGATTGCTTCAGGCCCTAATCTGGTTCCCGCAGGGCACGCTGAGACTTTGGTTAATTCATCTTCCTGGTGTGAAATGAGCGTTCCGTTTGCCCGTGCAGACACCTACAGCTAGTCTCTCATTGGTTCTCCCTATTCCTGTTCATCTTGCGCAGAAATTGCAAACTGTGCCAAACAGGAGGTTAAAGGCACTGACTCTCAAAGTGGGGAGAGTGTTAGTAAGGCGTCTGGAATGGTGAACCCGAGTACCAGGGGACGAAACCTGAGATGCATTTGAAAACGTTTCCCAATCACACGGTGGACCATACTCTGGGTTTCCCATGCATGTTATAGCTGAAGGAAGAATCCCTTAAACCTGGAGAGTTGGGACCCATGGAATGGGTACCATGCTGTATGACTTCAAAGGGTCTGCGTTTGTTCACCGAACCTCACCAATGCTATCAGCCCGAAGTGTCCAGCCTTATGTCTCACCCAGCTCTGGGTGTAGATGTGGTAAATCCAGGTTGCATCACAAGCCCTGAATGAATTATTTAAGAATTGCTCTCTGTTTCACTGTCATTGTGTTGTGTTTGTGAAATTTATTTTGATAACGGGATTTATCGGATTTTCACTGCTGCGTTTAGGCCGATGTACACACGCTTGATTTCCTTATGGAGATATATAAATCCATGGGTCTTAAGATTCTTACTTGTCAGGTATATTCCCAGGCGTTGAATATGGGGTGTTGAGTCCATTTCGTTGAGCAAGGAGTAGGTCTTGTCTATTATATATTTGGCTTATGGAACGGTATCTGTGCTAATTTCAATCTCTGGTTTTATGCAGCACCCCAACTCACCTTTCCCCATAAGCAAGCATAAGTTGGTTTTCTAAATTTGAGACCCTGTTCTGTTTTGTAATTCAGTTCATTTGTAGACAAGTTTACGTTCCGTGTATTAGTGATATCTTATGATGTTTCTTTTTCTGTGTGACTTATTTCTCGTAGAATCGTCATACCTGAATCCACTCATTATGCCGCTACGGGCCTGATGAGGTAGAGCTCATTGCTGAGTGATATTCCATTGTACGTAGGTACCACAACTTCTTTATCCATTTTTTGCTTTCTCGGATATTTAACTTGTACCATAGACGAGGTTTTTGTAAACAGAGCCGTCCCAAACTTTGGGGTGGCTGTGTGTTTTTAATTTTAATTTCACTAAGGTATAGGACCCTAAGTGGAAGTGCCATAGGCTGTGTTGCTTTGTTTCCTACGTGTTTCAGGAAACACCATACACTTCTCCAGAGTGGCTGTTGGCAATTTACATCCCGCCCATCAGCATAACAAGGCTCCCTGTACTCCATGACCTGTCCTGCCTTTCTGGATTTTACACTTGTTTCCGATGGCCGTTTGGACCGGGGGGCAGTGAGACTTCATTGTAGTGCAGATTTCCTTTACACACTTGCTTGGTTGGCCAAAAAGGGCGTATGCGTTTATTCCTGAATATATTCAGGAAAAATCGCATACGCCCTTTTTGGCCAAGTGCATCATTGTCGACATTCTGCCTCTTTTCCTATGCTTTAAGTGCAATTCCAGTCTACCCCCTGAAATCGTTTTCCTGAAATTCTGCCCCGCTTTCAAGTCCTCTTCGAAGACTTACTTCAATACATTTTTGGACGATAGCTGTCATTCATAACTCTGCAGGTTTGTGAATTACAGTGACCCTGAGCTCCTTTCTTCAACTCGCTTTCTTGTGAGCTGGCCTCAAAACCGCAGGATTGCTTCAGGCCCTAATCTGGTTCCGGCAGGGCAGGCTGAGCCTTTGGTTAATCCCTCTTCCTGGTGGGAAATGAGCGTTCCATTTGCCCGTGCAGACACCTACAGCTAGTCTCTCATTGGTTCTCCCTATTCCTGTTCACCTTCCGCAGAATTTCCAAACTGTGCCAAACAGGAGGTTAAAGGCACTGACTCTCCAAGTGGAGAGAGTGTTAGTAAAGGGTCTGGAATGGTGAACCCGTGTAAAAGGGGACGAAAACTGAGATGCATTTGAAAACGCTTCCCAGTCACACGGTGTACCATGCTTTGTGTTTCCCATGCATGTTTTAGCTGAAGGAAGAATCTCTTAAACCTGGAGAGTTGGGACCCATGGAATGGGTACCATGCAGTATGACTTCAAAGGGTCTGCATTTGCTCATCGTACCTCACCAGTGCTATCCGCCCGAAGTGTCCAACCTTATGTCTCACTCAGCTCTTGGTGCAGATGTGGTTAATCCAGGTTGCATCACAAGCTCTGAATGAATTATTTAAGAATAGCTCTCTATTTCACTGTCATTGTGTTTTGTTTTTGTAATTCATTTTGATAATTGGATTTATCGGATTTTCTCTGCTGCGTTCATAAATCTATGCACACGCTTGATTCTCTTACAGAGACATATAAATCCATGGGTTTGAAGATTCTTACTAGTCAGGTGTATTCCTAGGCGTTGAATATGGGGTGTTTAGTCCATTTCGTTGAGCAACTGGTAGGTCTTGACTATTACATATTTGGCTTATGGAAAGGTATCTGTGCTAATTTCTATCTCTGGTTTTATGCAGCACCCCAACTCTCCTTTATCCTTAAGCAAGCATATGTTGGTTTTCTAAATTTGAGACCCCGTTCTGTTTTGTAATTCAGTTCATTTGTAGCCACGTTTACATTCCATGTATTAGTAATATCGTGTGTCTTTTTCTTTTTGAATTATGTGACTTCAAATGATCATACGTAACTCCTCTGTGGTTGTTACAACTGGCCATATTTCATTGATTTCCAGGCTGAGTAATATTCCACTCTACATAAGTGCCACATCTCTATCCATTTTTTCCCTCCAGAGACTTATAAATTATATCCTAGTCAAGGATCTTTTAAACATAGAGGCGGTAAATATTGGGGTGCCTGTGTCCTCTCGATTTTTGTTTTTCCCAAGATATACGTCCATGAGTGCAAGTGCCCTGTGCTCTGTAGCTCATTTTTTAGATGCTTTAGTAAACACAATACACTTCTCCAGAGTGACCGTTGGCAATATACATTTCCAGTATAAGCCTCAGAGGGCTCCCTTTTCTCCTTGCCCTGTCCTGCATTTCTGGTGTTTACACTTTATGAGGAAGGCTCTTCTGACTGATGCGAAGTGATATGTTTTGTAGTATTGATTTCCAGTGCCCACCTGTTTGGTTGGCTAAAAAAGTGTATGCCCTTTTCTTGAATACATACAGAAAAAGACGCATACACCCTTTTTGACCAATTGCAATGTTGGCAATGTTCAGCCCCTTTTCTTGTGCTTAATGGCGAGCCCTTTCTACCTCTTCCAATCCCTTTCCTGCCATTCTCCGTTGCTTACAAGTCCTTTCCTCTGACTTTCCTCAAGACATTTTTCAGTGATAGATATTTTCAACTCTGCAGTTTCGTGAATTTTAGTGTCCCTGACTTCCATTTTTCAACTTGTGTTTATGGGAACTGGCCACAAAGCAGCGGAATTTCCTCAAGCCCTATTCTGTTTCCATGGGCAACCCTAGCCTTTGGTCAATTCGTCTTCCTGATTGGAAATAAGAGTGACATGTGCCTGTCCGAACACCTAGGACTTGTCTCTCATTGTTCCTCCTCCTTCTGCTTCATCCTCTGGACAAATTCCAAACTGTCTGCAACAGGATGTTGACAGTGCTGACATCTCCAAGTGGGGAGACTGTTCGTAAAGACGCTGGAGGGGTGAACCCGAGCACCAGGAGATGAGGAGATGAGATGCCTTTTCCAAACTCTTCCCGATCAGACGGTATACCATCCTCTGGGTGTGACAGGCATGTTTTAGCTGTAGGAAGTGTCCCATTCATGTGAGGAGAACACCAGGGCTTTTACAAAATCAGTGTCTCTCCACAACCCAAACTGGGGAATTTTTTAAGCTACGGCTACACATATGTTCATTAAGGGCCTTGGGAAGTAGGCAGAGTCCAAACTTTAGATGATTGAAGTCTTCAGGGTCAGAAGCACTCACCACCGGCTTCCCTTAGGTTCCATTTTAACTGTCATTAATAGATGATGTCAATAAAAATATCTATTCTTTTTCAGATTATTTCCCCTTATAGGTTATTGTAAAATATTGAGTGTAGTTCCCGGGGCTATACAGTAGTTCCTTGTTGATGATCGATTTTATACATAGCAGTGTGTATGTGTTAATCCCAAACTGTTAATTTATCCCTCCTCCCACCTTTGCCCTTTGGTAATAATAAATTATAAGATTTTATACTTCTCAGAATTGGGGGAACTGAAAGAGAGGTATCATTTTCAATGGAAAAGCATTTAAAACAAGATTGAAGCTTTAACCAAGATTTTTAGATGTACATCCTTGGAAAGAAATCACTTCGTTTCTCTAATATTGACCTGACAAATAAGACAAACCTTTTCACTGAACTTGCTTATAATAAAGTGATGGAAATATCAAATGGGAGTGTTAGAAACATCTTATTTTACCCGAGCCTTATACACTGTTCTATGTTAATTACAGTTTGGCTCAAACATCTGTTCATTGAAGTTACAATGTTCTCAATTTCTGTTACTGATCCTCCAGAGTGGACCCCAACAAGTGTCCCCCTGCCCAGTGTCATTGGAGCCAACAGATTGAGACTGAGTTTGGTTCAGAAGCAAAGGAAACTTTATATTTTGATCAGAGAATGGAGAGGTGAGAGCATGTGCTACCCCGTGGGCTGTGGGCTGGGCTGCTGTGTAGAGATCCTGTCAGAGTCAGTGGGAGGGAGGGGGCGGAGCTCTCAAGGGCCCGGTTGGCTGCAGCTCAGGCTCTATATCGCGGAGTGTGCACTGTGTCCCAGGAGCTGAGGTGTCGACCCAGCCATTCCGCACTAGGAAATCTGGTCTGAAGTGCCGGCTGTTGAACCTCTGTATGCGGGACCCTAGGAGCACGTGAAATTAGACAAAGCACAAAGGATAAAAAAGGTTAGACTTTATTTTATTGCCCAGATTCTATTTTTATCTCCCAGGGATTTTTAAGGGGCTTTGCCTGGGAAAAAGCCCTCTTCTGCCTTTTTTCCCCTTCCTCATTCTTAGAGTGCTGAGGGTGCACACCCTTCTTCTGTAGCTGTTGAGTGCTGAGTTAGGAGCCCTCATACCCGTGGGCGAGGGTCAGAACTTCTCCCCAGCAGCCTCCAGGTGACGTTGATTGTCCCCAGGCCTCCTGCCTCCCCGCTCGTCCACCTGAGCACCAGTATTGGAAGCGTTATAGATTCTAATGACCTTTAAGGGTCCAGGAAGGAGATGTGCAGTGACGCTGTGAGGTCCAGTTTCACCCCGCCCTGCATTTGTTCGGCCACCTTAGGCTGACCGTTTCTGCCAGCCTAGATGCTCTGACCAGTAGTCTGCACTTTCTTCAATTAGGCCCCTGAATTAACGTAAAAAGAGCACCAGGTGTCAGGACCCTGCCTGCTCAACTCCCAGACAGTCCAGGGTCAGTGGTGATGAAGGACCATGATGGCCACTGAGTCAACAGCCTTTTGAAGTAAACAGGAGTCCAGCCGGTCTTATTGGCCACCATCATCACAGTGTCTGTAGGCTCTTCTATGGTGACAGCGTGATATACGCTTCCCCCGCCAAGATTATTAGGTCCGCTCTGGGTGCGGTAAGTCCTGCAAGCAGTAGTCTACTCTTTTGGGACACACTCTTGTTGTTTTATGAGAGAAACTCCAGGTCAAGTGATGGTCACATGAGTCGTCATGGTGCCCCTTTACCCCGGTTATCTCTCTGGAGGTTGGAGTTGGAGGGCCTCCTCACTCGAGGTCAGTGTGCCCACGGAGCAAACCCTGCAACTTCAGGGCATGGTTGGGGCTTAGGATCACCACGTGGGGTCCTTTTCCCTTAGGAGGGAGGTGGCCTTTTGTGCTGCTGATTTCCAGGTTTTCAGATACCGCCAGTATCTTGGCCAGATGTGGCGGTGGGCCAAGCCCATTGGTGACCGTAGTTTATCATACCGGGATGGCATTCTTGCATTGTTCCATTTCAAGTGGTCCCAGTTTTTGCACTAATACTCCAATAGCGATTCACCATTTACCAGGAATGTAAAGGTCAAAGGGTTTAGCTAAATTAGGGAGTTCCAGGGCAAGGGTCTGAATTGACTGCTCTTTCCATTCTTGAAAGGCCACTTCTGGATTCTATTCAAAAGGATCATCATCTTTTCCTTTCAGTGTTTCATATAGAGGCCCAGCTAGTAGACTGTAGTTAGGGATCCAGAAGCACCAACCCTGGCCTCCCCAGGAACCCCTAAGCTGTCTTCTAGTTTTAGAAATGGGTAAGGCTGTAAATTGTTTCTTCCCTTTCCTGAGATGGGCTTCTCCGACCTTCTGTGAGAATGAAGCCCAGGCAGGTCACCGTAGTCTGTGATATTTGAGCTTTTTCTTGGACAACTTCTATCCTTTATTGGCTTGGTAGTTCAGAGGTCTCCTTAGTAGGGCTGGCGATCAGAATGTCGTCTGCATATTGAAGGAGTGTTTCCTTTTCCAGAGGTAGAACTTTTAGGTCTTTAACTGAGCTTTCCCCAAAGATGGTGTGGGAATTTTTGAACCCTTGGGGCAACACGGCCCAGAAGTATTGTTTTAGTTGTATGTTGAGTCCTGCCACTCACAAGCCAAAATTTCTTGTGACTCTGGGACTAATAGAATACAAAAGAAGGCATCATTGAAGACTAATACAGAATACCATGTCCCGGTGGTTGGTAGAATGACCAGCAGGGTGTAGGATTTAGGAACTACTGGAGGTCTATCCTCGGTGGCTTCACTGACTGTCCTGACATCCTTTACCAGGACTCCAGCAGCCCATGGGGCTCTCGAGGTCAGGCCAATCCCAGGATATGGAGCTCACCTGGGCAGGTACCCCACCCCCACCGCAGCCCACGGTGCTCTCCTGTTCAGGCCCCTCCCAGGATATGGGGTTCCCTGGGCATGTTCCCCTGCAGCCCATGGGGCTCTCATGGTCAGGCCCCTCCCAGGATACAGAGCTACCCTTGCAGTTACCCTGGCAGGGCTGGGCACACAGGTACCATGCACATCGCCCTCATTGCAGAGCACTTCCAGCTCACCTGTCACTCAGATCTGACACAGAGCACCTCAGAGCAGGACTTGAACTAAGAAACAGCAGCTCCAACAGGTCTGTGACCCTGGGCATCACTCTGTGTGGCCTCCCTCCACCTGGTCTTCCAGAGACTTCCACTGCACCCGGGGCACCAGGCCTCTGTCTCCACCCACCACCCACCCCTCCTCTCCCTGACTCCTGGGTTCCTCTCATTAGGAGAGGGTTTTCTTGAAGTTGTCTCCCACTCATGGGCCAGATAATATAATTAGAAAACAAGCCAGAGCTGCAACCCCTTGTCTATCCTGACTCTCAGGAGCCCACACCTGTTCCTTGGACCTGGCCGATTCAGCAAGTTCCAGTTTCTGCAACTGTGAGCGCCTGAGGGGTGATTATTGGCTGGCCTGGGAAGCCTGACCGTGCCGGCCAGCCCTCCCCAGGTGTGCCTGTTTGAGATCAATATAAACACCGCTCCAGGCAGCAAGAGCCCCTGCAGCTGTGCCTGACGCCATTTTCTCTGCCCTGTCAGCAGTCTCGGGGCTGGACTGGTGGGAGGGAGTGAGAGGCCACGGCTTTGTGGGTGGCCCAGTGTGAGTGGGGCTCTGCTGGACTTTCTGCAGCAGTTACCAAGATGCCACCTGCTAAAGAAGAGGATGTGTCACCCATACCTGCCTCTGGAATTTCTCCCTGGGCAGAGGTGAGTGAGGAAGAAAGCAGTGGGGGCCCGGACAGCAGGGATATCTCAGGCAGGGAAATGGAAAGCTTCCAGAAGAGTACCCAGGGCCAGGACCATCCTGGCTGGCCTGCAGGCACCAAATCGGCTGGCATGCTGTCGCTCATGTGGCTCCATGGCCCTTCCTCTAGGCTTTCAAGTCCTTGTACATATTCAGGTGTTTTACCTGGGAAGGGTGGGAACATTTCAGCAGCAGCTGGCCTGGGGCTCGGCCCACATTTACTCACAGATGCCTTGGCACGGTCCCCCAGCTTTGCAATGAGGACGCTTGTTGCGTGGGGCCTGCTGGCTGAATGGGAGATGATTCCCCACCACTGGCCAACTACAGAATTGTTTACAACTGGAGCAAGTGCCCTGATACGGTTTTCCTCTGTGTAACTGGTGGGTTCTGTTTTTTTTTTCTTTTTTTCATTTTTGGTTCAAGGTAGATTTTATTCCTCTTTTTTGTATTTACAGATATAAGCATGGAAATAATTTATTCGTATAAATACATGTATGTGAAGGGAAGAATATTTTTTCTGTTTTACTTTTTGTAATTTTGAATTTTATTTTATTTTTTTATACAGCAGGTTCTTTTTGGTTATCTATTTTATACATATAAATGTATACATGCCAATCCCAATCTCTCAATCCTCCCACCACCACCCCCCAACAGCTTTCCCCCCTTGGTGTCCATACGTTTGTTGTCTACATCTGTTGCTCTATTTCTGCCTTGCAAAACGGTTCATCTGTATAATTTTTCTAGGTTCCACATATATGCATTAATATACAAGATTTGTTTTTCTCTTTCTGACTTACTTCACTCTGTATGACAGTCTCTAGATCCATCAACGTCTCTACAAATGACCCAATTTCATTCCTTTTTATGGCTTAGTAATATTCCATTTTATATTTGTACCACATCTTTATGCATTCGTCTGTCTGTGGGCATTTAGGTTGCTTCCATTACCTGGATATTGTAAATAGTGATGCAATGAACATTGCGGTGAATGTCTCTTTTTGATTTATGGTTTTGTCTGGGTATATGCCCAGTAGTGGGATTGCTGTATCATATGGTAATTCTATTCTTAGTTTTATAAGAAACTCCATAATGTTCTCCACAGTGACTGTATCAATTTACATTCCCAACAATAGTGGAAGAGGGTTCCTTATCTCCACACCCTTTCCAGCATTTGTTGTTTGTAGATTTTCTGATGATGCCCATTCTAACAGGTGTGAGGTGATACACCATGGATGAGTCTATTTCGTTGAGCAAAGAGTAGGTCTTGTCTATTACATATTTGGCTTATGGAATGGTATGTGTGCTAATTTCAATCTCTGGTTTTATACAGCACCCCAACTCAACTTTCCCCTTAAGCAAGCATAAGTTTTTATCTAAATGTGAGACTGTTCGGTTTTGTAATTCAGTTTATGTGTAGCCAAGTTTACACTCCCTCTATTAGTGATATCTTATGATAATTATCTTTCTCTGTGTGACCTATTTCTCTTAGAATCATCATACTTAAATCCACTCAATTTGCTGCTACAGGCCTGATGACATTGATTTCATTGCTGAGTGATATTCCGTTGTACGTAAGTAGCACAACTCCTTTATCCATTTTTTTCTTTCTGGGATATTTAATTTGTACTGGACTCGAGGTTCTTGTAAACACAGCAGCCCTAAATTTTGTGTTGGCTGTGTCTTCTTGATTTTAATTTTCCTAAGCTATAGGGCCAAAAGTGGAAGTGCCCTAGTCTCTGTAGCTTTGTTTTTCAGATGTTTCAGGATACACCATAAACATCTCCAGAGTGTCTGTTGGCAATTTACATCCCGCCCATCAGCATAACAAGGCTCCCTGTTCTCCATGGCCTGTCCTGTGTTTCTGGTTTTTACACTTTTTTCAGATGGCCCTTTTGACGAATGGGAAATGAGACTTCATTGTAGTAGGGATTTCCATTGCTCGAGTGCTTGGTTGGCCAAAAAGGGCATATGCGTTTTTTCCTGAATATATTCAGGAAAAAATGTATACGCACTGTTCGTCCAAGTGCATCACTGTCAAAGATCTGCCACTTTTCACATGTTTTAAATGCAATTCCAATCTACCTCCTGAAATATGATTCCTCAATTTTGCCTCGTTTTCAAGTCCTCTTTGCAGACTTACTTCAATATATTTTTGCCAATAGCTGTCATTTATAACTCTGCAGGTTTGTGAATTACAGTGCCCGTGATTTCCTTTCTTAACTCGCTTCCTTGAAAGCTGGCCACAAAACCGCAGGTTTGCTTCAGGCCGTAATCAGGGTGTGGCACGGCACTCTGAGCCTTTGGTTAATTCCTCTTCCTGGTGGGAAATTAGAGTTAAATGTGCCCCTCCAGACACCTGCCTCACTCCCAGCCCCTTGGTGATGTGTGTCCTCTGGTTTGAGGCCACATGTGATGGGTTCCTCATCTTTTGATGATGTGGCCCCACTGGTGTGAGGACACTCCTGCCTGCTTCCCATCCCCTTGGTGATGTGGTCCCTCCGGCGAGAGTCTGATCCTGGTTGGGTTCCTCACACTTCTGTGAGGTGGGCCCTCTTCTCTGAGGTCACTCCTGCCTGGCTAGCACACCCCGCCTTGGCGACGTCAGACCTCTGGTGGCAGTTGGAGCCTGCTGGGAGCCTCCTCCCCTCGGTGATGAGGCCCTCTGGCATCAGGCCCTAACTGCTGGGTTCCCACATTTTCTGATACGTCCTAAGTGGTGCGAGGGCACTCCTGCCAGGTTCCCATCCCCATGGGCATGTGGGCCTTCTGCTCTAAGGTCCCAACACCTGTGTTGTTCACCGTTTCATGATGTTGGCTCTCTGGTGTTAGTTCACTCAGGCCTAGATCCCATAGACTCTGTGCTCTGAGCCGCCTGCTGGGAGGTTCCTACTGCTGAATTCCTTACCTTTTCTATTCTTTGGGTTCTGTGTTTTCATGCTCCTCCTTCCTGACTCACTCCCAGCCCCTTTGTGATGTAGGTCCTCTGGTTTGAGGCCACATGTGCCGGTTTCCTCACCTTTATTGATGTGGCCCCACTGGTGTGAGGACATTCCTGCCTGGTTCCCATCCACTTGGTGATGGGGGCCCTCTGGTGAGAGCCTGATCCTGGCTGGATTCCTCACCCTTCTGTGAGGTAGACCCTCTGCTGTGAGGTCACTCCTGCCTGGCTGGCACACGTCACCTTGGCGATGTGGGCCCTCAGTTGGGAGTTGGTGCCTGCTGGGAGTCTCCTCCCCTCGGTAATGAGGGCCCTCTGGCGTCAGGCCCTAACTCATGGGCTCCCAAAATTTTCTGATGTGCGCCCTGTCGTGCGAGTACACTCCTGCCAGGGTCCCATCCCCATGGGGATGTTGGCTTTCTGCTCTGAGGTCCCAACGGCTGGGTTGCTCACAGTGTCAGAATGTGGGCCCTCTGCTGTGAGTTCACTCCGGCATGGATCCCATAGCCTCGGTGCTCTGGGCCACCTGCTTGGAGCTTCCAACGGCGGGGTTCCTCACCTTTTTATTCTATGGGCCCTCTGTTGTGAGTCTCCTCCTGCATGCCTCACTCCCAGCCCTTTCGTGATGTGTGTCCCCTTATTTGAGGCCACATGTGCTGTGTTCCTCACCTTTGGCTGATGTGGCCCCACTGGTGTGAGGACACTCCTGCCTGGTTTCCATCCCCTTGGTGATGTGGGCCCTCTGGTTAGGGTCTGATCCTGGTTGGGTTCCTCACACTTCTGTGAGGTGGGCCCTCTGCTGTGAGGTAACTCCTGCCTGGCTTGCTCCCATTGCCTTGGTGACGTCGGCCCTCTGGTGGCATTTGGAGCCTGCTGGTAGCCTCCTCTCCTCGGTGATGAGGGCCCTCTGGCGTCAGGCCCTAACTGCTGGGTTCCCACATTTTCTGATACGTGTTAAGTTGTGCGAGGACACTCCTGCGAGGTTCCTATCCCCATGGGGATGTGGGTCTTCTGCTCTGAGGTTCCACCGGCTGGGTTGCTCACAGTTTCATGATGTGGGCCCTCTGCTGTGAGTTCACTGTGGCCTGGATCCCATAGACTCTGTGCTCTGGGCCACCTGCTGGGAGGTTCAAACTGCTGGATTCCTCACATTTTTTATTCTGTGGGCCCTGTGTTGTTAGGCTACTCCTGCTTGCCTCACTCGGAGCATCTTGGAAATGTGGGTCCTCTGGTTTAGGCCACATGTGCTGGGTTCCTCACCTTTCTATAATATGGCCACACTGGTGTGAGGACACTGCTGCCTTTTTCCGATCCCCTTGGTGATGTGGGCTCTCTGGTGAGAGTCTTATCCTGGCTGGTTTCCTCACCCTTCTGTGAGGTAGACCCTCTGCTGTGAGGTCACTCCTGCCTGGCTGGCACACATCACCTTGGCGACGTGGGCCCTCAGTTGGGAGTTGGTGCCTGCTGGGGGTCTCCACCCCTCGGTAATGAGGGCCCTCTTGCGTCAGACCCTAACTCCTGGGCTCCCAAAATTTTCTGATGTGCGCCCTGTGGTGCGACTACACTCCTGCCAGGTTACCAACCCCATGGGAATGTGGGTCTTCTGCTCTGAGGTCCCAACGGTGGGTTGCTCAGTTTCATTATGAGGGTCCTCTGGTGTGAGTTCACTCCGCCCTGGATCCAATAGCCTCGCTGCTCCTGGCTGCCTGCGGGGAGGTTCCAACTGCGGGATTCCTCACCTTTTTTCTTCTATGGGCCCTCTGTTTTGAGACTCCTCCTGCCTGCCTAACTCCCAGCCCCTTGGCGATGAGTGTCCTCTGGTTTGAGGCTACGTGTGCTGGGTCCCTCACCTTTCGATTATGTGGCCCCACTGGTGTGAGGACACTCCTGCCTGGTTCCTATCCCCTTGGTGATGTGGGCCCTCTGGTGAGAGTCTGATCCTGGCTGGGTTCCTCACCCTTCTATGAGGTGGACCCTCTGCTGTGAGATCACTCCTGCCTGGCTGGCACACCCCACCTTGGCAACGTCGGCCCTCTTGTGGCAGTTGGAGCCTGCTGGGAGCTTCCTCTCCTCGGTGATGAGGGCCCTCTGGCGTCAGGCCCTAACTTCTGGGCTCCCAAAATTCTCTAATGTGCGCCCTGTGGTGCGAGTACACTCCTGCCAGGTTCCCAACCACATGGGAATGTGGGCCTTCTGCTCTGAAGTCCCAACGGCTGGGTTGCTCACAGTTTCATGATGAGGGCCCTCTGTTTTGTGTTCAGTCAGGCCTGGATCCCATATCCTCGCTGCTCCTGGCCGCCTGCTGGGAGGTTCCAACTGCAGGATTCCTCACCTTTTTTATTCTATGGGCCCTCTGTTTTGAGGCTCCTCCTGCCTGCCTCACTCCCAGCCCCTTGGTGATGTGTGTCCTCTAGTTTGAGGCCACGTGTGCTGGGTCCATCACATTTCGGTGATGTGGCCCCACTGGTGTGAGGACACTCTTGCCTGGTTTCCATTCCCTTGGTGATGTGGGCCCTCTGGTGAGAGTCTGATCCTCTTTGGGTTCCTCACACTTTTGTGTGGTTGGCCCTCTGCTCTGAGGTCACTCCTGCCTGGCTGGCACACACCGCATTGGCGACGTCAGCCCTCTGGTAGCAGTTGGAGCTTGCTGGGAGCCTCCTCTCCTCAGTGATGAGGGCCCTCTGGCGTCTGGCCCTAACTGCTGGGCTCCCCACATTTTCTGATGTGTGCCCACTGGTGCGATGACACTCCTGCTTGGTTCCCTTCCCCATGGGGATGTGGGCCTTGTGCTCTGAGGTCACAACGGCTGGGTTGCTTACAGTATCACGATGAGGGCCCTCTGTTGTGAGTTCATCACTGCCTGGATCCCATAGCCTCGGTGATCTGGGCCGCCTGCTGGGATGTTCCAACGGCTGGATTCCTCACCTTTTTTATACAATGGGCCATGTGTTGGGAGGATAATCCTGCCTGCCTTGCTCCGAGACCCATGGTGATGTGGGTCCTCTGGTTTGAGGCCACATGTGCTGGGTACCTCAACTTTCGATGATGTGGTCCCACGGGTGTGAGGACACTCCTGCCTGGTTCCCAGCCCCTTGCTGTTGTGGGCACTCTGGTGAAGGTCTGATCCTTCCTGGGTTCCTTACCCTTCTGTGAGGTGGGCCCTCTGATGTGAGGTCACTCCTGCATGGCTGGCTCACGTCGCCTTGGCGACGTGGATCTTCTGTTGGCCACTGAAGCATACTGGGAGCCTCCTACCCTCTTTAATGAGGGCCCTGGAAAAACGCATATGCCCTTTTTGACCAAGTGCATCATTGTCGACATTCTGACTCTTTTCCTATACTTTCAGAGGATTTCCCATCTACCTCCTGAAATCGTAGTCCTGGAATTCTGCCCCACGTTCAAGTCCTCTTTGTAGCCTTACTTCAATATATTTTTGGATGATTGCTGTCATTTATAACTCTGCAGGTTTGTGAATTACAGTGCCCCTGAGCTCCTTTCTTCAACTCGCTTTCTTGTGAGCTGGCCGCAAAACCGCAGGATTGCTTCAGGCCCTAATCTGGTTCCGGCACGGCATGCTGAGCCTTTGGCTAATTCCTCTTCCTGGTTGGTAATGAGCGTTAAATTTGCCCGTGCAGACACCTACAGCTAGTCTCTCATTGGTTCTCCCTATTCCTGTTCATCTTGCGCAGAAATTGCAAACTGTGCCAAACAGGAGGTTAAAGGCACTGACTCTCCAGGTAGGGACAGTGTCAGTAAAGCGTCTGGAATGGTGAACCCGAGTACCAGGGGACGAAAACTGAGACGCATTTAAAAACGTTTCCCGGTCACACGGTGGACCATACTCTGGGATTCCCATGCATGTTTTAGCTGAAGGAAGAATCCCTTAAACCTGGAGAGTTGGGACCCATGGAATGTGTACCATGCAGTATGACTTCAAAGGGTCTGCATTTGCTCACTGAACCTCACCAATGGTATGCGCCCGAAGTGTCCAGCCTTATGTCTCACCCAGCTCTAGGTGTAGATGTGGTAACTCCAGGTTGCATCACAAGCCCTGAATGAATTATTTAAGAATTGCTCTCTATTTCACTGTCATTGTGTTTTGTTTTTGTAATTTATTTTGATAATGGGATTTATCGGATTTTCACGGCTGCATTTATGGCGCTGTACACATGCCTGATTCTCTTACGGAGACACATAAATCCATGGGTGTTAAGATTCTTAATTGGCAGGTGTATTCCTAGGCATTGAATATGGGGTGTTTAGTCCATTTCGTTGAGCAAGGAGTAGGTCTTGACTATTAAATATTTGGGTTATGGAACGGTATCTGTTCTAATTTCAATCTCTGGTTTTATGCAGCACCCCAACTCACCATTCCCCTTAAGCAAGCATAAGTTGGTTTTCTAAATTGAAACCCTGTTCTGTTTTGTAATTCAGTTCATGTGTAGCCGAGTTCACATTCGGTGTATTAGTGATATCTTAATGTTTCTTTTTCTGTGTCACTTATTTCACTTAGAATCATCGTATCTGAATCCACTCATTATGCCGCGACGGGCCTGATGACATAGATTTCATTGCTGAGTGATATTCCATTGTACGTATGTAACACAACTTCTTTATCCATTTTTTGCTTTCTCGGATATTTAACTTGTACCGTAGACGAGGTTCTTGTAAACAGAGCCGTCCCAAACTTTGGGGTGGCTGTGTGTTTTTTATTTTAATTTCCCTAAGCTATAGGACCCTAAGTGGAAGTGCCATAGGCTGTGTTGCTTTCTTTCCTACGTGTTTCTGGAAACACAATACACTTCTCCCTAGTGGCTGTTGGCAATTTACATCCCGCCCATCAGCATAACAAGGCTCCCTGTTCTCCATGACCTGTCCTGCCTTTCTGGATTTTACAATTGTTTCAGATGGCCCTATTGACCGGGAGGCAGTGAGACTTCATTGTAGTGCAGATTTCCTTTACATGCTTGCTTGGTTGGCCATAAAGGGCGTATGCGTTTTTTGCTGAATATATTCAGGAAAAAATGCATACGCCCTTTTTGGCCAAGTGCATCATTGTGGACATTCTGCCTCTTTTCCTATGCTTTAAGTGCAATTCCAGTCTACCCCATGAAATCGTTTTCCTGAAATTCTGCCCCGCTTTCAAGTCCTCTTCGAAGACTTACTTCAATACATTTTTGGATGATAGCTGTCATTCATAACTCTGCAGGTTTGTGAATTAGAGTGCCCCTGAGCTCCTTTCTTCAACTCGCTATCTTGTGAGCTGGCCGCAAAACCGCAGGATTGCTTCAGGCCCTAATCTGGTTCCGGCAGGGCACGCTGAGCCTTTGGTTAATTCCTGTTCCTGGTGGGAAATGAGCGTTGCATTTGCCCGTGCAGACACCTACAGCTAGTCTCTCATTGGTTCTCCCTATTCCTGTTCATCTTGCGCAGAAATTGCAAACTGTGTCAAACAGGAGTTTAAAGGCACTGACTCTCCAAGTGGGGATAGTGTTAGTAAAGCGTCTGGAACGGTGCACCCGAGTACCAGGGGATGAAACCTGAGATGCATTTGAAAACGTTTCCCAATCACATGGTGGAACATACTCTGGGTTTCCCATGCATGTTTTAGCTGAAGGAAGAATCCCTTAAACCTGGAGAGTTGGGACCCATGGAATGGGTACCATGCAGTATGACTTCAAAGGGTCTGCCTTTGCTCACCGAACCTCACCAATGCTATCAGCCCGACGTGTCCGGCCTTATGTCTCAACCAGCTCTGGGTGTAGATGTGGTAAATCCAGGTTGCATCACAAGGCCTGAATGAATTATTTAAGAATTGCTCTCTATTTCACTGTCATTGTGTTTTGTTTTTGAAATTTATTTTGTTAATGGGATTTATCGGATTTTCACTGCTGCGTTTAGGCCACTGTACACACGCTTGACTTTCTTATGGAGACATATAAATCCATGGGTCTTAAGATTCTTACTTGTCAGGTATATTACCAGACGTTGAATATGGGGTGTTGAGTCCATTTCGTTGAGCAAGGAGTAGGTGTTGTCTATTATATATTTGGCTTATGGAACGGTATCTGTGCTAATTTCAATCTCTGGTTTGATGCAGCACCCCAACTCACCTTTCCCAATAAGCAAGCATAAGTTGGTTTTCCAAATTTGAGACCCTGTTCTGTTTTGTAATTCAGTTCATGTGTAGCCAAGTTTACGTTCCGTGTATTAGTGATAACTTATGATGTTTCTTTTTCTGTGTGACTTATTTCTCGTAGAATCGTCGTACCTGAATCCACTCATTATGCCGCTACGGGCCTGATGACGTAGATCTCATTGCTGAGTGATATTCCATTGTACGTACGTACCACAAATTCTTTATCCATTTTTTCCTTTCTCGGATATTTAACTTGTACCATAGACGAGGTTCTTGTAAACAGAGCCGTCCCAAACTTTGGGGTGGCTGTTTGTTTTTGATTTTAATTTCCGTAATCTATAGAACCCTAAGTGGAAGTGCCATAGGCTGTGTTGCTTTGTTTCCTACGTGTTTCAGGAAACACCATACACTTCTCCAGAGTGGCTGTTGGCAATTTACATCCCGCCCACCAGCATAACAAGGCTCCCTGTTCTCCATGACCTGTCCTGCCTTTCTGGATTTTACACTTGTTTCAGATCGCCCATTTGACCGGGGGGCAGTGAGACTTCATTGTAGTGCAGATTTCCTTTACACGCTTGCTTGGTTGGCCAAAAAGTTCGTATGCGTTTTTTCCTGAATATATTCAGGAAAAAACGCATACGCCCTTTTTAGCCAAGTGCATCATTGTGGACATTCTGCCTCTTTTCCCATGCTTTAAGTGCAATTCCAGTCTACCCCATGCAATCGTTTTCCTGAAATTCTGCCCCGCTTTCAAGTCCTCTTCGAAGACTTACTTCAATACATTTTTGGACGATAGCTGTCATTCATAACTCTGCAGGTTTGTGAATTACAGTGCCCCTGAGCTCCTTTCTTCAACTCGCTTTCTTGTGAGCTGGCCGCAAAACCGCAGGATTGCTTCAGGCCCTAATCTGGTTCCGGCAGGGCACACTGAGCCTTTGGTTAATTCCTCTTCCTGGTGGGAAATGAGCGTTCCATTTGCCCGTGCAGACACCTACAGCTAGTCTCTCATTGGTTCTCCCTATTCCTGTTCATCTTGCGCAGAAATTGCAAACTGTGCCAAACAGGAGGTTAAAGGCACTGACTCTCCAAATGGGGAGAGTGTTAGTTAAGCGTCTGGAATGGTGCACCCGAGTACCAGGGGTCGAAACCTGAGATGCATTTGAAAACGTTTCCCAATCACACGGTGGACCATACTCTGGGTTTCCCATGCATGTTTTAGCTGAAGGAAGAATCCCTTAAACCTGGAGAGTTGGGACCCATGGAATGGGTACCATGCAGTATGACTTCAAAGGGTCTGCGTTTGCTCACCAAACCTCACCAATGCTATCAGCCCGAAGTGTCCAGCCTTATGTCACATCCAGCTCTGGCTGTAGATGTGGTAAATCCAGGTTGGATCACAAGCCCTGAATGAATTATTTAAGAATTGCTCTCTATTTCACTGTCATTGTGTTGTGTTTTGAAATTAATTTTGATAATGGGATTTATCGGATTTTCACTGCTGCATTTAGGCCACTGTACAGATGCTTGACTTCCTTATGGAGACATATAAATACATGGGTCTTAAGTTTCTTACTTGTCAGGTATATTCCCAGGCGTTGAATATGGGGTGTTGAGTCCATTTCGTTGAGCAAGGAGTAGGTCTTGTGTATTATATATTTGGCTTATGGAACGGTATCTGTCCTAATTTCAATCTCTGGTTTGATGCAGCACCCCAACTCACCTTTCCCCATAAGCAAGCATAAGTTGGTTTTCTAAATTTGAGACCCTGTTCTGTTTTGTAATTCAGTTCATGTGTAGCCAAGTTTACGTTCCGTGTATTAGTGATATCTTTTAATGTTTCTGTTTTTGTGTGACTTATTTCTCGTAGAATCGTTCTACCTGAATCCACTCATTATGGGCCTGATGACGTAGATCTCATTGCTGAGTGATATTCCATTGTACGTACGTACCACAACTTCTTTATCCATTTTATGCTTTCTCGGATATTTAACTTGTACCGTAGACGAGGTTCTTGTAAACAGAACCGTTCCAAACTTTGGGGTGGCTGTGTGTTTTTGATTTTAATTTCCCTAAGCTATAGGACCCTAAGTGGAAGTGCCATAGGCTGTGTTGCTTTGTTTCCTACGTGTTTCAGGAAACACCATACACTTCTCCAGATTGGCTGTTGGCAATTTACATCCCGCCCATCAGCATAACAAGGCTCCCTGTTCTCCATGACCTGTCCTGCCTTTCTGGATTTTACACTTGTTTCAGATGGCCCTTTTGACCTGGGGGAAGTGAGACTTCATTGTAGTGCAGATTTCCTTTACACGCTTGCTTGGTTGGCCAAAAACGGCGTATGCGCTTTTTCCTGAATATATTCAGGAAAAAACGCATACGCCCTTTTTGGCCAAGTGCATCATTGTCGACATTCTGCCTCTTTTCCTATGCTTTAAGTGCAATTCCAATCTACCCCCTGAAATCGTTTTCCTGAAATTCTGCCCTGCTTTCAAGTCCTCTTCGAAGACTTACTTCAATATATTTTTGGACGATAGCTGTCATTCATAACTCTGCAGGTTTGTGAATTACAGTGCCCCTGAGCTCCTTTCTTCAACTCGCTTTCTTGTGAGCTGGCCGCAAAGCAGCAGGATTGTTTCAGGCCCTAATCAGGTTCTGGCAGTGCACGCTGAGCCTTTGGTTAATTCCTCTTCCTGGTGGGAAATGAGCGTTCCATTTGCCCGTGCAGACACCTACAGCTAGTCTCTCATTGGTTCTCCCTATTCCTGTTCATCTTGCGCAGAAATTGCAAACTGTGACAAACAGGAGGTTAAAGGCACTGATTCTCCAAGTGGGGAGAGTGTTAGTAAAGCGTCTGGAACGGTGAACCCGAGTACCAGGGGACGAAACCTGAGATGCATTTGAAAACGTTTCCCAATCACACGGTGGACCATACTCTGGGTTTCCCATGCATGTTTTAGCTGAAGGAAGAGTCCCTTAAACCTGGAGAGTTGGGACCCATGGAATGGGTACCATGCAGTATGACTTCAAAGGGTCTGCGTTTGCTCACCGAACCTCACCAATGCTATCAGCCCGAAGTGTCCAGCCTTATGTCTCACCCAGCTCTGGGTGTAGATGTGGTAAATGCAGGTTGCATCACAAGCCCTGAATGAATTATTTAAGAATTGCTCTCTATTTCACTGTCATTGTGTTTTGTTTGTGAAATTTATTTGGATAATGGGATTTATCGGATTTTCACTGCTGCGTTTAGGCCGCTGTACACATGCTTGGTTTCCTTATGGAGACATATAAATCCATGGGTCTTAAGATTCTTACTTGTCAGGTATATTCCCAGGCGTTGAATATGGGGTGTTGAGTCCATTTCGTTGAGCAAGTTGTAGGTCGTGTCTCTTATATATTTCCCTTATGGAACGGTATCTGTGCTAATTTCAATTTCTGGTTTTATACAGCACCCCAACTCACCTTTCCCCATAAGCAAGCATAAGTTGGTTTTCTAAATTTGAGACCCTGTTCTGTTTTGTAATTCAGTTCATGTGTAGCCAAGTTTACGTTCCGTGTATTAGTGATATCTTATGATGTTTCTTTTTCTGTGTGACTTATTTCTCGTAGAATCGTCGTACCTGAATCCACTCATTATGCCGCTACGGGCCTGATGACGTGGATCTCATTGCTGAGTGATATTCCATTGTACGTACGTACCACAACTTCTTTATCCATTTTTTGCTTTCTCGGATATTTAACTTGTACCGTAGACGAGGTTCTTGTAAACAGAGCCGTCCCAAACTTTGGGGTGGCAGTGTGGTTTTGAATTTAATTTCCCTAAGCTATAGGACCATAAGTGGAAGTGCCATAGGCTGTGTTGCTTTGTTTCCTCCGTGTTTCAGGAAACACCATACAGTTCTCCAGAGTGGCTGTTGGCAATTTACATCCCGCCCATCAGCATAAGAAGGCTCCCTGTTCTCCATGACCTGTCCTGCCTTTCTGGATTTTACACTTTTTTCAGGTGGCCCTTTTGATCGGGGGTAGTGAGATTTCATTGTAGTGCAGATTTCCTTTACACGCTTGCTTGGTTGGCCAAAAAGGGCGTATGCGTTTTTTCCTGAATATATTCAGGAAAAAACGCATATGCACTTTTTGGCCAAGTGCATCATTGTGGACATTCTGCCTCTTTTCCTATGCTTTAAGTGCAATTCCAGTCTACCCCCTGAATTCGTTTTCCTGAAATTCTGCCCCGCTTTCAAGTCCTCTTCGAAAACTTACTTCAATACATTTTTGGACGATAGCTGTCATTCATAACTCTGCAGGTTTGTGAATTACAGTGCCCCTGAGCTCCTTTCTTCAACTCGCTTTCTTGTGAGCTGGCCGCAAAACCGCAGGATTGCCTCAGGCCCTAATCTTGTTCCGGCAGGGCACGCTGAGCCTTTGGTTAATTCCTCTTCCTGTTGGGAAATGAGCGTTCCATTTGCCCGTGCAGACACCTACAGCTAGTCTCTCATTGGCTCTCGCTATTCCTGTTCATCTTGTGCCGAAATTGCAAACTGTGCCTAACAGGAGGTTAAAGACACTGACTCTCCAAGTGGGGAGAGTGTTAGTAAAGCGTCTGGAACGGTGAACCCGAGTACCAGGGGTCGAAAACTGAGATGCATTTGAAAACGTTTCCCAATCACACGGTGGACCATACTCTGGGTTTCCCATGCATGTTTTAGCTGAAGGAGGAATCCCTTAAACCTGGAGAGTTGGGACCCATGGAATGGGTACCATGCAGTATGAGTTCAAAGGGTCTGCGTTTGCTCACCAAACCTCACCAATACTATCAGCTCGATGTGTCCAGCCTTATGTCTCAACCAGCTCTGGGTGTAGATGTGGTAAATCCAGGTTGCATCACAAGCCCTGAATGAATTATTTAAGAATTGCTCTCTATTTCACTGTCATTGTGTTTTGTTTTTGAAATTTATTTTGTTAATGGGATTTATCGGATTTTCACTGCTGCGTTTAGGCCCCTGTACACACGCTTGACTTCCTTATGGAGACATATAAATCCATGGGTCTTTAGATTCTTACTTGTCAGGTATATTTCCAGGCGTTGAATATGGGGTGTTGAGTCCATTTCGTTGAGCAAGGTGTAGGTCTTGTCTCTTATATATTTGGCTTATGGAACGGTATCTGTGCTAATTTCAATCTCTGGTTTGACGCAGCACCCGAACTCACCTTTCCCCATAAGCAAGCATAAGTTGGTTTTCTAAATTTGAGACCCTGTTCTGTTTTGTAATTCAGTTCATGTGTAGCCAAGTTTACGTTCCGTGTATTAGTGATATCTTATGATGTTTCTTTTTCTCTGTGACTTATTTCTCGTCGAATCATCGTACGTGAATGCACTCATTATGCCGCTACGGGCCTGATGACGTAGATCTCATTGCTGAGTGATATTCCATTGTACGTACGTACGACAACTTCTTTATCCATTTTTTGCTTTCTCGGATATTTAACTTGTACCGTAGAGGAGGTTCTTGTAAACAGAGCCGTCCCAAACTTTGGAGTGGCTGTGTGTTTTTGATTTTAATTTCCCTAAGCTATAGGACCCTAAGTGGTTGTGCCATAGGCTGTGTTGCTTTGTTTCCTACGTGTTTCAGGAAACACCATACATTTCTCCAGAGTGGCTGTTGGCAATTTACATCCCGCCCATCAGCATAACAAGGCTCCCTGTTCTCCATGACCTGTCCTGCCTTTCTGGATTTTACACTTGTTTCAGATGGCCGTTTGGACCGGGGGGCAGTGAGACTTCATTGTAGTGCAGATTTCCTTTACACGCTTGCTTCGTTGGCCAAAAAGGGCGTATGCGTTTTTTCCTGAATATATTCAGGAAAAAACGCATACGCCCTTTTTGGCCAAGGGCATCATTGTGGACATTCTGCCTCTTTTCCTATGATTTAAGTGCAATTCCAGTCTACCCCCTGAAATCGTTTTCCTGAAATTCTGCCCCGCTTTCAAGTCCTCTTCGAAGACTTACTTCAATACATTTTTGGACGATAGCTGTCATTCATAACTCTGCATGTTTGTGAATTACAGTGCCCCTGAGCTCCTTTCTTCAACTCGCTTTCTTGTGAGCTGGCCGCAAAACCGCAGGATTGCTTCAGGCCCTAATCTGGTTCCCGCAGGGCACGCTGAGCTTTTGGTTAATCCCTCTTCCTGGTGGGAAATGAGCGTTCCATTTGCCCGTGCAGACACCTACAGCTAGTCTCTCATTGGTTCTCCCTATTCCTGTTCATCTTGCGCAGAAATTGCAAACTGTGCCAAACAGGAGGTTAAAGGCCCTGACTCTCCAAGTCGGGAGAGTGTTAGTAAAGCGTCTGGAACGGTGAACCCGAGTACCAGGGGACGAAACCTGAGATGCATTTGAAAACGTTTCCCAATCACACGGTGGAACATACTCTGGGTTTCCCATGCATGTTTTAGCTGAAGGAAGAATGCCTTAAACCTGGAGAGTTGGGACCCATGGAATGGGTACCATGCAGTATGACTTCAAAGGGTCTGCGTTTGTTCAACAAACCTCACCAATGCTATCAGCCCGATGTGTCCAGCCTTATGTCTCAACTAGCTCTGGGTGTAGATGTGGTAAATCCAGGTTGCATCACAAGCCCTGAATGAATTATTTAAGAATTGCTCTCTATTTCACTGTCATTGTGTTTTGTTTTTGAAATTTATTTTGTTAATGGGATTTATCGGATTTTCACTGCTGCGTTTAGGCCGCTGTACACACGCTTGACTTCCTTATGGAGACATATAAATCCATGGGTCTTAAGTTTCTTACTTGTCAGGTATATTCCCAGGTGTTGAATATGGGGTGTTGAGTCCATTTCGTTGAGCAAGGAGTAGGTCTTGTCTATTATATATTTGGCTTATGGAACGGTATCTGTGCTAATTTCAATCTCTGGTTTTATGCAGCACCCCAACTCACCTTTCCCCATAAGCAAGCATAAGTTGGTTTTCTAAATTTGAGACCCTGTTCTGTTTTGTAATTCAGTTCATATGTATCCAAGTTTACGTTCCGTGTATTAGTGATATCTTATGATCTTTCTTTTTCTGTGTGACTTATTTCTCGTAGAATCGTCGTACCTGAATCCACTCAATATGCCGCTACGGGCCTGATGACGTAGATCTCATTGCTGAGTGATATTCCATTGTACGTACGTACCACAACTTCTTTATCCATTTTTTGATTTCTCGGATATTTAACTTGTACCGTAGACGAGGTTCTTGTAAACAGAGCCGTCCCAAACTTTGGGGTGGCTGTGTGTTTTTGATTTTAATTTCCCTAAGCTATAAGACCATAAGTGGAAGTGCCATAGGCTGTGTTGCTTTGTTTCCTACGTGTTTCAGGAAACACCATACACTTCTCCAGAGTGGCTGTTGGCCATTTACATCCCGCCCATCAGCATAACAGTGCTCCCTGTTCTCCATGACCTGTCCTGCCTTTCTGGATTTTACACTTGTTTCAGATGGCCGTTTGGACCGGGGTTAGTGAGACATCATTGTGGTGGAGATTTCCTTTACACGCTTGCTTGGTTGGCCAAAAAGGGCGTATGCGTTTTTTCCTGAATATATTCAGGAATAAACTCATACGCCCTTTTTGGCCAAGTGCACCACTGTCGACATTCTGCATCTTTTCCTATGTTTTAATTGCAATTCCAGTCTACCCCCTGAAATCGTTTTCCTGAAATTCTGCCCCGCTTTCAAGTCCTCTTCGAAGACTTACTTCAATAAATTTTTGGACGATAGCTGTCATTCATAACTCTGCATGTTTGTGAATTACAGTGCCCCTGAGCTCCTTTCTTCAACTCGCTTTCTTGTGCGCTGGCCGCAAAACCGCAGGAACGCTTCAGGCCCTAATCTGGTTCCGGCAGGGCACACTGAGTCTTTGGTTAATCCGTCTTCCTGGTGGGAAATGAGCGTTTCATTTGCCCGTGCAGACACCTACAGCTAGTCTCTCATTGGTTCTCCCTATTCCTGTCGATCTTGCGCAGAAATTGCAAACTGTGCCAAACAGGAGGTTAAAGGCAATTACTCTCCAAGTGGGGAGAGTGTTAGTAAAGCGTCTGGAATGGTGAACCCGAGTACCAGGGGACGAAAACTGAGACGCATTTAAAAACGTTTCCCGGTCACACGGTGGACCATACTCTGGGATTCCCATGCATGTTTTAGCTGAAGGAAGAATCCCTTAAACCTGGAGAGTTGGGACCCATGGAATGTGTACCATGCAGTATGACTTCAAAGGGTCTGCATTTGCTCACTGAACCTCACCAGTGTTATCCGCCCGAAGTGTCCAGCCTTATGTCTCACCCAGCTCTAGGTGTAGATGTGGTAACTCCAGATTGCCTCACAAGCCCTGAATGAATTATTTAAGAATTGCTCTCTATTTCACTGTCATTGTGTTTTGTTTTTGTAATTTATTTTGATAATGGGATTTATCGGATTTTCACGGCTGCATTTATGGCGCTGTACACATGCCTGATTCTCTTACGGAGACACATAAATCCATTGGTGTTAAGATTCTTAATTGGCAGGTGTATTCCTAGGCATTGAATATGGGGTGTTTAGTCCATTTCGTTGAGCAAGGAGTAGGTATTGACTATTAAATATTTGGGTTATGGAAGGGTATCTGTTCTAATTTCAATCTCTGGTTTTATGCAGCACCCCAACTCACCATTCCCCTTAAGCAAGCATAAGTTGGTTTTCTAAATTTGAGACCCTGTTCTGTTTTGTAATTCAGTTCATGTGAAGCCAAGTTCACATTCGGTGTATTAGTGATATCTTAATGTTTCTTTTTCTGTGTGACTTATTTCACTTAGAATCATCGTATCTGAATCCACTCATTATGCCGCGACGGACCTGATGACATAGATTTCATTGCTGAGTGATATTCCATTGTACGTATGTACCACAACTTCTTTATCCATTTTTCGCATTCTGGGATATTTAACTTGTACCGTAGACGAGGTTCTTGTAAAAAGAGCCATCCATAACATTGGGGTGGCTGTGTGTTTTTGAATTTAATTTCCCTAAGCTATAGGACCCTAAGTGGAAGTGCCATAGGCTGTGTTGCTTTGTTTCCTACGTGTTTCAGGAAACACCATACACTTCTCCAGAGTGGCTGTTGGCAATGTACATCACGCCCATCAGCATAACAAGGCTCCCTGTTCTCCATGACCTGTCCTGCCTTTCTGGATTTTACACTTTTTTCAGATGGCCCGTTTGACCGGGGGGCAGTGAGACTTCATTGTAGTGCAGATTTCCTTTACACGCTTGCTTCGTTGGCCAAAAAGGGCGTATGCGTTTTTTCCTGAATATATTCAGGAAAAAACGCATACGCCCTTTTTGGCCAAGTGCATCATTGTCGACATTCTGCCTCTTTTCCTATGCTTTAAGTGCAATTCCAGTCTTCCCCCTGAAATCGTTTTCCTGAAATTCTGCCCCGCTTTCAAGTCCTCTTTGAAGACTTACTTCAATACATTTTTGGACGATAGCTGTCATTCATAACTCTGCAGGTTTGTGAATTACAGTGCCCCTGAGCTCCTTTTTCAACTCGCTTTCTTCTGAGCTGGCCGCAAAACCGCAGGATTGCTTCAGGCCCTAATCTGGTTCTGGCAGGGCACGCTGAGCCTTTGGTTAGTCCCTCTTCCTGGTCGGAAATGAGCGTTCCATTTGCCCGTGCAGACACCTACAGCTAGTCTCTCATTCGTTGTCCCTATTCCTGTTAATATTGCGCAGAAATTGCAAACTGTGCCAAACAGGAGGTTAAAGGCACTGACTCTCCAGGTAGGGAGAGTGTTAGTAAAGCGTCTGGAACGGTGAACCCGAGTACCAGGGGTCGAAACCTGAGACGCATTTGAAAACGTTTCCCAATCACATGGTGGACATTACTCTGGGTTTCCCATGCATGTTTTAGCTGAAGGAAGAATCCCTTAAACCTGGAGAGTTGGGACCCATGGGATGGGTACCATGCAGTATGACTTCAAAGGGTCTGCGTTTGCTCACCGAACCTCACCAATGCTATCAGCCCGAAGTGTCCAGCCTTATGTCTCACACAGCTCTGGGTGTAGATGTGGTAAATCCAGGTTGCATCACAAGGCCTGAATGAATTATTTAAGAATTGTTCTCTATTTCACTGTCATTGTGTTTTGTTTTTGAAATATATTTTGATCATGGAATTTATCGGATTTTCACTGCTGCGTTGAGGCCGCTGTACACACGCTTGATATCCTTATGGAGACATATAAATCCATGGGTCTTAAGTTTCTTACTTGTCTGGTATATTCCCAGGCGTTGAATATGGGTGTTGAGGTCATTTCGTTGAGCAAGGAGTAGGTCATCTCTATTATATATTTGCCTTATGGAACGGAATCTGTGCTAATTTCAATCTCTGGTTTTATGCAGCACCCCAACTCACCTTTCCCCATAAGCAAGCATAAGTTGGTTTTCTAAATTTGAGACCCTGTTCTGTTTTGTAATTCAGTTCATGTGTAGACAAGTTTACGTTCCGTGTATTAGTGATATCTTATGATGTTTCTTTTTCTGTGTGACTTATTTCTCGTAGAATCGTCGTACCTGAATCCACTCATTATGCCGCTACGGGCCTGATGACGTGGATCTCATTGCTGAGTGATATTCCGTTGTACGTACGTACCACAACTTCTTTATCCATTTTTTGCTTTCTCGGATATTTAACTTGTACCGTAGACGAGGTTCTTGTAAACAGAGCCGTCCCAAACTTTGGGGTGGCAGTGTGGTTTTGAATTTAATTTCCCTAAGCTATAGGACCGTAAGTGGAAGTGCCATAGGCTGTGTTGCTTTGTTTCCTCCGTGTTTCAGGAAACACCATACAGTTCTCCAGAGTGGCTGTTGGCAATTTACATCCCGCCCATCAGCATAACAAGGCTCCCTGTTCTCCATGACCTGTCCTGCCTTTCTGGATTTTACACTTTTTTCAGGTGGCCCTTTTGACCGGGGGTAGTGAGATTTCATTGTAGTGCAGATTTCCTTTACACGCTTGCTTGGTTGGCCAAAAAGGGCGTATGCGTTTTTTCCTGAATATATTCAGGAAAAAACGCATATGCACTTTTTGGCCAAGTGCATCATTGTGGACATTCTGCCTCTTTTCCTATGCTTTAAGTGCAATTCCAGTCTACCCCCTGAATTCGTTTTCCTGAAATTCTGCCCCGCTTTCAAGTCCTCTTCGAAAACTTACTTCAATACATTTTTGGACGATAGCTGTCATTCATAACTCTGCAGGTTTGTGAATTACAGTGCCCCTGAGCTCCTTTCTTCAACTCGCTTTCTTGTGAGCTGGCCGCAAAACCGCAGGATTGCTTCAGGCCCTAATCTGGTTCCCGCAGGGCACGCTGAGCTTTTGGTTAATCCCTCTTCCTGGTGGGAAATGAGCGTTCCATTTGCCCGTGCAGACACCTACAGCTAGTCTCTCATTGGTTCTCCCTATTCCTGTTCATCTTGCGCAGAAATTGCAAACTGTGCCAAACAGGAGGTTAAAGGCCCTGACTCTCCAAGTCGGGAGAGTGTTAGTAAAGCGTCTGGAACGGTGAACCCGAGTACCAGGGGACGAAACCTGAGATGCATTTGAAAACGTTTCCCAATCACACGGTGGAACATACTCTGGGTTTCCCATGCATGTTTTAGCTGAAGGAAGAATGCCTTAAACCTGGAGAGTTGGGACCCATAGAATGGGTACCATGCAGTATGACTTCAAAGGGTCTGCGTTTGTTCAACAAACCTCACCAATGCTATCAGCCCGATGTGTCCAGCCTTATGTCTCAACTAGCTCTGGGTGTAGATGTGGTAAATCCAGGTTGCATCACAAGCCCTGAATGAATTATTTAAGAATTGCTCTCTATTTCACTGTCATTGTGTTTTGTTTTTGAAATTTATTTTGTTAATGGGATTTATCGGATTTTCACTGCTGCGTTTAGGCCGCTGTACACACGCTTGACTTCCTTATGGAGACATATAAATCCATGGGTCTTAAGTTTCTTACTTGTCAGGTATATTCCCAGGTGTTGAATATGGGGTGTTGAGTCCATTTCGTTGAGCAAGGAGTAGGTCTTGTCTATTATATATTTGGCTTATGGAACGGTATCTGTGCTAATTTCAATCTCTGGTTTTATGCAGCACCCCAACTCACCTTTCCCCATAAGCAAGCATAAGTTGGTTTTCTAAATTTGAGACCCTGTTCTGTTTTGTAATTCAGTTCATGTGTAGCCAAGTTTACGTTCCGTGTATTAGTGATATCTTATGATATTTCTTTTCCTGTGTGACTTATTTCTCGTAGAATCGTCGTACCTGAATCCACTCAATATGCCGCTACGGGCCTGATGACGTAGATCTCATTGCTGAGTGATATTCCATTGTACGTACGTACCACAACTTCTTTATCCATTTTTTGATTTCTCAGATATTTAACTTGTACCGTAGACGAGGTTCTTGTAAACAGAGCCGTCCCAAACTTTGGGGTGGCTGTGTGTTTTTGATTTTAATTTCCCTAAGCTATAAGACCATAAGTGGAAGTGCCATAGGCTGTGTTGCTTTGTTTCCTACGTGTTTCAGGAAACACCATACACTTCTCCAGAGTGGCTGTTGGCCATTTACATCCCGCCCATCAGCATAACAGTGCTCCCTGTTCTCCATGACCTGTCCTGCCTTTCTGGATTTTACACTTGTTTCAGATGGCCGTTTGGACCGGGGTTAGTGAGACATCATTGTGGTGGAGATTTCCTTTACACGCTTGCTTGGTTGGCCAAAAAGGGCGTATGCGTTTTTTCCTGAATATATTCAGGAATAAACTCATACGCCCTTTTTGGCCAAGTGCACCACTGTCGACATTCTGCATCTTTTCCTATGTTTTAATTGCAATTCCAGTCTACCCCCTGAAATCGTTTTCCTGAAATTCTGCCCCGCTTTCAAGTCCTCTTCGAAGACTTACTTCAATAAATTTTTGGACGATAGCTGTCATTCATAACTCTGCATGTTTGTGAATTAGAGTGCCCCTGAGCTCCTTTCTTCAACTCGCTTTCTTGTGCGCTGGCCGCAAAACCGCAGGAATGCTTCAGGCCCTAATCTGGTTCCGGCAGGGCACACTGAGTCTTTGGTTAATCCGTCTTCCTGGTGGGAAATGAGCGTTCCATTTGCCCGTGCAGACACCTACAGCTAGTCTCTCATTGGTTCTCCCTATTCCTGTCGATCTTGCGCAGAAATTGCAAACTGTGCCAAACAGGAGGTTAAAGGCAATTACTCTCCAAGTGGGGAGAGTGTTAGTAAAGGGTCTGGAATGGTGAACCCGAGTACCAGGGGACGAAAACTGAGACGCATTTAAAAACGTTTCCCGGTCACACGGTGGATCATACTCTGGGATTCCCATGCATGTTTTAGCTGAAGGAAGAATCCCTTAAACCTGGAGAGTTGGGACCCATGGAATGTGTACCATGCAGTATGACTTCAAAGGGTCTGCATTTGCTCACTGAACCTCACCAGTGTTATCCGCCCGAAGTGTCCAGCCTTATGTCTCACCCAGCTCTAGGTGTAGATGTGGTAACTCCAGATTGCATCACAAGCCCTGAATGAATTATTTAAGAATTGCTCTCTATTTCACTGTCATTTTGTTTTGTTTTTGTAATTTATTTTGATAATGGGATTTATCGGATTTTCACGGCTGCATTTATGGCGCTGTACACATGCCTGATTCTCTTACGGAGACACATAAATCCATTGGTGTTAAGATTCTTAATTGGCAGGTGTATTCCTAGGCATTGAATATGGGGTGTTTAGTCCATTTCGTTGAGCAAGGAGTAGGTATTGACTATTAAATATTTGGGTTATGGAAGGGTATCTGTTCTAATTTCAATCTCTGGTTTTATGCAGCACCCCAACTCACCATTCCCCTTAAGCAAGCATAAGTTGGTTTTCTAAATTTGAGACCCTGTTCTGTTTTGTAATTCAGTTCATGTGAAGCCAAGTTCACATTCGGTGTATTAGTGATATCTTAATGTTTCTTTTTCTGTGTGACTTATTTCACTTAGAATCATCGTATCTGAATCCACTCATTATGCCGCGACGGACCTGATGACATAGATTTCATTGCTGAGTGATATTCCATTGTACGTATGTACCACAACTTCTTTATCCATTTTTCGCATTCTGGGATATTTAACTTGTACCGTAGACGAGGTTATTGTAAAAAGAGCCATCCATAACATTGGGGTGGCTGTGTGTTTTTGAATTTAATTTCCCTAAGCTATAGGACCCTAAGTGGAAGTGCCATAGGCTGTGTTGCTTTGTTTCCTACGTGTTTCAGGAAACACCATACACTTCTCCAGAGTGGCTGTTGGCAATGTACATCACGCCCATCAGCATAACAAGGCTCCCTGTTCTCCATGACCTGTCCTGCCTTTCTGGATTTTACACTTTTTTCAGATGGCCCGTTTGACCGGGGGGCAGTGAGACTTCATTGTAGTGCAGATTTCCTTTACACGCTTGCTTGGTTGGCCAAAAAGGGCGTATGCGTTTTTTCCTGAATATATTCAGGAAAAAACGCATACGCCCTTTTTGGCCAAGTGCATCATTGTCGACATTCTGCCTCTTTTCCTATGCTTTAAGTGCAATTCCAGTCTTCCCCCTGAAATCGTTTTCCTGAAATTCTGCCCCGCTTTCAAGTCCTCTTTGAAGACTTACTTCAATACATTTTTGGACGATAGCTGTCATTCATAACTCTGCAGGTTTGTGAATTACAGTGCCCCTGAGCTCCTTTTTCAACTCGCTTTCTTCTGAGCTGGCCGCAAAACCGCAGGATTGCTTCAGGCCCTAATCTGGTTCCGGCAGGGCACGCTGAGCCTTTGGTTAATCCCTCTTCCTGGTGGGAAATGAGCGTTCCATTTGCCCGTGCGGACACCTACAGCTAGTCTCTCATTGGTTCTCCCTATTCCTGTTCATCTTGCGCAAAAATTGCAAACTGTGCCAAACAGGAGGTTAAAGGCACTGACTCTCCAAGTGGGGAGAGTGTTAGTAAAGGGTCTGGAACGGTAAACCCGAGTACCAGGTGACGAAACCTGAGATGCATTTGAAAACGTTTCCCAGTCACACGGTGGACCATACTCTGGGTTTCCCATGCATGTTTTAGCTGAAGGAAGAATCCCTTAAACCTGGAGAGTTGGGAACCATGGAATGGGAAACATACAGTATGACTTCAAAGGGTCTGCGTTTGCTCACCAAACCTCACCAATGCTATCAGCCCGAAGTGTCCAGCCTTATGTCTCAACCAGCTCTGGGTGTAGATGTGGTAAATCCAGGTTGCATCACAAGGCCTGAATGAATTATTTAAGAATTGCTCTCTATTTCACTGTCATTGTGTTTTGTTTGTGAAATTTAGTTTGTTAATGGGATTTATCGGATTTTCACTGCTGCCTTTAGGCCAATGTACACACGCTTGACTTCCTTATGGAGACATATAAATCCATGGGTCTTAAGATTCTTACTTGTCAGGTATATTCCCAGAGGTTGAATATGGGGTGTTGAGTCCATTTCGTTGAGCAAGGAGTAGGTCTTGTCTATTATATATTTGGCTTATGGAACGGTATCTGTGCTAATTTCAATCTCTGGTTTGATGCAGCACCCCAACTCACCTTTCCCCATAAGCAAGCATAAGTTGGTTTTCTAAATTTGAGACCCTGTTCTGTTTTGTAATTCAGTTCATGTGTAGCCAAGTTTACGTTCCGTGTATTAGTGATATCTTATGATATTTCTTTTCCTGTGTGACTTATTTCTCGTAGAATCGTCGTACCTGAATCCACTCATTATGCCGCTACGGGCCTGATGACGTAGATCTCATTGCTGAGTGATATTCCATTGTACGTACGTACCACAACTTCTTTATCCATTTTTTGCTTTCTCGGATATTTAACTTGTACCGTAGACGAGGTTCTTGTAAACAGAGCTGTCCCAAACTTTGGGGTGGCTGTGTGTTTTTGATTTTAATTTCCCTAAGCTATAGGACCCTAAGTGGAAGTGCCATAGGCTGTGTTGCTTTGTTTTCTACGTGTTTCAGGAAACACCATACACTTCTCCAGAGTGGCTGTTGGCAATTTAAATCCCACCCATCAGCATAACAAGGCCCCCTGTTCTCCATGACCTGTCCTGCCTTTCTGGATTTTACACATTTTCAGATGGCCCTTTTGACCGGGGGCCAGTGAGACTTCATTGTAGTGCAGATTTCCTTTACACGCTTCCTTGGTTGGCCAAAAAGGGTCGTATGAGTTTTTTGCTGAATATATTCAGGAAAAAACGCATACGCCCTTTTTGGCCAAGTGCATCATTGTGGACATTCTGCCTCTTTTCCTATGCTTTAAGTGCAATTCCAATCTACCCCCTGAAATCGTTTTCCTGAAATTCTGCCCCGCTTTCAAGTCCTCTTCGAAGACTTACTTCAATACATTTTTGGACGATAGCTGTCATTCAGAACTCTGCAGGTTTGTGAATTACAGTGCCCCTGAGCTCGTTTCTTCAACTCGCTTTCTTGTGAGCTGGCCACAAAACGGCAGGATTGCTTCAGGCCCTAATCTGGTTCCGGCAGGACACACTGAGCCTTTGGTTAATTCCTCTTCCTGGTGGGAAATGAGCGTTCCATTTGCCCGTGCAGACACCTACAGCTAGTCTCTCATTGGTTCTCCCTATTCCTGTTCATCTTGCGCAGAAATTGCAAACTGTGCCAAACAGGAGGTTAAAGGCACTGACTCTCCAAGTGGGGAGAGTGTTAGTAAAGCGTCCTGAACGGTGCACCCGAGTACCAGGGTTCGAAACCTGAGATGCATTTGAAAACGTTTCCCAATCACACGGTGGACCATACTCTGCGTTTCCCATGCATGTTTTAGCTGAAGGAAGAATCCCTTAAAGCTGGAGAGTTGGGACCCATGGAATGGGTACCATGCATTATGACTTCAAAGGGTCTGCGTTTCCTCACCAAACCTCACCAATGCTATCAGCCAGATGTGTCCAGCCTTATGTCTCAACCAGCTCTGGGTGTAGATGTGGTAAATCCAGGTTGCATCACAAGCCCTGAATGAATTATTTAAGAATTGCTCTCTATTTCACTGTCATTGTGTTTTGTTTTTGAAATTTATTTTGTTAATGGGATTTATCGGATTTTCACTGCTGCGTTTAGGCCACTGTACACATGCTTGACTTCCTTATGGAGACATATAAATCCATGGGTCTTAAGTTTCTTACTTGTCAGGTATATTCCCAGGCGTTGAATATGGGGTGTTGAGTCCATTTCGTTGAGCAAGGAGTAGGTCTTGTCTATTATATATTTGGCTTATGGAACGGTATCTGTGCTAATTTCAATCTCTGGTTTTATGCAGCACCCCAACTCACCTTTCCCCATAAGCAAGCATAAGTTGGTTTTCTAAATTTGAGACCCTGTTCTGTTTTCTAATTCAGTTCATGTGTAGCCAAGTTTACGTTCCGTGTATTAGTGATATCTTATGATCTTTCTTTTTCTGTGTGACTTATTTCTCGTAGAATCGTCGTACCTGAATCCACTCATTATGCCGCTACGGGCCTGATGACGTAGATCTCATTGCTGAGTGATATTCCATTATACGTACGTACCACAACTTCTTTATCGATTTTTTGCTTTCTCGTATATTTAACTTGTACTGTAGACGAGGTTCTTGTAAACAGAGCCGTCCCAAACTTTGGGGTGGCTGTGTGTTTTTGATTTTATTTTCCCTAAGCTATAGGACCCTAAGTGGAAGTGCCATAGGCTGTGTTGCTTTGTTTCCTACGTGTTTCAGGAAACACCATACAGTTCTCCAGAGTGGCTGTTGGCAATTTACATCCCGCCCATCAGCATAACAAGGCTCCCTGTTCTCCATGACCTGTCCTGCCTTTCTGGATTTTACACTTGTTTCAGATGGCCCTATTGACCGGGAGGCAGTGAGACTTCATTGTAGTACAGATTTCCTTTACACGCTTGCTTGGTTGGCCAAAAAGTGCATATACGTTTTTTCCTGAATATATTCAGGAAAAAACGCATACGCCCTTTTTGGCCAAGTGCATCATTGTGGACATTCTGCCTCTTTTCCTATGCTTTAATTGCAATTCCAGTCTACCCCATGAAATCGTTTTCTGAAATTCTGCCCCGCTTTCAAGTCCTCTTCAAAGACTTACTTCAATACATTTTTGGATGATAGCTGTCATTCATAACTGTGCAGGTTTGTGAATTACAGTGCCCCTGAGCTCCTTTCTTCAACTCGCTTTCTTGTGAGCTGGCCGCAAAACCGCAGGATTGCTTCAGGCCCTAATCTGGTTCCGGCAGGGCATGCTGAGCCTTTGGTTAATCCCTCTTCATGGTGGGAAGTGAGCGTTCCATTTGCTCTTGCAGACACCTACAGCTAGTCTCTCATTGGTTCTCCCTATTCCTGTTCATCTTGCGCAGAAATTGCAAACTGTGCCAAACAGGAGGTTAAAGGCACTGACTCTCCAAATGGGGATAGTGTTAGTAAAGCGTCTGGAACGGTGCACCCGAGTACCAGGGGACGAAACCTGAGATGCATTTGAAAACGTTTCCCAATCACACGGTGGACCATACTCTGGGTTTCCCATGCATTTTTTAGCTGAAGGAAGAATCCCTTAAACCTGGAGAGTTGGGACCCATGGAATGGGTACCATGCAGTATGATTTCAAAGGGTCTGCCTTTGCTCACCGAACCTCACCAATGCTATCAGCCCGAAGTGTCCAGCCTTATGTCTCAACCAGCTCTGGGTGTAGATGTGGTAAATCCAGGTTGCATCACAAGGCCTGAATGAATTATTTAAGAATTGCTCTCTATTTCACTGTCATTGTGTTTTGGTTTTGAAATTTATTTTGTTAAGGGGATTTATCGGATTTTCACTGCTGCGTTTAGGCCGCTGTACACACGCTGGATTTTCTTATGGAGACATATAAATCCATGGGTCTTAAGATTTTTACTTGTCAGGTATATTTCCAGGCGTTGAATATGGGGTGTTGAGTCCATTTCGTTGAGCAAGGAGTAGGTTTTGTCTCTTATATATTTGGCTTATGGAATGGTATCTGTGCTAATTTCAATCTCTGGTTTGATGCAGCACCCGAACTCACCTTTCCCCATAAGCAAGCATAAGTTGGTTTTCTAAATTTGAGACCCTGTTCTGTTTTGTAATTCAGTTCATGTGTAGCCAAGTTTACGTTCCGTGTATTAGTGATATCTTGTGATGTTTCTTTTTCTGTGTGACTTATTTCTCTTCGAATCATCGTACCTGAATCCACTCGTTATGCCACTATGGGCCTGATGACGTAGATCTCATTGCTGAGTGATATTCCATTGTACGTACGTACCACAATTTCTTTATCCATTTTTTGCTTTCTCAGATAATTAACTTTTACCGTAGATGAGGTTCTTGTAAACAGAGCCGTCCCAAACTTTGGGGTGGCTGTGTGTTTTTGAGTTTAATTTCCCTAAGCTATAGGACCCTAAGTGCAAGTGCCATAGGTTGTGTTGCTTTGTTTCCTACGTGTTTCAGGAAACACCATACACTTTTCCAGAGTGGCTGTTGGCAATTTACCTCCTGCCCATCAGCATAACAAGGCTCCCTTTTCTCCATGACCTGTCCTGCCTTTCTGGATTTTACACTTTTTTCAGATGGCCGTTTGGACCATGGGGCAGTGAGACATCATTGTATTGCAGATTTCCTTTACACGCTTGCTTGGTTGGCCAAAAAGGGCGTAGGCATTTTTTCCTGAATATATTCAGGAGAAAACGCATACGCCCTTTTTGGCCAAGTGCATCATTGTGGACATTCTGCCTCTTTTCCTATGCTTTAAGTCCAATTCCAGTCTACCCCCTGAAATCGTTTTCCTGAAATTCTGCCCCACTTTCAAGTCCTCTTTGAAGACTTACTTCAATATATTTTTAGGCGATAGCTGTCATTCATAACTCTGCAGGTTTGTAAATTACAGAACCCCTGAGCTCCCTTCTTCAACTCGCTTTCTTGTGAGCTGGCCGCAAAACCGCAGGATTGCTTCAGGCCCTAATCTGGTTCCGGAAGGGCACGCTGAGCCTTTGGTTAATCCCTCTTCCTGGTGGGAAATGAGCGTTCCATTTGCCCGTGTAGACACCTACAGCTAGTCTCTCATTGGTTCTCCCTATTCCTGTTCATCTTGCGCAGAAATTGCAAACTGTGCCAAACAGGAGGTTAAAGGCACTGACTCTCCAAGTGGGGAGAGTGTTAGTAAAGCGTCTGGAAAGGTGAAACCAAGTACCAGGGCACGAAACCTGAGATGCATTTGAAAACGTTTCCCAATCACACGGTGGACCATACTCTGGGTTTCCCATGCATGTTTTAGCTGAAGGAAGAATCCCTTAAACATGGAGAGTTGGGAGCCATGGAATGGGTACCATGCAGTATGACTTCAAAGGGTCTGCGTTTGTTCACCGAACCTCACCAATGCTATCAGCCTGATGTGTCCAGCCTTATGTCTCAACCAGCTCTGGGTGTAGATGTGGTAAATCCAGGTTGCATCACAAGCCCTGAATGAATTATTTAAGAATTGCTCTCTATTTCACTGTCATTGTGTTTTGTTTTTGAAATTTATTTTGTTAATGGGATTTATCGGATTTTCACTGCTGCGTTTAGGCCGCTGTACACACGCTGGATTTCCTTATGGAGACATATAAATCCATGGGTCTTAAGATTCTTACTTGTCAGGTATATTACCAGGCGTTGAATATGGGGTGTTGAGTCCATTTCGTTGAGCAAGGTGTAGGTCTTGTCTCTTATATATTTGGCTTATGGAACGGTATCTGTGCTAATTTCAATCTCTGGTTTGACGCAGCACCCGAACTCACCTTTCCCCATAAGCAAGCATAAGTTGGTTTTCTAAATTTGAGACCGTGTTCTGTTTTGTAATTCGGTTCATGTGTAGCCAAGTTTACGTTCCGTGTATTAGTGATATCTTATGATGTTTCTTTTTCTCTGTGACTTATTTCTCGTCGAATCATCGTACCTGAATGCACTCATTATGCCGCTACGGGCCTGATGACGTAGATCTCATTGCTGAGTGATATTCCATTGTACGTACGTATGACAACTTCTTTATCCATTTTTTGCTTTCTCGGATATTTAACTTGTACCGTAGAGGAGGTTCTTGTAAACAGAGCCGTCCCAAACTTTGGAGTGCCTGTGTATTTTTGATTTTAATGTCCCTAAGCTATAGGACCATAAGTGGAAGTGCCATAGGCTGTGTTGCTTTGTTTACTACGTGTTTCAGGAAACACCATACACTTTTCCAGAGTGGCTGTTGGCAATTTTCATCCCGCCCATCAGCATAACAAGGCTCCCTGTTCTCCATGACCTGTCCTGCCTTTCTGGATTTTACACTTTTTTCAGATGGCCCTTTTGACCGGGGGGCAGTGAGACTTCATTGTAGTGCAGATTTCCTTTACACGCTTGCTTGGTTGGCCAAAAAGGGCGTATGCGTTTTTTCCTTCAGGAAAAAAGGCATACGCCCTTTTTGGCCAAGTGCATCATTGTGGACATTCTGCCTCTTTTCCTATGCTTTAAGTGCAATTCCAGTCTACCCCCTGAAATCGTTTTCCTGAAATTCTACCCCGCTTTCAAGTCCTTTTCGAAGACTTACTTCAATACATTTTTGGACGATAGCTGTCATTCATAACTCTGCAGGTTTGTGAATTACAGTGCCCCTGAGCTCCTTTCTTCAACTCGCTTTCTTGTGAGCTGGCCGCAAAACCGCAGGATTGCTTCAGGCCCTAATCTGGTTCCGGCAGGGCACGCTGAGCCTTTGGTTAGTCCCTCTTCCTGGTGGGAAATGAGCGTTCCATTTGCCCGTGCAGACACCTACAGCTAGTCTCTCATTCGTTGTCCCTATTCCTGTTAATATTGCGCAGAAATTGCAAACTGTGCCAAACAGGAGGTTACAGGCACTGACTCTCCAAGTGGGGAGAGTGTTAGTAAAGCGTCTGGAACGGTGAACCCGAGTACCAGGGGTCGAAACCTGAGACGCATTTGAAAACGTTTCCCAATCACATGGTGGACATTACTCTGGGTTTCCCATGCATGTTTTAGCTGAAGGAAGAATCCCTTAAACCTGCAGAGTTGGGACCCATGGAATGGGTACCATGCAGTATGACTTCAAAGGGTCTGCGTTTGCTCACCGAACCTCACCAATGCTATCAGCCCGAAGTGTCCAGCCTTATGTCTCACCCAGCTCTGGGTGTAGATGTGGTAAATGCAGGTTGCATCACAGGCCCTGAATGAATTATTTAAGAATTGTTCTCTATTTCACTGTCATTGTGTTTTGTTTTTGAAATATATTTTGATAATGGGATTTATCGGATTTTCACTGCTGCGTTGAGGCCGCTGTACACACGCTTGATATCCTTATGGAGACATATAAATCCATGGGTCTTAAGTTTCTTACTTGTCAGGTATATTCCCAGGCGTTGAATATGGGGTGTTGAGTTCATTTCGTTGAGCAAGGAGTAGGTCTTGTCTATTATATATTTGCCTTATGGAACGGAATCTGTGCTAATTTCAATCTCTGGTTTGATGCAGCACCCCAACTCACCTTTCCCCATAAGCAAGCATAAGTTGGTTTTCTAAATTTGAGACCCTGTTCTGTTTTGTAATTCAGTTCATGTGTAGCCAAGATTACGTTCTGTGTATTAGTGATATCTTATGATGTTTCTTTTTCTGTGTGACTTATTTCTCGTAGAATCATCATACCTGAATCCACTCATTATGCCGCTATGGTCCTGATGACGTAGATCTCATTGCTGAGTAATATTCCATTGTACGTACGTACCACAACTTCTTTATCCATTTTTTGCTTTCTCAGATATTTATCTTGTACCGTAGACTAGGTTGTTGTAAACAGAGCCGTCCCAAACTTTGGGGTGGCTGTGAGTTTTTGATTTTAATTTCCCTAAGCTATAGGACCCTAAGTGGAAGTGCCATAGGCTGTGTTGCTTTGTTTCCTACGTGTTTCAGGAAACACCATACACTTCTCCAGAGTGGCTGTTGGCAATTTACATCCCGCCCATCAGCATAACAAGGCTCCCTGTTCTCCATGACCTGTCCTGCCTTTCTGGATTTTACACTTGTTTCAGATGGCCCTATTGACCGGGAGGCAGTGAGACTTCATTGTAGTGCAGATTTCCTTTACACGCTTGCTTGGTTGGCCATAAAGAGCGTATACGTTTTTTCCTGAATATTTTCAGGAAAAAACGCATACGCCCTTTTTGGCCAAGTGCATCATTGTCGACATTCTGCCTCTTTTCCTATGCTTTAATTGCAATTCCAGTCTACCCCATGAAATCGTTTTCTGAAATTCTGCCCCGCTTTCAAGTCCTCTTCGAAGACTTACTTCAATACATTTTTGGACGATAGCTGTCATTCATAACTCTGCAGGTTTGTGAATTACAGTGCCCCTGAGCTCCTTTCTTCAACTCGCTTTCTTGTGAGCTGGCCGCAAAACCGCAGGATTGCTTCAGGCCCTAATCTGGTTCCGGCAGGGCACGCTGAGCCTTTGGTTAGTCCCTCTTCCTGGTGGGAAATGAGCGTTCCATTTGCCCGTGCAGACACCTACAGCTAGTCTCTCATTCGTTGTCCCTATTCCTGTTAATATTGCGCAGAAATTGCAAACTGTGCCAAACAGGAGGTTACAGGCACTGACTCTCCAAGTGGGGAGAGTGTTAGTAAAGCGTCTGGAATGGTGAACCCGAGTACCAGGGGTCGAAACCTGAGACGCATTTGAAAACGTTTCCCAATCACATGGTGGACATTACTCTGGGTTTCCCATGCATGTTTTAGCTGAAGGAAGAATCCCTTAAACCTGCAGAGTTGGGACCCATGGAATGGGTACCATGCAGTATGACTTCAAAGGGTCTGCGTTTGCTCACCGAACCTCACCAATGCTATCAGCCCGAAGTGTCCAGCCTTATGTCTCACCCAGCTCTGGGTGTAGATGTGGTAAATGCAGGTTGCATCACAAGCCCTGAATGAATTATTTAAGAATTGTTCTCTATTTCACTGTCATTGTGTTTTGTTTTTGAAATATATTTTGATAATGGGATTTATCGGATTTTCACTGCTGCGTTGAGGCCGCTGTACACACGCTTGATATCCTTATGGAGACATATAAATCCATGGGTCTTAAGTTTCTTACTTGTCAGGTATATTCCCAGGCGTTGAATATGGGGTGTTGAGTTCATTTCGTTGAGCAAGGAGTAGGTCTTGTCTATTATATATTTGCCTTATGGAACGGAATCTGTGCTAATTTCAATCTCTGGTTTGATGCAGCACCCCAACTCACCTTTCCCCATAAGCAAGCATAAGTTGGTTTTCTAAATTTGAGACCCTGTTCTGTTTTGTAATTCAGTTCATGTGTAGCCAAGATTACGTTCTGTGTATTAGTGATATCTTATGATGTTTCTTTTTCTGTGTGACTTATTTCTCGTAGAATCATCATACCTGAATCCACTCATTATGCCGCTACGGTCCTGATGACGTAGATCTCATTGCTGAGTAATATTCCATTGTACGTACGTACCACAACTTCTTTATCCATTTTTTGCTTTCTCAGATATTTATCTTGTACCGTAGACTAGGTTGTTGTAAACAGAGCCGTCCCAAACTTTGGGGTGGCTGTGAGTTTTTGATTTTAATTTCCCTAAGCTATAGGACCCTAAGTGGAAGTGCCATAGGCTGTGTTGCTTTGTTTCCTACGTGTTTCAGGAAACACCATACACTTCTCCAGAGTGGCTGTTGGCAATTTACATCCCGCCCATCAGCATAACAAGGCTCCCTGTTCTCCATGACCTGTCCTGCCTTTCTGGATTTTACACTTGTTTCAGATGGCCCTATTGACCGGGAGGCAGTGAGACTTCATTGTAGTGCAGATTTCCTTTACACGCTTGCTTGGTTGGCCATAAAGTGCGTATACGTTTTTTCCTGAATATTTTCAGGAAAAAACGCATACGCCCTTTTTGGCCAAGTGCATCATTGTCGACATTCTGCCTCTTTTCCTATGCTTTAATTGCAATTCCAGTCTACCCCATGAAATCGTTTTCTGAAATTCTGCCCCGCTTTCAAGTCCTCTTCGAAGACTTACTTCAATACATTTTTGGATGATAGCTGTCATTCATAACTGTGCAGGTTTGTGAATTACAGTGCCCCTGAGCTCCTTTCTTCAACTCGCTTTCTTGTGAGCTGGCCGCAAAACCGCAGGATTGCTTCAGGCCCTAATCTGGTTCCGGCAGGGCATGCTGAGCCTTTGGTTAATCCCTCTTCATGGTGGGAAGTGAGCGTTCCATTTGCTCTTGCAGACACCTACAGCTAGTCTCTCATTGGTTCTCCCTATTCCTGTTCATCTTGCGCAGAAATTGCAAACTGTGCCAAACAGGAGGTTAAAGGCACTGACTCTCCAAATGGGGATAGTGTTAGTAAAGCGTCTGGAACGGTGCACCCGAGTACCAGGGGACGAAACCTGAGATGCATTTGAAAACGTTTCCCAATCACACGGTGGACCATACTCTGGGTTTCCCATGCATTTTTTAGCTGAAGGAAGAATCCCTTAAACCTGGAGAGTTGGGACCCATGGAATGGGTACCATGCAGTGTGATTTCAAAGGGTCTGCCTTTGCTCACCGAACCTCACCAATGCTATCAGCCCGAAGTGTCCAGCCTTATGTCTCAACCAGCTCTGGGTGTAGATGTGGTAAATCCAGGTTGCATCACAAGGCCTGAATGAATTATTTAAGAATTGCTCTCTATTTCACTGTCATTGTGTTTTGGTTTTGAAATTTATTTTGTTAAGGGGATTTATCGGATTTTCACTGCTGCGTTTAGGCCGCTGTACACACGCTGGATTTTCTTATGGAGACATATAAATCCATGGGTCTTAAGATTTTTACTTGTCAGGTATATTTCCAGGCGTTGAATATGGGGTGTTGAGTCCATTTCGTTGAGCAAGGAGTAGGTTTTGTCTCTTATATATTTGGCTTATGGAATGGTATCTGTGCTAATTTCAATCTCTGGTTTGATGCAGCACCCGAACTCACCTTTCCCCATAAGCAAGCATAAGTTGGTTTTCTAAATTTGAGACCCTGTTCTGTTTTGTAATTCAGTTCATGTGTAGCCAAGTTTACGTTCCGTGTATTAGTGATATCTTGTGATGTTTCTTTTTCTGTGTGACTTATTTCTCTTCGAATCATCGTACCTGAATCCACTCGTTATGCCACTATGGGCCTGATGACGTAGATCTCATTGCTGAGTGATATTCCATTGTACGTACGTACCACAATTTCTTTATCCATTTTTTGCTTTCTCAGATAATTAACTTTTACCGTAGACGAGGTTCTTGTAAACAGAGCCGTCCCAAACTTTGGGGTGGCTGTGTGTTTTTGAGTTTAATTTCCCTAAGCTATAGGACCCTAAGTGCAAGTGCCATAGGTTGTGTTGCTTTGTTTCCTACGTGTTTCAGGAAACACCATACACTTTTCCAGAGTGGCTGTTGGCAATTTACCTCCTGCCCATCAGCATAACAAGGCTCCCTTTTCTCCATGACCTGTCCTGCCTTTCTGGATTTTACACTTTTTTCAGATGGCCGTTTGGACCATGGGGCAGTGAGACATCATTGTATTGCAGATTTCCTTTACACGCTTGCTTGGTTGGCCAAAAAGGGCGTAGGCATTTTTTCCTGAATATATTCAGGAGAAAACGCATACGCCCTTTTTGGCCAAGTGCATCATTGTGGACATTCTGCCTCTTTTCCTATGCTTTAAGTCCAATTCCAGTCTACCCCCTGAAATCGTTTTCCTGAAATTCTGCCCCACTTTCAAGTCCTCTTTGAAGACTTACTTCAATATATTTTTAGGCGATAGCTGTCATTCATAACTCTGCAGGTTTGTAAATTACACAGCCCCTGAGCTCCTTTCTTCAACTCGCTTTCTTGTGAGCTGGCCGCAAAACCGCAGGATTGCTTCAGGCCCTAATCTGGTTCCGGAAGGGCACGCTGAGCCTTTGGTTAATCCCTCTTCCTGGTGGGAAATGAGCGTTCCATTTGCCCGTGTAGACACCTACAGCTAGTCTCTCATTGGTTCTCCCTATTCCTGTTCATCTTGCGCAGAAATTGCAAACTGTGCCAAACAGGAGGTTAAAGGCACTGACTCTCCAAGTGGGGAGAGTGTTAGTAAAGCGTCTGGAAAGGTGAAACCAAGTACCAGGGCACGAAACCTGAGATGCATTTGAAAACGTTTCCCAATCACACGGTGGACCATACTCTGGGTTTCCCATGCATGTTTTAGCTGAAGGAAGAATCCCTTAAACATGGAGAGTTGGGAGCCATGGAATGGGTACCATGCAGTATGACTTCAAAGGGTCTGCGTTTGTTCACCGAACCTCACCAATGCTATCAGCCTGATGTGTCCAGCCTTATGTCTCAACTAGCTCTGGGTGTAGATGTGGTAAATCCAGGTTGCATCACAAGCCCTGAATGAATTATTTAAGAATTGCTCTCTATTTCACTGTCATTGTGTTTTGTTTTTGAAATTTATTTTGTTAATGGGATTTATCGGATTTTCACTGCTGCGTTTAGGCCGCTGTACACACGCTGGATTTCCTTATGGAGACATATAAATCCATGGGTCTTAAGATTCTTACTTGTCAGGTATATTACCAGGCGTTGAATATGGGGTGTTGAGTCCATTTCGTTGAGCAAGGTGTAGGTCTTGTCTCTTATATATTTGGCTTATGGAACGGTATCTGTGCTAATTTCAATCTCTGGTTTGACGCAGCACCCGAACTCACCTTTCCCCTTAAGCAAGCATAAGTTGGTTTTCTAAATTTGAGACCGTGTTCTGTTTTGTAATTCGGTTCATGTGTAGCCAAGTTTACGTTCCGTGTATTAGTGATATCTTATGATGTTTCTTTTTCTCTGTGACTTATTTCTCGTCGAATCATCGTACCTGAATGCACTCATTATGCCGCTACGGGCCTGATGACGTAGATCTCATTGCTGAGTGATATTCCATTGTACGTACGTATGACAACTTCTTTATCCATTTTTTGCTTTCTCGGATATTTAACTTGTACCGTAGAGGAGGTTCTTGTAAACAGAGCCGTCCCAAACTTTGGAGTGCCTGTGTATTTTTGATTTTAATTTCCCTAAGCTATAGGACCATAAGTGGAAGTGCCATAGGCTGTGTTGCTTTGTTTACTACGTGTTTCAGGAAACACCATACACTTTTCCAGAGTGGCTGTTGGCAATTTTCATCCCGCCCATCAGCATAACAAGGCTCCCTGTTCTCCATGACCTGTCCTGCCTTTCTGGATTTTACACTTTTTTCAGATGGCCCTTTTGACCGGGGGGCAGTGAGACTTCATTGTAGTGCAGATTTCCTTTACACGCTTGCTTGGTTGGCCAAAAAGGGCGTATGCGTTTTTTCCTGAATATATTCAGGAAAAAAGGCATACGCCCTTTTTGGCCAAGTGCATCATTGTGGACATTCTGCCTCTTTTCCTATGCTTTAAGTGCAATTCCAGTCTACCCCCTGAAATCGTTTTCCTGAAATTCTGCCCCGCTTTCAAGTCCTTTTCGAAGACTTACTTCAATACATTTTTGGACGATAGCTGTCATTCATAACTCTGCAGGTTTGTGAATTACAGTGCCCCTGAGCTCCTTTCTTCAACTCGCTTTCTTGTGAGCTGGCCGCAAAACCGCAGGATTGCTTCAGGCCCTAATCTGGTTCCGGCAGGGCACGCTGAGCCTTTGGTTAGTCCCTCTTCCTGGTGGGAAATGAGCGTTCCATTTGCCCGTGCAGACACCTACAGCTAGTCTCTCATTCGTTGTCCCTATTCCTGTTAATATTGCGCAGAAATTGCAAACTGTGCCAAACAGGCGGTTACAGGCACTGACTCTCCAAGTGGGGAGAGTGTTAGTAAAGCGTCTGGAACGGTGAACCCGAGTACCAGGGGTCGAAACCTGAGACGCATTTGAAAACGTTTCCCAATCACATGGTGGACATTACTCTGGGTTTCCCATGCATGTTTTAGCTGAAGGAAGAATCCCTTAAACCTGCAGAGTTGGGACCCATGGAATGGGTACCATGCAGTATGACTTCAAAGGGTCTGCGTTTGCTCACCGAACCTCACCAATGCTATCAGCCCGAAGTGTCCAGCCTTATGTCTCACCCAGCTCTGGGTGTAGATGTGGTAAATGCAGGTTGCATCACAAGCCCTGAATGAATTATTTAAGAATTGTTCTCTATTTCACTGTCATTGTGTTTTGTTTTTGAAATATATTTTGATAATGGGATTTATCGGATTTTCACTGCTGCGTTGAGGCCGCTGTACACACGCTTGATATCCTTATGGAGACATATAAATCCATGGGTCTTAAGTTTCTTACTTGTCAGGTATATTCCCAGGCGTTGAATATGGGGTGTTGAGTTCATTTCGTTGAGCAAGGAGTAGGTCTTGTCTATTATATATTTGCCTTATGGAACGGAATCTGTGCTAATTTCAATCTCTGGTTTGATGCAGCACCCCAACTCACCTTTCCCCATAAGCAAGCATAAGTTGGTTTTCTAAATTTGAGACCCTGTTCTGTTTTGTAATTCAGTTCATGTGTAGCCAAGATTACGTTCTGTGTATTAGTGATATCTTATGATGTTTCTTTTTCTGTGTGACTTATTTCTCGTAGAATCATCATACCTGAATCCACTCATTATGCCGCTACGGTCCTGATGACGTAGATCTCATTGCTGAGTAATATTCCATTGTACGTACGTACCACAACTTCTTTATCCATTTTTTGCTTTCTCAGATATTTATCTTGTACCGTAGACTAGGTTGTTGTAAACAGAGCCGTCCCAAACTTTGGGGTGGCTGTGAGTTTTTGATTTTAATTTCCCTAAGCTATAGGACCCTAAGTGGAAGTGCCATAGGCTGTGTTGCTTTGTTTCCTACGTGTTTCAGGAAACACCATACACTTCTCCAGAGTGGCTGTTGGCAATTTACATCCCGCCCATCAGCATAACAAGGCTCCCTGTTCTCCATGACCTGTCCTGCCTTTCTGGATTTTACACTTGTTTCAGATGGCCCTATTGACCGGGAGGCAGTGAGACTTCATTGTAGTGCAGATTTCCTTTACACGCTTGCTTGGTTGGCCATAAAGTGCGTATACGTTTTTTCCTGAATATTTTCAGGAAAAAACGCATACGCCCTTTTTGGCCAAGTGCATCATTGTCGACATTCTGCCTCTTTTCCTATGCTTTAATTGCAATTCCAGTCTACCCCATGAAATCGTTTTCTGAAATTCTGCCCCGCTTTCAAGTCCTCTTCGAAGACTTACTTCAATACATTTTTGGACGATAGCTGTCATTCATAACTCTGCAGGTTTGTGAATTACAGTGCCCCTGAGCTCCTTTCTTCAACTCGCTTTCTTGTGAGCTGGCCGCAAAACCGCAGGATTGCTTCAGGCCCTAATCTGGTTCCGGCAGGGCACGCTGAGCCTTTGGTTAGTCCCTCTTCCTGGTGGGAAATGAGCGTTCCATTTGCCCGTGCAGACACCTACAGCTAGTCTCTCATTCGTTGTCCCTATTCCTGTTAATATTGCGCAGAAATTGCAAACTGTGCCAAACAGGAGGTTACAGGCACTGACTCTCCAAGTGGGGAGAGTGTTAGTAAAGCGTCTGGAACGGTGAACCCGAGTACCAGGGGTCGAAACCTGAGACGCATTTGAAAACGTTTCCCAATCACATGGTGGACATTACTCTGGGTTTCCCATGCATGTTTTAGCTGAAGGAAGAATCCCTTAAACCTGCAGAGTTGGGACCCATGGAATGGGTACCATGCAGTATGACTTCAAAGGGTCTGCGTTTGCTCACCGAACCTCACCAATGCTATCAGCCCGAAGTGTCCAGCCTTATGTCTCACCCAGCTCTGGGTGTAGATGTGGTAAATGCAGGTTGCATCACAAGCCCTGAATGAATTATTTAAGAATTGTTCTCTATTTCACTGTCATTGTGTTTTGTTTTTGAAATATATTTTGATAATGGGATTTATCGGATTTTCACTGCTGCGTTGAGGCCGCTGTACACACGCTTGATATCCTTATGGAGACATATAAATCCATGGGTCTTAAGTTTCTTACTTGTCAGGTATATTCCCAGGCGTTGAATATGGGGTGTTGAGTTCATTTCGTTGAGCAAGGAGTAGGTCTTGTCTATTATATATTTGCCTTATGGAACGGAATCTGTGCTAATTTCAATCTCTGGTTTGATGCAGCACCCCAACTCACCTTTCCCCATAAGCAAGCATAAGTTGGTTTTCTAAATTTGAGACCCTGTTCTGTTTTGTAATTCAGTTCATGTGTAGCCAAGATTACGTTCTGTGTATTAGTGATATCTTATGATGTTTCTTTTTCTGTGTGACTTATTTCTCGTAGAATCATCATACCTGAATCCACTCATTATGCCGCTACGGTCCTGATGACGTAGATCTCATTGCTGAGTAATATTCCATTGTACGTACGTACCACAACTTCTTTATCCATTTTTTGCTTTCTCAGATATTTATCTTGTACCGTAGACTAGGTTGTTGTAAACAGAGCCGTCCCAAACTTTGGGGTGGCTGTGAGTTTTTGATTTTAATTTCCCTAAGCTATAGGACCCTAAGTGGAAGTGCCATAGGCTGTGTTGCTTTGTTTCCTACGTGTTTCAGGAAACACCATACACTTCTCCAGAGTGGCTGTTGGCAATTTACATCCCGCCCATCAGCATAACAAGGCTCCCTGTTCTCCATGACCTGTCCTGCCTTTCTGGATTTTACACTTTTTTCAGATGGCCCTTTTGACCGGGGGGCAGAGAGACTTCATTGTAGTGCAGATTTCCTTTACACGCTTGCTTGGTTGGCCAAAAAGGGCGTATGCGTTTTTTCCTGAATATATTCAGGAAAAAACGCATACGCCCTTTTTGGCCAAGTGCATCATTATGGACATTCTGCCTCTTTTCCTATGCTTTAAGTGCAATTCCAGTCTACCCCCTGAAATCGTTTTCCTGAAATTCTGCCCCGCTTTCAAGTCCTCTTCGAAGACTTACTTCAATACATTTTTGGACGATAGCTGTCATTCATAACTCTGCAGGTTTGTGAATTACAGTGCCCCTGAGCTCCTTTCTTCAACTCGCTTTCTTGTGAGCTAGTCGAAAAACCGCTGGATTGCTTCAGGCCCTAATCTGGTTCCGGCAGGGAACGCTGAGCCTTTGGTTAGTCCCTCTTCCTGGTGGGAAATGAGCGTTCAATTTGCCAGTGCAGACACCTACAGCTAGTCTCTCATTGGTTGTCCCTATTCCTGTTAATATTGCGCAGAAATTGCAAACTGTGCCAAACAGGAAGTTAAAGGCACTGACTCTCCAAGTGGGGAGAGTGTTAGTAAAGCGTCTGGAACGGTGAACCCGAGTACCAGGAGTTGAAACCTGAGACGCATTTGAAAACGTTTCCCAATCACATGGTGGACATTACTCTGGGTCTCCCATGCATGTTTTAGCTGAAGGAAGAATCCGTTAAACCTGGAGAGTTGGGACCCATGGAATGGGTACCATGCAGTATGACTTCAAAGGGTCTGGGTTTGTTCAACAAACCTCACCAATGTTATCAGCCCAATGTGTCCAGCCTTATGTCTCAACTAGCTCTGGGTGTAGATGTGGTAAATCCAGGTTGCATCACAAGCCCTGAATGAATTATTTAAGAATTGCTCTCTATTTCACTGTCATTGTGTTTTGTTTGTGAAATTTATTTTGTTAATGGGATTTATCGGATTTTCACTGCTGCGTTTAGGCCGCTGTACACACGCTTGACTTCCTTATGGAGACATATAAATCCATGGGTCTTAAGTTTCTTACTTGTCAGGTATATTCCCAGGTGTTGAATATGGGGTGTTGAGTCCATTTCGTTGAGCAAGGAGTAGGTTTGTCTATTATATATTTGGCTTATGGAACGGTATCTGTGCTAATTTCAATCTCTGGTTTGATGCAGCACCCCAACTCACCTTTCCCCATAAGCAAGCATAAGTTGGTTTTCTAAATTTGAGACCCTGTTCTGTTTTGTAATTCAGTTCATGTGTAGCCAAGTTTACGTTCCGTGTATTAGTGATATCTTATGATATTTCTTTTCCTGTGTGACTTATTTCTCGTAGAATCGTCGTACCTGAATGCAGTCATTATGCCGCTACGGGCCTGATGACGTAGATCTCATTGCTGAGTGATATTCCATTGTACGTACGTACCACAACTTCTTTATCCATTTTTTGCTTTCTCGGATATTTAACTTGTACCGTAGATGAGGTTCTTGTAAACAGAGCCGTCCCAAACTTTGGGGTGGCTGTTTGTATTTGATTTTAATTTCCCTAAGCTATAGGACCATAAGTGGAAGTGCCATAGGCTGTGTTGCTTTGTTTCCTCCGTGTTTCAGGAAACACCATACATTTCTCCAGAGTGGCTGTTGGCAATTTAAATCCCGCCCATCAGCATAACGAGGCTCCCTGTTCTCCATGACCTGTCCTGCCTTTCTGGATTTTACACTTTTTTCAGATGGCCCTTTTGACCGGGGGGCAGAGAGACTTCATTGTAGTGCAGATTTCCTTTACACGCTTGCTTGGTTGGCCAAAAAGGGCGTATGCGTTTTTCCCTGAATATAATTCAGGTAAAAACGCATACGCCCTTTTTGGCCAAGTGCATCATTGTGGACATTCTGCCTCTTTTCCTATGCTTTAAGTGCAATTCCAGTCTACCCCCTGAAATCGTTTTCCTGAAATTCTGCCCCGCTTTCAAGTCCTCTTCAAAGACTTACTTCAATATAATTTTGGACGATAGCTGTCATTCATAACTCTGCAGGTTTGTGAATTACAGTGCCCCTGAGCTCCTTTCTTCAACTCGCTTTCTTGTGAGCTGGCCGCAAAACCGCAGGATTGTTTCAGGCCCTAATCTGGTTCCGGCAGGGCACGCTGAGCCTTTGGTTAGTCCCTCTTCCTGGTGGGAAATGAGCGTTCCATTTGCCCGTGCAGACACCTACAGCTAGCCTCTCATTCGTTGTCCCTATTCCTGTTAATATTGCGCAGAAATTGCAAACTGTGCCTAACAGGAGGTTACAGGCACTGACTCTCCAAGTGGGGAGAGTGTTAGTAAAGCGTCTGGAATGGTGAACCTGAGTACCAGGGGTCGAAACCTGAGATGCATTTGAAAACGTTTCCCAATCACATGGTGGACATTACTCTGGGTTTCCCATGCATGTTTTAGCTGAAGGAAGAATCCCTTAATCCTGGAGAGTTGGGACCCATGGAATGGGTACCATGCAGTATGACTTCAAAGGGTCTGCATTTGCTCACCGAACCTCACCAATGCTATCAGCCCGATGTGTCCAGCCTTATGTCTCACCCAGCTCTGGGTGTAGATGTGGTAAATCCAGGTTGCATCACAAGCCCTGAATGAATTATTTAAGAATTGTTCTCTATTTCACTGTCATTGTGTTTTGTTTTTGAAATATATTTTGATAATGGCATTTATCGGATTTTCACTGCTGCGTTGAGGCCGCTGTACACACGCTTGATATCCTTATGGAGACATATAAATCCATGGGTCTTAAATTTCTTACTTGTCAGGTATATTCCCAGACGTTGAATATGGGGTGTTGAGTTCATTTCGTTGAGCAAGGAGTAGGTCTTGTCTATTATATATTTGCCTTATGGAACGGAATCTGTGCTAATTTCAATCTCTGGTTTTATGCAGCACCCCAACTCACCTTTCCCCATAAGCAAGCATAAGTTGGTTTTCTAAATTTGAGACCCTGTTCTGTTTTGTAATTCAGTTCATGTGTAGCCAAGTTTACGTTCCGTGTATTAGTGATATCTTATGATATTTCTTTTCCTGTGTGACCTATTTCTCGTAGAATCGTCGTACCTGAATCCACTCATTATGCCGCTACGGGCCTGATGACGTAGATCATATTGCTGAGTGATATTCCATTGTACGTACGTACCACAATTTCTTTATCCATTTTTTGCTTTCTCGGATATTTAACTTGTACCGTAGACGAGGTTCTTGTAAACAGAGCCGTCCCAAACTTTGGGGTGGCTGTTTGTTTTTGATTTTAATTTCCCTAAGCTATAGGACCTTAAGTGGAAGTGCCATAGGCTGTGTTGCTTTGTTTCCTACGTGTTTCAGGAAACACCATACATTTCTCCAGAGTGGCTGTTGGCAATTTAAATCCCGCCCATCAGCATAACAAGGCTCCCTGTTCTCCATGACCTGTCCTGCCTTTCTGGATTTTACACTTTTTTCAGATGGCCCTTTTGACCGGGGGACAGAGAGACTTCATTGTAGTGCAGATTTCCTTTACACGCTTGCTTGGTTGGCCAAAAAGGGCGTATGCGTTTTTCCCTGAATATATTCAGGGAAAAACGCATACGCACTTTTTGGCCAAGTGCATCATTGTGGACATTCTGCCTCTTTTCCTATGCTTTAAGTCCAATTCCAGTCTACCCCCTGAAATCGTTTTCCTGAAATTCTGCCCCGCTTTCAAGTCCTCTTCAAAGACTTACTTCAATATAATTTTGGACGATAGCTGTCATTCATAACTCTGCAGGTTTGTGAATTACAGTGCCCCTGAGCTCCTTTCTTCAACTCGCTTTCTTGTGAGCTGGCCGCAAAACCGCAGGATTGTTTCAGGCCCTAATCTGGTTCCGGCAGGGCACGTTGAGCCTTTGGTTAGTCCCACTTCCTGGTGGGAAATGAGCGTCCCATTTGCCCGTGCAGACACCTACAGGTAGTCTCTCATTCGTTGTCCCTATTCCTGTTAATATTGCGCAGAAATTGCAAACTGTGCCAAACAGGAGGTTACAGGCACTGACTCTCCAAGTGGGGAGAGTGTTAGTAAAGCGTCTGGAACGGTGAACCCGAGTACCAGGGGTCGAAACCTGAGACGCATTTGAAAACGTTTCCCAATCACATGGTGGACATTACTCTGGGTTTCCCATGCATGTTTTAGCTGAAGGAAGAATCGCTTAAACCTGGAGAGTTGGGACCCATGGGATGGGTACCATGCAGTATGACTTCAAAGGGTCTGCGTTTGCTCACCGAACCTCACCAATGCTATCAGCCCGAAGTGTACAGCCTTATGTCTCACCCAGCTCTGGGTGTAGATGTGGTAAATCCAGGTTGCATCACAAGCCCTGAATGAATTATTTAAGAATTGTTCTCTATTTCACTGTCATTGTGTTTTGTTTTTGAAATATATTTTGATAATGGAATTTATCGGATTTTCACTGCTGCGTTGAGGCCGCTGTACACACGCTTGATATCCTTATGGAGACATATAAATCCATGGGTCTTAAGTTTCTTACTTGTCTGGTATATTCCCAGGCGTTGAATATGGGTGTTGAGGTCATTTCGTTGAGCAAGGAGTAGGTCATCTCTATTATATATTTGCCTTATGGAACGGAATCTGTGCTAATTTCAATCTCTGGTTTTATGCAGCACCCCAACTCACCTTTCCCCATAAGCAAGCATAAGTTGGTTTTCTAAATTTGAGACCCTGTTCTGTTTTGTAATTCAGTTCATGTGTAGCCAAGTTTACGTTCCGTGTATTAGTGATATCTTATGATGTTTCTTTTTCTGTGTGACTTATTTCTCGTAGAATCGTCGTACCTGAATCCACTCATTATGCCGCTACGGGCCTGATGACGTGGATCTCATTGCTGAGTGATATTCCATTGTACGTACGTACCACAACTTCTTTATCCATTTTTTGCTTTCTCGGATATTTAACTTGTACCGTAGACGAGGTTCTTGTAAACAGAGCCGTCCCAAACTTTGGGGTGGCAGTGTGGTTTTGAATTTAATTTCCCTAAGCTATAGGACCGTAAGTGGAAGTGCCATAGGCTGTGTTGCTTTGTTTCCTCCGTGTTTCAAGAAACACCATACAGTTCTCCAGAGTGGCTGTTGGCAATTTACATCCCGCCCATCAGCATAACAAGGCTCCCTGTTCTCCATGACCTGTCCTGCCTTTCTGGATTTTACACTTTTTTCAGGTGGCCCTTTTGACCGGGGGTAGTGAGACTTCATTGTAGTGCAGATTTCCTTTACACGCTTGCTTGGTTGGCCAAAAAGGGCGTATGCGTTTTTTCCTGAATATATTCAGGAAAAAACGCATATGAACTTTTTGGCCAAGTGCATCATTGTGGACATTCTGCCTCTTTTCCTATGCTTTAAGTGCAATTCCAGTCTACCCCCTGAATTCGTTTTCCTGAAATTCTGCCCCGCTTTCAAGTCCTCTTCGAAAACTTACTTCAATACATTTTTGGACGATAGCTGTCATTCATAACTCTGCAGGTTTGTGAATTACAGTGCCCCTGAGCTCCTTTCTTCAACTCGCTTTCTTGTGAGCTGGCCGCAAAACCGCAGGATTGCCTCAGGCCCTAATCTTGTTCCGGCAGGGCACGCTGAGCCTTTGGTTAATTCCTCTTCCTGTTGGGAAATGAGCGTTCCATTTGCCAGTGCAGACACCTACAGCTAGTCTCTCATTGGCTCTCGCTATTCCTGTTCATCTTGTGCCGAAATTGCAAACTGTGCCAAACAGGAGGTTAAAGACACTGACTCTCCAAGTGGGGAGAGTGTTAGTAAAGCGTCTGGAACGGTGAACCCGAGTACCAGGGGTCGAAAACTGAGATGCATTTGAAAACGTTTCCCAATCACACGGTGGACCATACTCTGGGTTTCCCATGCATGTTTTAGCTGAAGGAGGAATCCCTTAAACCTGGAGAGTTGGGACCCATGGAATGGGTACCATGCAGTATGATTTCAAAGGGTCTGCGTTTGCTCACCAAACCTCACCAATACTATCAGCTCGATGTGTCCAGCCTTATGTCTCAACCAGCTCTGGGTCTAGATGTGGTAAATCCAGGTTGCATCACAAGCCCTGAATGAATTATTTAAGAATTGCTCTCTATTTCACTGTCATTGTGTTTTGTTTTTGAAATTTATTTTGTTAATGGGATTTATCGGATTTTCACTGCTGCGTTTAGGCCCCTGTACACACGCTTGACTTCCTTATGGAGACATATAAATCCATGGGTCTTTAGATTCTTGCTTGTCAGGTATATTTCCAGGCGTTGAATATGGGGTGTTGAGTCCATTTCGTTGAGCAAGGTGTAGGTCTTGTCTCTTATATATTTGCCTTATGGAACGGAATCTGTGCTAATTTCAATCTCTGGTTTGACGCAGCACCCGAACTCACCTTTCCCCATAAGCAAGCATAAGTTGGTTTTCTAAATTTGAGACCCTGTTCTGTTTTGTAATTCAGTTCATGTTTATCCAAGTTTACGTTCCGTGTATTAGTGATATCTTATGATATTTCTTTTCCTGTGTGACTTATTTCTCGTAGAATCGTCGTACCTGAATCCACTCAATATGCCGCTACGGGCCTGATGACGTAGATCTCATTGCTGAGTGATATTCCATTGTACGTACGTACCACAACTTCTTTATCCATTTTTTGATTTCTCGGATATTTAACTTGTACCGTAGAGGAGGTTCTTGTAAACAGAGCCGTCCCAAACTTTGGAGTGGCTGTGTGTTTTTGATTTTAATTTCCCTAAGCTATAAGACCATAAGTGGAAGTGCCATAGGCTGTGTTGCTTTGTTTCCTACGTGTTTCAGGAAACACCATACACTTCTCCAGAGTGGCTGTTGGCCATTTACATCCCGCCCATCAGCATAACAGTGCTCCCTGTTCTCCATGACCTGTCCTGCCTTTCTGGATTTTACACTTGTTTCAGATGGCCGTTTGGACCGGGGTTAGTGAGACATCATTGTGGTGGAGATTTCCTTTACACGCTTGCTTGGTTGGCCAAAAAGGGCGTATGCGTTTTTTCCTGAATATATTCAGGAATAAACTCATACGCCCTTTTTGGCCAAGTGCACCACTGTCGACATTCTGCATCTTTTCCTATGTTTTAATTGCAATTCCAGTCTACCCCCTGAAATCGTTTTCCTGAAATTCTGCCCCGCTTTCAAGTTCTCTTCGAAGACTTACTTCAATAAATTTTTGGACGATAGCTGTCATTCATAACTCTGCATGTTTGTGAATTACAGTGCCCCTGAGCTCCTTTCTTCAACTCGCTTTCTTGTGCGCTGGCCGCAAAACCGCAGGAATGCTTCAGGCCCTAATCTGGTTCCGGCAGGGCACACTGAGTCTTTGGTTAATCCGTCTCCTGGTGGGAAATGAGCGTTCCATTTGCCCGTGCAGACACCTACAGCTAGTCTCTCATTGGTTCTCCCTATTCCTGTCGATCTTGCGCAGAAATTGCAAACTGTGCCAAACAGGAGGTTAAAGGCAATTACTCTCCAAGTGGGGAGAGTGTTAGTAAAGCGTCTGGAATGGTGAACCCGAGTACCAGGGGACGAAAACTGAGACGCATTTAAAAACGTTTCCCGGTCACACGGTGGACCATACTCTGGGATTCCCATGCATGTTTTAGCTGAAGGAAGAATCCCTTAAACCTGGAGAGTTGGGACCCATGGAATGTGTACCATGCAGTATGACTTCAAAGGGTCTGCATTTGCTCACTGAACCTCACCAATGTTATCCGCCCGAAGTGTCCAGCCTTATGTCTCACCCAGCTCTAGGTGTAGATGTGGTAACTCCAGATTGCATCACAAGCCCTGAATGAATTATTTAAGAATTGCTCTCTATTTCACTGTCATTGTGTTTTGTTTTTGTAATTTATTTTGATAATGGGATTTATCGGATTTTCACGGCTGCATTTATGGCGCTGTACACATGCCTGATTCTCTTACGGAGACACATAAATCCATTGGTGTTAAGATTCTTAATTGGCAGGTGTATTCCTAGGCATTGAATATGGGGTGTTTAGTCCATTTCGTTGAGCAAGGAGTAGGTCTTGACTATTAAATATTTGGGTTATGGAAGGGTATCTGTTCTAATTTCAATCTCTGGTTTTATGCAGCACCCCAACTCACCATTCCCCTTAAGCAAGCATAAGTTGGTTTTCTAAATTTGAGACCCTGTTCTGTTTTGTAATTCAGTTCATGTGTAGCCAAGTTCACATTCGGTGTATTAGTGATATCTTAATGTTTCTTTTTCTGTGTGACTTATTTCACTTAGAATCATCGTATCTGAATCCACTCATTATGCCGCGATGGACCTGATGACATAGATTTCATTGCTGAGTGATATTCCATTGTACGTATGTACCACAAATTCTTTATCCATTTTTCACATTCTGGGATATTTAACTTGTACCGTAGACGAGGTTCTTGTAAAAAGAGCCATCCATAACATTGGGGTGGCTGTGTGTTTTTGAATTTAATTTCCCTAAGCTATAGGACCCTAAGTGGAAGTGCCATAGGCTGTGTTGCTTTGTTTCCTACGTGTTTCAGGAAACACCATACACTTCTCCAGAGTGGCTGTTGGCAATGTACATCACGCCCATCAGCATAACAAGGCTCCCTGTTCTCCATGACCTGTCCTGCCTTTCTGGATTTTACACTTTTTTCAGATGGCCCGTTTGACCGGGGGGCAGTGAGACTTCATTGTAGTGCAGATTTCCTTTACACGCTTGCTTGGTTGGCCAAAAAGGGCGTATGCGTTTTTTCCTGAATATATTCAGGAAAAAACGCATACGCCCTTTTTGGCCAAGTGCATCATTGTCGACATTCTGCCTCTTTTCCTATGCTTTAAGTGCAATTCCAGTCTTCCCCCTGAAATCGTTTTCCTGAAATTCTGCCCCGCTTTCAAGTCCTCTTTGAAGACTTACTTCAATACATTTTTGGACGATAGCTGTCATTCATAACTCTGCAGGTTTGTGAATTACAGTGCCCCTGAGCTCCTTTTTCAACTCGCTTTCTTCTGAGCTGGCCGCAAAACCGCAGGATTGCTTCAGGCCCTAATCTGGTTCCGGCAGGGCACCCTGAGCCTTTGGTTAATCCCTCTTCCTGGTGGGAAATGAGCATTCCATTTGCCCGTGCGGACACCTACAGCTAGTCTCTCATTGGTTCTCCCTATTCCTGTTCATCTTGCGCAAAAATTGCAAACTGTGCAAAACAGGAGGTTAAAGGCACTGACTCTCCAAGTGGGGAGAGTGTTAGTAAAGCGTCTGGAACGGTGAACCCGAGTACCAGGGGACGAAACCTGAGATGCATTTGAAAACGTTTCCCAGTCACACGGTGGACCATACTCTGGGTTTCCCATGCATGTTTTAGCTGAAGGAAGAATCACTTAAACCTGGAGAGTTGCGACCCATGGAATGGGTACCATGCAGTATGACTTCAAAGGATCTGCGTTTGCTCACCGAACCTCACCTATGCTATCAGCCCGAAGTGTCCAGCCTTATGTCTCACCCAGCTCTGGGTGTAGATGTGGTAAATGCAGGTTGCATCACAAGCCCTGAATGAATTATTTAAGAATTGCTCTCTATTTCACTGTCATTGTGATTTGTTTGTGAAATTTATTTTGATAATGGGATTTATCGGATTTTCACTGCTGCGTTTAGGCCGCTGTACACACGCTTGATTTCCTTATGGAGACATATAAATCCATGGGTCTTAAGATTCTTACTTGTCAGGTATATTCCCAGGCGTTGAATATGGGGTGTTGAGTCCATTTCGTTGAGCAAGGAGTAGGTCTTGTCTATTATATATTTGGCTTATGGAATGGTATCTGTGCTAATTTCAATCTCTGGTTTGATGCAGCACCCCAACTCACCTTTCCCCATAAGCAAGCATAAGTTGGTTTTCTAAATTTGAGACCCTGTTCTGTTTTGTAATTCAGTTCATGTGTAGACAAGTTTACGTTCCGTGTATTAGTGATATCTTATGATGTTTCTATTTTTGTGTGACTTATTTCTAGTAGAATCGTCGTACCTGAATCCACTCATTATGCCGCTACGGGCCTGATGACGTAGATCTCATTGCTGAGTGATATTCCATTGTACATACGTACCACAACTTCTTTATCCATTTTTTGCTTTCTCGCATATTTAACTTGTACCGTAGACGAGGTTCTTGTAAACAGAGCAGTCCCAAACTTTGGGGTGGCTGTGTGTTTTTGATTTTAATTTCCCTAAACTATATAGGACCCTAAGTGGAAGTGCCATAGGCTGTGTTGCTTTGTTTCCTACGTGTTTCAGGAAACACCATACACTTCTCCAGAGTGGCTGTTGGCCATTTACATCCCGCCCATCAGCATAACAGTGCTCCCTGTTCTCCATGACCTGTCCTGCCTTTCTGGATTTTACACTTGTTTCAGATGGCCGTTTGGACCGGGGGGCCGTGAGACTTCATTGTAGTGCAGATTTCCTTTACACGCTTGCTTGGTTGGCCAAAAAGGGCGTATGCGTTTTTTCCTGAATATATTCAGGAAAAAACGCATACGCCCTTTTTGGCCAAGTGCATCATTGTCGACATTCTGCCTCTTTTCCTATGCTTTAAGTGCAATTCCAGTCTACCCCATGAAATCGTTTTCCTGAAATTCTGCCCCGCTTTCAAGTCCTCTTCGAAGACTTACTTCAATACATTTTTGGATGATAGCTGTCATTCATAACTCTGCAGGTTTGTGAATTACAGTGCCCCTGGGCTCCTTTCTTCAACTCGCTATCTTGTGAGCTGGCCGCAAAACCGCAGGATTGCTTCAGGCCCTAATCTGGTTCCGGCAGGGCACGCTGAGCCTTTGATTAATTCCTCTTCCTGGTGGAAAATGAGAGTTCCATTTGCCCGTGCAGACACCTACAGCTAGTCTCTCATTTGTTCTCCCTATTCCTGTTCATCTTGCGCAGGAATTGCAAACTGTGACAAACAGGAGGTTAAAGGCACTGACTCTCCAAGTGGGGATAGTGTTAGTAAAGGGTCTGGAACGGTGCACCCGAGTACCAGGGGACGAAACCTGAGATGCATTTGAAAACGTTTCCCAATCACACGGTGGACCATACTCTGGGTTTCCCATGCATGTTTTAGCTGAAGGAAGAATCCCTTAAACCTGGAGAGTTGGGAACCATGGAATGGGAAACATGCAGTATGACTTCAAAGGGTCTGCGTTTGCTCACCAAACCTCACCAATGCTATCAGCCCGAAGTCTCCAGCCTTATGTCTCAACCAGCTCTGGGTGTAGATGTGGTAAATCCAGGTTGCATCACAAGGCCTGAATGAATTATTTAAGAATTGCTCTCTATTTCACTGTCATTGTGTTTTGTTTGTGAAATTTAGTTTGTTAATGGGATTTATCGGATTTTCACTGCTGCCTTTAGGCCACTGTACACACGCTTGACTTCCTTATGGAGACATATAAATCCATGGGTCTTAAGATTCTTACTTGTCAGGTATATTCCCAGACGTTGAATATGGGGTGTTGAGTCCATTTCGTTGAGCAAGGAGTAGGTCTTTTCTATTATATATTTGGCTTATGGAACGGTATCTGTGCTAATTTCAATCTCTGGTTTGATGCAGCACCCCAACTCACCTTTCCCCATAAGCAAGCATAAGTTGGTTTTCTAAATTTGAGACCCTGTTCTGTTTTGTAATTCAGTTCATGTGTAGCCAAGTTTACGTTCCGTGTATTAGTGATATCTTATGATATTTCTTTTCCTGTGTCACTTATTTCTCGTAGAATCGTCGTACCTGAATCCACTCAATATGCCGCTACGGGCCTGATGACGTAGATCTCATTGCTGAGTGATATTCCATTGTACGTACGTACCACAACTTCTTTATCCATTTTTTGATTTCTCGGATATTTAACTTGTACCGTAGACGAGGTTCTTGTAAACAGAGCCGTCCCAAACTTTGGGGTGGCTGTGTGTTTTTGATTTTAATTTCCCTAAGCTATAAGACCATAAGTGGAAGTGCCATAGGCTGTGTTGCTTTGTTTCCTACGTGTTTCAGGAAACACCATACACTTCTCCAGAGTGGCTGTTGGCCATTTACATCCCGCCCATCAGCATAACAGTGCTCCCTGTTCTCCATGACCTGTCCTGCCTTTCTGGATTTTACACTTGTTTCAGATGGCCGTTTGGACCGGGGTTAGTGAGACATCATTGTGGTGGAGATTTCCTTTACACGCTTGCTTGGTTGGCCAAAAAGGGCGTATGCGTTTTTTCCTGAATATATTCAGGAATAAACTCATACGCCCTTTTTGGCCAAGTGCACCCCTGTCGACATTCTGCATCTTTTCCTATGTTTTAATTGCAATTCCAGTCTACCCCCTGAAATCGTTTTCCTGAAATTCTGCCCCGCTTTCAAGTCCTCTTCGAAGACTTACTTCAATAAATTTTTGGACGATAGCTGTCATTCATAACTCTGCATGTTTGTGAATTACAGTGCCCCTGAGCTCCTTTCTTCAACTCGCTTTCTTGTGCGCTGGCCGCAAAACCGCAGGAATGCTTCAGGCCCTAATCTGGTTCCGGCAGGGCACACTGAGTCTTTGGTTAATCCATCTTCCTGGTGGGAAATGAGCGTTCCATTTGCCCGTGCAGACACCTACAGCTAGTCTCTCATTGGTTCTCCCTATTCCTGTCGATCTTGCGCAGAAATTGCAAACTGTGCCAAACAGGAGGTTAAAGGCAATTACTCTCCAAGTGGGGAGAGTGTTAGTAAAGCGTCTGGAATGGTGAACCCGAGTACCAGGGGACGAAAACTGAGACGCATTTAAAAAGGTTTCCCGGTCACACGGTGGACCATACTCTGGGATTCCCATGCATGTTTTAGCTGAAGGAAGAATCCCTTAAACCTGGAGAGTTGGGACCCATGGAATGTGTACCATGCAGTATGACTTCAAAGGGTCTGCATTTGCTCACTGAACCTCACCAATGTTATCCGCCCGAAGTGTCCAGCCTTATGTCTCACCCAGCTCTAGGTGTAGATGTGGTAACTCCAGATTGCATCACAAGCCCTGAATGAATTATTTAAGAATTGCTCTCTATTTCACTGTCATTGTGTTTTGTTTTTGTAATTTATTTTGATAATGGGATTTATCGGATTTTCACGGCTGCATTTATGGCGCTGTACACATGCCTGATTCTCTTACGGAGACACATAAATCCATTGGTGTTAAGATTCTTAATTGGCAGGTGTATTCCTAGGCATTGAATATGGGGTGTTTAGTCCATTTCGTTGAGCAAGGAGTAGGTCTTGACTATTAAATATTTGGGTTATGGAAGGGTATCTGTTCTAATTTCAATCTCTGGTTTTATGCAGCACCCCAACTCACCATTCCCCTTAAGCAAGCATAAGTTGGTTTTCTAAATTTGAGACCCTGTTCTGTTTTGTAATTCAGTTCATGTGTAGCCAAGTTCACATTCGGTGTATTAGTGATATCTTAATGTTTCTTTTTCTGTGTGACTTATTTCACTTAGAATCATCGTATCTGAATCCACTCATTATGCCGCGACGGACCTGATGACATAGATTTCATTGCTGAGTGATATTCCATTGTACGTATGTACCACAAATTCTTTATCCATTTTTCACATTCTGGGATATTTAACTTGTACCGTAGACGAGGTTCTTGTAAAAAGAGCCATCCATAACATTGGGGTGGCTGTGTGTTTTTGAATTTAATTTCCCTAAGCTATAGGACCCTAAGTGGAAGTGCCATAGGCTGTGTTGCTTTGTTTCCTACGTGTTTCAGGAAACACCATACACTTCTCCAGAGTGGCTGTTGGCAATGTACATCACGCCCATCAGCATAACAAGGCTCCCTGTTCTCCATGACCTGTCCTGCCTTTCTGGATTTTACACTTTTTTCAGATGGCCCGTTTGACCGGGGGGCAGTGAGACTTCATTGTAGTGCAGATTTCCTTTACACGCTTGCTTGGTTGGCCAAAAAGGGCGTATGCGTTTTTTCCTGAATATATTCAGGAAAAAACGCATACGCCCTTTTTGGCCAAGTGCATCATTGTCGACATTCTGCCTCTTTTCCTATGCTTTAAGTGCAATTCCAGTCTTCCCCCTGAAATCGTTTTCCTGAAATTCTGCCCCGCTTTCAAGTCCTCTTTGAAGACTTACTTCAATACATTTTTGGACGATAGCTGTCATTCATAACTCTGCAGGTTTGTGAATTACAGTGCCCCTGAGCTCCTTTTTCAACTCGCTTTCTTCTGAGCTGGCCGCAAAACCGCAGGATTGCTTCAGGCCCTAATCTGGTTCCGGCAGGGCACGCTGAGCCTTTGGTTAATCCCTCTTCCTGGTGGGAAATGAGCATTCCATTTGCCCGTGCGGACACCTACAGCTAGTCTCTCATTGGTTCTCCCTATTCCTGTTCATCTTGCGCAAAAATTGCAAACTGTGCCAAACAGGAGGTTAAAGGCACTGACTCTCCAAGTGGGGAGAGTGTTAGTAAAGCGTCTGGAACGGTGAACCCGAGTACCAGGGGACGAAACCTGAGATGCATTTGAAAACGTTTCCCAGTCACACGGTGGACCATACTCTGGGTTTCCCATGCATGTTTTAGCTGAAGGAAGAATCACTTAAACCTGGAGAGTTGCGACCCATGGAATGGGTACCATGCAGTATGACTTCAAAGGATCTGCGTTTGCTCACCGAACCTCACCTATGCTATCAGCCCGAAGTGTCCAGCCTTATGTCTCACCCAGCTCTGGGTGTAGATGTGGTAAATGCAGGTTGCATCACAAGCCCTGAATGAATTATTTAAGAATTGCTCTCTATTTCACTGTCATTGTGATTTGTTTGTGAAATTTATTTTGATAATGGGATTTATCGGATTTTCACTGCTGCGTTTAGGCCGCTGTACACACGCTTGATTTCCTTATGGAGACATATAAATCCATGGGTCTTAAGATTCTTACTTGTCAGGTATATTCCCAGGCGTTGAATATGGGGTGTTGAGTCCATTTCGTTGAGCAAGGAGTAGGTCTTTTCTATTATATATTTGGCTTATGGAATGGTATCTGTGCTAATTTCAATCTCTGGTTTGATGCAGCACCCCAACTCACCTTTCCCCATAAGCAAGCATAAGTTGGTTTTCTAAATTTGAGACCCTGTTCTGTTTTGTAATTCAGTTCATGTGTAGACAAGTTTACGTTCCGTGTATTAGTGATAACTTATGATGTTTCTATTTTTGTGTGACTTATTTCTAGTAGAATCGTCGTACCTGAATCCACTCATTATGCCGCTACGGGCCTGATGAGGTAGAGCTCATTGCTGAGTGATATTTCATTGTACGTACGTACCACAACTTCTTTATCCATTTTTTGATTTCTCGGATATTTAACTTGTACGGTAGACGAGGTTCTTGTAAACAGAGCCGTCCCAAACTTTGGGGTGGCTGTGTGTTTTTGATTTTAATTTCCCTAAGCTATAAGACCATAAGTGGAAGTGCCATAGGCTGTGTTGCTTTGTTTCCTACGTGTTTCAGGAAACACCATACACTTCTCCAGAGTGGCTGTTGGCCATTTACATCCCGCCCATCAGCATAACAGCGCTCCCTGTTCTCCATGACCTGTCCTGCCTTTCTGGATTTTACACTTGTTTCAAATGGCCGTTTGGACCGGGGGGCAGTGAGACTTCATTGTAGTGCAGATTTCCTTTACACGCTTGCTTGGTTGGCCAAAAAGGGAGTATGCGTTTATTCCTGAATATATTCAGGAAAAATCGCATACGCCCTTTTTGGCCAAGTGCATCATTGTCGACATTCTGCCTCTTTTCCTATGCTTTAAGTGCAATTCCAGTCTACCCCCTGAAATCGTTTTCCTGAAATTCTGCCCCGCTTTCAAGTCCTCTTCGAAGACTTACTTCAATGCATTTTTGGACGATAGCTGTCATTCATAACTCTGCATGTTTGTGAATTACAGTGCCCCTGAGCTCCCTTCTTCACCTCGCTTTCCTGTGAGCTGGCCGCAAACCCACATGATTGCTTCAGGCACTAATCTGGTTCCGGCACGTCATGCTGAGCCATTGGTTAATTCCTCTTCCTGGTGGGAAATGAGCATTAAATTTGCACGTGCAGACACGTACAGCTAGTCTCTGATTGGTTCTCCCTATTCCTGTTCACCTTCCGCAGAATTTCCAAACTGTGCCAAACAGGAGGTTAAAGGCACTGACTCTCCAAGTGGAGAGAGTGTTAGTAAAGGGTTTGGAATGGTGAACCCGTGTAAAAGGGGACGAAAACTGAGATGCATTTGAAAACGCTTCCCAGTCACACGGTGTACCATACTTTGTGTTTCCCATGCATGTTTTAGCTGAAGGAAGAGTCTCTTAAACCTGGAGAGTTGGGACCCATGGAATGGGTACCATGCAGTATGACTTGAAAGGGTCTGCATTTGCTCATCGTACCTCACCAGTGCTATCCGCCCGAAGTGTCCAACCTTATGTCTCACTCAGCTCTTGGTGCAGATGTGGTTAATCCAGGTTGCATCACAAGCTCTGAATGAATTATTTAAGAATATCTCTCTATTTCACTGTCATTGTGTTTTGTTTTTGTAATTCATTTTGATAATTGGATTTATCGGATTTTCTCTGCTGCGTTCATAAATCTATACACACGCTTGATTCTCTTACAGAGACATATAAATCCATGGGTTTGAAGATTCTTACTAGTCAGGTGTATTCCTAGGCGTTGAATATGGGGTGTTTAGTCCATTTCGTTGAGCAACTGGTAGGTCTTGACTATTACATATTTGGCTTATGGAAAGGTATCTGTGCTAATTTCTATCTCTGGTTTTATGCAGCACCCCAACTCTCCTTTATCCTTAAGCAAGCATATGTTGGTTTTCTAAATTTGAGACCCCGTTCTGTTTTGTAATTCAGTTCATTTGTAGCCACGTTTACATTCCATGTATTAGTAATATCGTGTGTCTTTTTCTTTTTGAATTATGTGACTTCAAATGATCATACGTAACTCCTCTGTGGTTGTTACAACTGGCCATATTTCATTGATTTCCAGGCTGAGTAATATTCCACTCTACATAAGTGCCACATCTCTATCCATTTTTTCCCTCCAGAGACTTATAAATTATATCCTAGTCAAGGATCTTTTAAACATAGAGGCGGTAAATATTGGGGTGCCTGTGTCCTCTCGATTTTTGTTTTTCCCAAGATATACGTCCATGAGTGCAAGTGCCCTGTGCTCTGTAGCTCATTTTTTAGATGCTTTAGTAAACACAATACACTTCTCCAGAGTGACCGTTGGCAATATACATTTCCAGTATAAGCCTCAGAGGGCTCCCTTTTCTCCTTGCCCTGTCCTGCATTTCTGGTGTTTACACTTTATGAGGAAGGCTCTTCTGACTGATGCGAAGTGATATGTTTTGTAGTATTGATTTCCAGTGCCCACCTGTTTGGTTGGCTAAAAAAGTGTATGCCCTTTTCTTGAATACATACAGAAAAAGACGCATACACCCTTTTTGACCAATTGCAATGTTGGCAATGTTCAGCCCCTTTTCTTGTGCTTAATGGCGAGCCCTTTCTACCTCTTCCAATCCCTTTCCTGCCATTCTCCGTTGCTTACAAGTCCTTTCCTCTGACTTTCCTCAAGACATTTTTCAGTGATAGATATTTTCAACTCTGCAGTTTCGTGAATTTTAGTGTCCCTGACTTCCATTTTTCAACTTGTGTTTATGGGAACTGGCCACAAAGCAGCGGAATTTCCTCAAGCCCTATTCTGTTTCCATGGGCAACCCTAGCCTTTGGTCAATTCGTCTTCCTGATTGGAAATAAGAGTGACATGTGCCTGTCCGAACACCTAGGACTTGTCTCTCATTGTTCCTCCTCCTTCTGCTTCATCCTCTGGACAAATTCCAAACTGTCTGCAACAGGATGTTGACAGTGCTGACATCTCCAAGTGGGGAGACTGTTCGTAAAGACGCTGGAGGGGTGAACCCGAGCACCAGGAGATGAGGAGATGAGATGCCTTTTCCAAACTCTTCCCGATCAGACGGTATACCATCCTCTGGGTGTGACAGGCATGTTTTAGCTGTAGGAAGTGTCCCATTCATGTGAGGAGAACACCAGGGCTTTTACAAAATCAGTGTCTCTCCACAACCCAAACTGGGGAATTTTTTAAGCTACGGCTACACATATGTTCATTAAGGGCCTTGGGAAGTAGGCAGAGTCCAAACTTTAGATGATTGAAGTCTTCACGGTCAGAAGCACTCACCACCGGCTTCCCTTAGGTTCCATTTTAACTGTCATTAATAGATGATGTCAATAAAAATATCTATTCTTTTTCAGATTATTTCCCCTTATAGGTTATTGTAAAATATTGAGTGTAGTTCCCGGGGCTATACAGTAGTTCCTTGTTGATGATCAATTTTATACATAGCAGTGTGTATGTGTTAATCCCAAACTGTTAATTTATCCCTCCTCCCACCTTTCCCCTTTGGTAATAATAAATTATAAGATTTTATACTTCTCAGAATTGGGGGAACTGAAAGAGAGGTATCATTTTCAATGGAAAAGCATTTAAAACAAGATTGAAGCTTTAACCAAGATTTTTAGATGTACATCCTTGGAAAGAAATCACTTCGTTTCTCTAATATTGACCTGACAAATAAGACAAACCTTTTCACTGAACTTGCTTATAATAAAGTGATGGAAATATCAAATGGGAGTGTTAGAAACATCTTATTTTACCCGAGCCTTATACACTGTTCTATGTTAATTACAGTTTGGCTCAAACATCTGTTCATTGAAGTTACAATGTTCTCAATTTCTGTTACTGATCCTCCAGAGTGGACCCCAACAAGTGTCCCCCTGCCCAGTGTCATTGGAGCCAACAGATTGAGACTGAGTTTGGTTCAGAAGCAAAGGAAACTTTATATTTTGATCAGAGAATGGAGAGGTGAGAGCATGTGCTACCCCGTGGGCTGTGGGCTGGGCTGCTGTGTAGAGATCCTGTCAGAGTCAGTGGGAGGGAGGGGGCGGAGCTCTCAAGGGCCCGGTTGGCTGCAGCTCAGGCTCTATATCGCGGAGTGTGCACTGTGTCCCAGAAGCTGAGGTGTCGACCCAGCCATTCCGCACTAGGAAATCTGGTCTGAAGTGCTGGCTGTTGAACCTCTGTATGCGGGACCCTAGGAGCACGTGAAATTAGACAAAGCACAAAGGATAAAAAAGGTTAGACTTTATTTTATTGCCCAGATTCTATTTTTATCTCCCAGGGATTTTTAAGGGGCTTTGCCTGGGAAAAAGCCCTCTTCTGCCTTTTTTCCCCTTCCTCATTCTTAGAGTGCTGAGGGTGCACACCCTTCTTCTGTAGCTGTTGAGTGCTGAGTTAGGAGCCCTCATACCCGTGGGCGAGGGTCAGAACTTCTCCCCAGCAGCCTCCAGGTGACGTTGATTGTCCCCAGGCCTCCTGCCTCCCCGCTCGTCCACCTGAGCACCAGTATTGGAAGCGTTATAGATTCTAATGACCTTTAAGGGTCCAGGAAGGAGATGTGCAGTGACGCTGTGAGGTCCAGTTTCACCCCGCCCTGCATTTGTTCGGCCACCTTAGGCTGACCGTTTCTGCCAGCCTAGATGCTCTGACCAGTAGTCTGCACTTTCTTCAATTAGGCCCCTGAATTAACGTAAAAAGAGCACCAGGTGTCAGGACCCTGCCTGCTCAACTCCCAGACAGTCCAGGGTCAGTGGTGATGAAGGACCATGATGGCCACTGAGTCAACAGCCTTTTGAAGTAAACAGGAGTCCAGCCGGTCTTATTGGCCACCATCATCACAGTGTCTGTAGGCTCTTCTATGGTGACAGCGTGATATACGCTTCCCCCGCCAAGATTATTAGGTCCGCTCTGGGTGCGGTAAGTCCTGCAAGCAGTAGTCTACTCTTTTGGGACACACTCTTGTTGTTTTATGAGAGAAACTCCAGGTCAAGTGATGGTCACATGAGTCGTCATGGTGCCCCTTTACCCCGGTTATCTCTCTGGAGGTTGGAGTTGGAGGGCCTCCTCACTCGAGGTCAGTGTGCCCACGGAGCAAACCCTGCAACTTCAGGGCATGGTTGGGGCTTAGGATCACCACGTGGGGTCCTTTTCCCTTAGGAGGGAGGTGGCCTTTTGTGCTGCTGATTTCCAGGTTTTCAGATACCGCCAGTATCTTGGCCAGATGTGGCGGTGGGCCAAGCCCATTGGTGACCGTAGTTTATCATACCGGGATGGCATTCTTGCATTGTTCCATTTCAAGTGGTCCCAGTTTTTGCACTAATACTCCAATAGCGATTCACCATTTACCAGGAATGTAAAGGTCAAAGGGTTTAGCTAAATTAGGGAGTTCCAGGGCAAGGGTCTGAATTGACTGCTCTTTCCATTCTTGAAAGGCCACTTCTGGATTCTATTCAAAAGGATCATCATCTTTTCCTTTCAGTGTTTCATATAGAGGCCCAGCTAGTAGACTGTAGTTAGGGATCCAGAAGCACCAACCCTGGCCTCCCCAGGAACCCCTAAGCTGTCTTCTAGTTTTAGAAATGGGTAAGGCTGTAAATTGTTTCTTCCCTTTCCTGAGATGGGCTTCTCCGACCTTCTGTGAGAATGAAGCCCAGGCAGGTCACCGTAGTCTGTGATATTTGAGCTTTTTCTTGGACAACTTCTATCCTTTATTGGCTTGGTAGTTCAGAGGTCTCCTTAGTAGGGCTGGCGATCAGAATGTCGTCTGCATATTGAAGGAGTGTTTCCTTTTCCAGAGGTAGAACTTTTAGGTCTTTAACTGAGCTTTCCCCAAAGATGGTGTGGGAATTTTTGAACCCTTGGGGCAACACGGCCCAGAAGTATTGTTTTAGTTGTATGTTGAGTCCTGCCACTCACAAGCCAAAATTTCTTGTGACTCTGGGACTAATAGAATACAAAAGAAGGCATCATTGAAGACTAATACAGAATACCATGTCCCGGTGGTTGGTAGAATGACCAGCAGGGTGTAGGATTTAGGAACTACTGGAGGTCTATCCTCGGTGGCTTCACTGACTGTCCTGACATCCTTTACCAGGACTCCAGCAGCCCATGGGGCTCTCGAGGTCAGGCCAATCCCAGGATATGGAGCTCACCTGGGCAGGTACCCCACCCCCACCGCAGCCCACGGTGCTCTCCTGTTCAGGCCCCTCCCAGGATATGGGGTTCCCTGGGCAGGTTCCCCTGCAGCCCATGGGGCTCTCATGGTCAGGCCCCTCCCAGGATACAGAGCTACCCTTGCAGTTACCCTGGCAGGGCTGGGCACACAGGTACCGTGCACATCGCCCTCATTGCAGAGCACTTCCAGCTCACCTGTCACTCAGATCTGACACAGAGCACCTCAGAGCAGGACTTGAACTAAGAAACAGCAGCTCCAACAGGTCTGTGACCCTGGGCATCACTCTGTGTGGCCTCCCTCCACCTGGTCTTCCAGAGACTTCCACTGCACCCGGGGCACCAGGCCTCTGTCTCCACCCACCACCCACCCCTCCTCTCCCTGACTCCTGGGTTCCTCTCATTAGGAGAGGGTTTTCTTGAAGTTGTCTCCCACTCATGGGCCAGATAATATAATTAGAAAACAAGCCAGAGCTGCAACCCCTTGTCTATCCTGACTCTCAGGAGCCCACACCTGTTCCTTGGACCTGGCCGATTCAGCAAGTTCCAGTTTCTGCAACTGTGAGCGCCTGAGGGGTGATTATTGGCTGGCCTGGGAAGCCTGACCGTGCCGGCCAGCCCTCCCCAGGTGTGCCTGTTTGAGATCAATATAAACACCACTCCAGGCAGCAAGAGCCCCTGCAGCTGTGCCTGACGCCATTTTCTCTGCCCTGTCAGCAGTCTCGGGGCTGGACTGGTGGGAGGGAGTGAGAGGCCACGGCTTTGTGGGTGGCCCAGTGTGAGTGGGGCTCTGCTGGACTTTCTGCAGCAGTTACCAAGATGCCACCTGCTAAAGAAGAGGATGTGTCACCCATACCTGCCTCTGGAATTTCTCCCTGGGCAGAGGTGAGTGAGGAAGAAAGCAGTGGGGGCCCGGACAGCAGGGATATCTCAGGCAGGGAAATGGAAAGCTTCCAGAAGAGTACCCAGGGCCAGGACCATCCTGGCTGGCCTGCAGGCACCAAATCGGCTGGCATGCTGTCGCTCATGTGGCTCCATGGCCCTTCCTCTAGGCTTTCAAATCCTTGTACATATTCAGGTGTTTTACCTGGGAAGGGTGGGAACATTTCAGCAGCAGCTGGCCTGGGGCTCGGCCCACATTTACTCACAGATGCCTTGGCACGGTCCCCCAGCTTTGCAATGAGGACGCTTGTTGCGTGGGGCCTGCTGGCTGAATGGGAGATGATTCCCCACCACTGGCCAACTACAGAATTGTTTACAACTGGAGCAAGTGCCCTGATACGGTTTTCCTCTGTGTAACTGGTGGGTTCTGTTTTTTTTTTCTTTTTTTCATTTTTGGTTCAAGGTAGATTTTATTCCTCTTTTTTGTATTTACAGATATAAGCATGGAAATAATTTATTCGTATAAATACATGTATGTGAAGGGAAGAATATTTTTTCTGTTTTACTTTTTGTAATTTTGAATTTTATTTTATTTTTTTATACAGCAGGTTCTTTTTGGTTATCTATTTTATACATATAAATGTATACATGCCAATCCCAATCTCTCAATCCTCCCACCACCACCCCCCAACAGCTTTCCCCCCTTGGTGTCCATACGTTTGTTGCCTACATCTGTTGCTCTATTTCTGCCTTGCAAAACGGTTCATCTGTATAATTTTTCTAGGTTCCACATATATGCATTAATATACAAGATTTGTTTTTCTCTTTCTGACTTACTTCACTCTGTATGACAGTCTCTAGATCCATCAACGTCTCTACAAATGACCCAATTTCATTCCTTTTTATGGCTTAGTAATATTCCATTTTATATTTGTACCACATCTTTATGCATTCGTCTGTCTGTGGGCATTTAGGTTGCTTCCATTACCTGGATATTGTAAATAGTGATGCAATGAACATTGCGGTGAATGTCTCTTTTTGATTTATGGTTTTGTCTGGGTATATGCCCAGTAGTGGGATTGCTGTATCATATGGTAATTCTATTCTTAGTTTTATAAGAAACTCCATAATGTTCTCCACAGTGACTGTATCAATTTACATTCCCAACAATAGTGGAAGAGGGTTCCTTATCTCCACACCCTTTCCAGCATTTGTTGTTTGTAGATTTTCTGATGATGCCCATTCTAACAGGTGTGAGGTGATACACCATGGATGAGTCTATTTCGTTGAGCAAAGAGTAGGTCTTGTCTATTACATATTTGGCTTATGGAATGGTATGTGTGCTAATTTCAATCTCTGGTTTTATACAGCACCCCAACTCAACTTTCCCCTTAAGCAAGCATAAGTTTTTATCTAAATGTGAGACTGTTCGGTTTTGTAATTCAGTTTATGTGTAGCCAAGTTTACACTCCCTCTATTAGTGATATCTTATGATAATTATCTTTCTCTGTGTGACCTATTTCTCTTAGAATCATCATACTTAAATCCACTCAATTTGCTGCTACAGGCCTGATGACATTGATTTCATTGCTGAGTGATATTCCGTTGTACGTAAGTAGCACAACTCCTTTATCCATTTTTTTCTTTCTGGGATATTTAATTTGTACTGGACTCGAGGTTCTTGTAAACACAGCAGCCCTAAATTTTGTGTTGGCTGTGTCTTGTTGATTTTAATTTTCCTAAGCTATAGGGCCAAAAGTGGAAGTGCCCTAGTCTCTGTAGCTTTGTTTTTCAGATGTTTCAGGATACACCATAAACATCTCCAGAGTGTCTGTTGGCAATTTACATCCCGCCCATCAGCATAACAAGGCTCCCTGTTCTCCATGGCCTGTCCTGTGTTTCTGGTTTTTACACTTTTTTCAGATGGCCCTTTTGACGAATGGGAAATGAGACTTCATTGTAGTAGGGATTTCCATTGCTCGAGTGCTTGGTTGGCCAAAAAGGGCATATGCGTTTTTTCCTGAATATATTCAGGAAAAAATGTATATGCACTGTTCGTCCAAGTGCATCACTGTCAAAGATCTGCCACTTTTCACATGTTTTAAATGCAATTCCAATCTACCTCCTGAAATATGATTCCTCAATTTTGCCTCGTTTTCAAGTCCTCTTTGCAGACTTACTTCAATATATTTTTGCCAATAGCTGTCATTTATAACTCTGCAGGTTTGTGAATTACAGTGCCCGTGATTTCCTTTCTTAACTCGCTTCCTTGAAAGCTGGCCACAAAACCGCAGGTTTGCTTCAGGCCGTAATCAGGGTGTGGCACGGCACTCTGAGCCTTTGGTTAATTCCTCTTCCTGGTGGGAAATTAGAGTTAAATGTGCCCCTCCAGACACCTGCCTCACTCCCAGCCCCTTGGTGATGTGTGTCCTCTGGTTTGAGGCCACATGTGATGGGTTCCTCATCTTTTGATGATGTGGCCCCACTGGTGTGAGGACACTCCTGCCTGCTTCCCATCCCCTTGGTGATGTGGTCCCTCCGGCGAGAGTCTGATCCTGGTTGGGTTCCTCACACTTCTGTGAGGTGGGCCCTCTTCTCTGAGGTCACTCCTGCCTGGCTAGCACACCCCGCCTTGGCGACGTCAGACCTCTGGTGGCAGTTGGAGCCTGCTGGGAGCCTCCTCCCCTCGGTGATGAGGCCCTCTGGCATCAGGCCCTAACTGCTGGGTTCCCACATTTTCTGATACGTCCTAAGTGGTGCGAGGGCACTCCTGCCAGGTTCCCATCCCCATGGGCATGTGGGCCTTCTGCTCTAAGGTCCCAACACCTGTGTTGTTCACCGTTTCATGATGTTGGCTCTCTGGTGTTAGTTCACTCAGGCCTAGATCCCATAGACTCTGTGCTCTGAGCCGCCTGCTGGGAGGTTCCTACTGCTGAATTCCTTACCTTTTCTATTCTTTGGGTTCTGTGTTTTCATGCTCCTCCTTCCTGACTCACTCCCAGCCCCTTTGTGATGTAGGTCCTCTGGTTTGAGGCCACATGTGCCGGTTTCCTCACCTTTATTGATGTGGCCCCACTGGTGTGAGGACACTCCTGCCTGGTTCCCATCCACTTGGTGATGGGGGCCCTCTGGTGAGAGGCTGATCCTGGCTGGATTCCTCACCCTTCTGTGAGGTAGACCCTCTGCTGTGAGGTCACTCCTGCCTGGCTGGCACACGTCACCTTGGCGATGTGGGCCCTCAGTTGGGAGTTGGTGCCTGCTGGGAGTCTCCTCCCCTCGGTAATGAGGGCCCTCTGGCGTCAGGCCCTAACTCATGGGCTCCCAAAATTTTCTGATGTGCGCCCTGTCGTGCGAGTACACTCCTGCCAGGGTCCCATCCCCATGGGGATGTTGGCTTTCTGCTCTGAGGTCCCAACGGCTGGGTTGCTCACAGTGTCAGAATGTGGGCCCTCTGCTGTGAGTTCACTCCGGCATGGATCCCATAGCCTCGGTGCTCTGGGCCACCTGCTTGGAGCTTCCAACGGCGGGGTTCCTCACCTTTTTATTCTATGGGCCCTCTGTTGTGAGTCTCCTCCTGCATGCCTCACTCCCAGCCCTTTCGTGATGTGTGTCCCCTTATTTGAGGCCACATGTGCTGTGTTCCTCACCTTTGGCTGATGTGGCCCCACTGGTGTGAGGACACTCCTGCCTGGTTTCCATCCCCTTGGTGATGTGAGCCCTCTGGTTAGAGTCTGATCCTGGTTGGGTTCCTCACACTTCTGTGAGGTGGGCCCTCTGCTGTGAGGTAACTCCTGCCTGGCTTGCTCCCATTGCCTTGGTGACGTCGGCCCTCTGGTGGCATTTGGAGCCTGCTGGTAGCCTCCTCTCCTCGGTGATGAGGGCCCTCTGGCGTCAGGCCCTAACTGCTGGGTTCCCACATTTTCTGATACGTGTTAAGTTGTGCGAGGACACTCCTGCGAGGTTCCTATCCCCATGGGGATGTGGGTCTTCTGCTCTGAGGTTCCACCGGCTGGGTTGCTCACAGTTTCATGATGTGGGCCCTCTGCTGTGAGTTCACTGTGGCCTGGATCCCATAGACTCCGTGCTCTGGGCCACCTGCTGGGAGGTTCAAACTGCTGGATTCCTCACATTTTTTATTCTGTGGGCCCTGTGTTGTTAGGCTACTCCTGCTTGCCTCACTCGGAGCATCTTGGAAATGTGGGTCCTCTGGTTTAGGCCACATGTGCTGGGTTCCTCACCTTTCTATAATATGGCCACACTGGTGTGAGGACACTGCTGCCTTTTTCCGATCCCCTTGGTGATGTGGGCTCTCTGGTGAGAGTCTTATCCTGGCTGGTTTCCTCACCCTTCTGTGAGGTAGACCCTCTGCTGTGAGGTCACTCCTGCCTGGCTGGCACACATCACCTTGGCGATGTGGGCCCTCAGTTGGGAGTTGGTGCCTGCTGGGGGTCTCCACCCCTCGGTAATGAGGGCCCTCTGGCGTCAGACCCTAACTCCTGGGCTCCCAAAATTTTCTGATGTGCGCCCTGTGGTGCGACTACACTCCTGCCAGGTTACCAACCCCATGGGAATGTGGGTCTTCTGCTCTGAGGTCCCAACGGTGGGTTGCTCAGTTTCATTATGAGGGTCCTCTGGTGTGAGTTCACTCCGCCCTGGATCCAATAGCCTCGCTGCTCCTGGCTGCCTGCGGGGAGGTTCCAACTGCGGGATTCCTCACCTTTTTTCTTCTATGGGCCCTCTGTTTTGAGACTCCTCCTGCCTGCCTAACTCCCAGCCCCTTGGCGATGAGTGTCCTCTGGTTTGAGGCTACGTGTGCTGGGTCCCTCACCTTTCGATTATGTGGCCCCACTGGTGTGAGGACACTCCTGCCTGGTTCCTATCCCCTTGGTGATGTGGGCCCTCTGGTGAGAGTCTGATCCTGGCTGGGTTCCTCACCCTTCTATGAGGTGGACCCTCTGCTGTGAGATCACTCCTGCCTGGCTGGCACACCCCACCTTGGCAACGTCGGCCCTCTTGTGGCAGTTGGAGCCTGCTGGGAGCTTCCTCTCCTCGGTGATGAGGGCCCTCTGGCATCAGGCCCTAACTTCTGGGCTCCCAAAATTCTCTAATGTGCGCCCTGTGGTGCGAGTACACTCCTGCCAGGTTCCCAACCACATGGGAATGTGGGCCTTCTGCTCTGAGGTCCCAACGGCTGGGTTGCTCACAGTTTCATGATGAGGGCCCTCTGTTTTGTGTTCAGTCAGGCCTGGATCCCATATCCTCGCTGCTCCTGGCCGCCTGCTGGGAGGTTCCAACTGCAGGATTCCTCACCTTTTTTATTCTATGGGCCCTCTGTTTTGAGGCTCCTCCTGCCTGCCTCACTCCCAGCCCCTTGGTGATGTGTGTCCTCTAGTTTGAGGCCACGTGTGCTGGGTCCATCACATTTCGGTGATGTGGCCCCACTGGTGTGAGGACACTCTTGCCTGGTTTCCATTCCCTTGGTGATGTGGGCCCTCTGGTGAGAGTCTGATCCTCTTTGGGTTCCTCACACTTTTGTGTGGTTGGCCCTCTGCTCTGAGGTCACTCCTGCCTGGCTGGCACACACCGCATTGGCGACGTCAGCCCTCTGGTAGCAGTTGGAGCTTGCTGGGAGCCTCCTCTCCTCAGTGATGAGGGCCCTCTGGCGTCTGGCCCTAACTGCTGGGCTCCCCACATATTCTGATGTGTGCCCACTGGTGCGATGACACTCCTGCTTGGTTCCCTTCCCCATGGGGATGTGGGCCTTGTGCTCTGAGGTCACAACGGCTGGGTTGCTTACAGTATCACGATGAGGGCCCTCTGTTGTGAGTTCATCACTGCCTGGATCCCATAGCCTCGGTGATCTGGGCCGCCTGCTGGGATGTTCCAACGGCTGGATTCCTCACCTTTTTTATACAATGGGCCCTCTGTTTTGAGACTCCTCCTGCCTGCCTCACTCCCAGCCCCTTGGTGATGTGTGTCCTCTGGTTTGAGGCCACGTATGCTGGGTCCCTCGCCTTTCGATGATGTGGCCCCACTGGTGTGAGGACACTCCTGCCTGGTTCCTATCCCCTTGATGATGTGGGCCCTCTGGTGAGAGTCTGATCCTGGCTTGGTTCCTCACCCTTCTGTGAGGGGGGCCCTCTGCTGTGAGGTCACTCCTGCCTGGCTGGCACACCCCACCTGGGCAACATCGGCCCTCTTGTGGCAGTTGGAGCCTGCTGGGAACCTCCCCTCGGTGATGCGGACCCTCTTGCGTCAGGCCCTAACTGCTGGGTACCCACATTTTCTGATACGTGCTAAGTGGTGCGAGGACACTCCTGCGAGGTTCCCATCCCCATGGGCATGTGAGCCTTCTGCTCTAAGGTCCCAACACCTGTGTTGTTCACCGTTTCATGATGTTGGCTCTCTGGTGTTAGTTCACTCAGGCCTAGATCCCATAGACTCTGTGCTCTGAGCGGCCTGCTGGGAGGTTCCTACTGCTGGATTCCTTACCTTTTTTATTCTTTGGGTCCTGTGTTTTCATGCTCCTACTTCCTGACTCACTCCCAGCCCATTTGTGATGTAGGTTTTCTGGTTTTAGGCCACATGTACCAGTTTCCTCACCTTTATTGATGTGGCCCCACTGGTGTGAGGACACTCCAGCCTGGTTCCCATCCCCTTGGTGATGTGGGCCCTCTGGTGAGAGTCTTATCCTGGCTGGGTTCCTCACACTTCTGTGAGGTAGGCCCTCTGCTGTGAGGTCACTCCTGCCTGGCTGGCACACGTCAACTTGGCGACGTGGGCCCTCAACTGGGAGTTGGTGCCTGCTGGGAGTCTCCTCCCCTCGGTAATGAGGGCCCTCTGGCGTCAGACCCAAACTCCTGGGCTCCCAAAATTTTCTGATGTGCGCCCTGTGGTGCGAGTACACTCCTGCCAGGTTCCCAACCCCATGGGAATGTGGGCCTTCTGCTCTAAGGTCGCAACGGCTGGGTTGCTCACAGTCTCATGATGAGGGCCCTCTGTTTGGAGTTCAGTCAGGCCTGGATCCCATAGCCTCGCTGCTCCTGGCCACCTGCTGGGAGGTTCCAACTGCGGGATTCCTCACCTTTTTTACGCTATGGGCCCTCTGTTTTGAGACTCCTCCTGCCTGCCTCACTCCCAGCCCCTTGGTGATGTGTGTCCTGTAGGTTGAGGCCACGTGTGCTGGGTCCGTCACATTTCAGTGATGTGGCCCCACTGGTGTGAGGACACTCCTGCCTGGTTTCCATTCCCTTGGTGATGTGGGCCCTCTGGTTTGAGGCCACATGTGCTGGGTAACTCAACTTTCGATGATGTGGCCCCACAGGTGTGAGGACACTCCTACCTGGTTCCCAGCCCCTTGCTTATGTGGGCACTCTGGTGAGAGTCTGATCCTGACTGGGTTCCTTACCCTTCTGTGAGGTGGGCCCTCTGATGTGAGGTCACTCCTGCCTGGATGGCTCACGTCGCCTTGGCGACGTAGGCCCTCTGTTGGCCACTGAAGCATGCTGGGAGCCTCCTACCCTCTTTAATAAGGGCCCTGGAAGAAACGCATATGCCCTTTTTGACCAAGTGCATCATTGTCGATGTTCTGCCTCTTCTCCTATACTTTCAGAGGACTTCCTGTCTACCTCCTGAAATCGTATTGCTGGAATTCTGCCCCGCGTTCAAGTCCTCTTTGCAGCCTTACTTCAATATATTTTTGGACGATAGCTGTCATTCATAACTCTGCAGGTTTGTGAATTACAGTGCCCCTGAGCTCCTTTCTTCAACTCGCTTTCTTGTGAGCTGGCCGCAAAACCGCAGGATTGCTTCAGGCCCTAATCTGGTTCCGGCACGGCATGCTGAGCCTTTGGCTAATTCCTCTTCCTGGTGGCAAATGAGCGTTAAATTTGTTCGTGCAGACACCTACAGCTAATCTCTCATTGGTTCTCCCTATTCCTGTTCATCTTGCGCAGAAATTCCAAACTGTGCCATACAGGAGGTTAAAGGCACTGACTCTCCAAGTGGGGAGAGTGTTAGTAAAGTGTCTGGAGTGGTAAAACCGAGTACGAGGGGACGAAAACTGAGATGCATTTAAAAAGGTTTCCCGGTCACACGGTGGACCATATTCTGGGTTGCCCATGCATGTTTTACCTGAAGGAAGAATCCCTTCAACCTGGAGATTTGGGACCCATGGAATGGGTACCATGCAGTATGACTTCAAAGGGTTGCCTTTACTCACCGAACGTCACCAATGCTATCAGCCCGAAGTGTCCAGCCTTATGTCTCACTCAGCTCGGGGTGTAGATGTGGTAAATCCACGTTGCATCACAAGGCCTGAATGAATTATTTAAGAATTGCTCTCTATTTCACTGTCATTGTGTTTTGTTTTTGTAATTTATTTTGATAATGGGATTTATCGGATTTTCACTGCTGCGTTTATGCCGCTGTACACATGCTTGATTCTCTTATGGAGACATATAAATCCATGGGTTTTCAGATTCTTACTAGTCAGGTATATTCCTAGGCATTGAATATGGGGTGTTGAGTCCATTTCGTGGAGCAAGGAGTAGGTCCTGGCTATTACATACTTGCTTATGGAAAGGTATCTGTGCTAATTTCAATCTCTGGTTTTATGCAGCACCACAACTCACCTTTCCCCTTAAGCAAGCATAAGTTGGTTTTCTAAATTTGAGACCCTTTTCTGTTTTGTAATTGAGTTCATGTGCAGCCATGTTTGCATTCCGTGTATTTGAGATATCTTATGGTGTTTCTTTTTCTGTGTGACTTAGTTAACTTAGAATGATCGTACCTGAATCCACTCATTATGCCGTGACGGGCCTCATGACATAGATTTCATTGCTGAGTGATATTCCATTGTACGTACGTACAACAACTTCTTTATCCATTTTTTGCTTTCTGGGATATTTCACTTGTACCGTAAATGAGGTTCTTGTAAGCAGAGCCGTCCAAAATTTATGGGTGGCTGTGTCTTTTTGATTTTAATTTCCCTAAGCTATAGAACCATAAGTTGAAGTGCCGTAGGCTCCGTTGCTTAGTTTTTTAGGTGTTTGAGGAAACACCATACACTTCTCCAGAGTGGCTGTTGGCAATTTAAATCCCGCCCATCAGCATAACAAGGCTCCCTGTTCTCCATGGCCTGTCCTGCCTTTCTGGATTTTTCACTTTTTTCAGATGTCCCTTTTGACAGGGGGGCAGTGAGACTTCATTGTAATGCAGATTTCTTTACAGGCTTGCTTGTTTGGCCAAAAAGGGCGTATGTGTTTTTTCTTGAATATATGCAGGAAAAAACGCATACGCCCTTTTTGACCAAGTGCATAATTGTCGACTTTGTGTCTCTTTCCCTATGCATTAAATGCAATTCGAGTCTGCCCCTGAACTCGTTTTCCTGCAATTCTGCCCCGCTTTTAAGTCCTCTACGCAGCCTTACTTCAATACATTTTTGGACAATAGCTGACATTTATAACTCTGCAGGTTTGTGAATGACAGTGCGCCTGAGCTCCTTTCTTCTTCTCGCTTTCTTGTGAGCTGGCCGCAAACCCGCAGGATTGCTTCATGCCCTAATCTGGTTCCGGCTCAGCATGCTGATCCTTTGGTAATTTCCTCTTCCTGGTGGGAAATGAGTGTTATATTTGAACGTGCAGACACCTAGAGCTAGTCTCTCATTGGTTCTCCCTATTCTTGTTCATCTTGCGCAGAAATTGCAAACTGTGCCAAAGAGGAGGTTAAAGGCACTGCCTCTCTAAGTGGGGAGAGTATTAGTAAAGGGTCTTCAATCGTGAACCCGAGTAAAAGGGGACGAAAACTGAGATGCATTTGAAAAGGTTTCCCGGTCACACGGTGCACCGTACTGTGGGTTTCCCATGCATGTTTTAGCTGAAGGAAGAATCCCTTAAACCTGGAGAGTTGGGACCCATGGAATGGCTACCATGCAGTATGACTTCAAAGGGCCTGCATTTTCTCAAGGAACCTCAGCAATGCTATCAGCCCGAAGTGTACAGCCTTATGTCTCACTCAGCTGTGGTTGTAGATGTGGTAAATCCAGGTTGCATCACAAGCCCTGAATGAATTATTTAAGAATTGCTCTCTATTTCAGTGTCATTGTGTTTGTTTTTGTAATTCATTTTGATAATGGATTTTATCGGATTTTCTCTGCTGCATTCATGCCGCTGTACACACACTTGAGTCTCTTACGGAGACATATAAATCCATGGGTTTGAAGATACTTACTAGTCATGTGTAATCCTAGGCATTGAATATGGGGTGTTTAGTCCATTTCGTTGAGCAAGGGCTAGGTCTTGACCTTTACATATTTGGCTTATGGAAAGGTATCTGTGCTAATTTCTATCTCTTCTTTGATGCAGCACCCCAACTCACTTTTCCCCTTAAGCAAGCATAAGTTGCTTTTCTAAATTTGAGACCCTGTTCTGTTTTGTAATTCAGTTCATGTGTAGCCAAGTTTACATTCCGTGTATTAGTGATAACTTATGATGTTTCATTTTCTGTGTGACTTATTTCACTTAGAATCATCGTACCTGAATCCACTCATTATGCCGCGACGGACCTGATGAAATAGATTTCATTGGTGAGTGATATTCCTTTGTACGTATGTACCACACTTCTTTATCCATTTTTCGCTTTCTGGGATATTTAAATTGTACCGTAGAGGAAGTTCTTGTAAACAGAGCCGTCCGAATCTTTGGGGTGGCTGTGTGTTTTTGATTTTAATTTCCCTAAGCTATAGGACCATAAGTGGTAATGCCGTAGGCTCCGTTGATTTGTTTTTTAGGTTTCTGAGGAAACACCATACAATTCTCCAGAGTGGCTGTTGGCAATTTACATCCCGCCCATCAGCATAACAAGGCTCCCTGTTCTCCATGGCCTGTGCTGCCTTTCTGGATTTTACACTTTTTTCAGATGGCCCTTTTGACCGGGGGGCAGTGAGACTTCACTGTAGTGCAGATTTCTTTAACATGCTTGCTTGGTTGGCCAAAAAGGGCGTATGCGTTTTTTCCTGAATATATTCAGGAAAAAACGCATACGCAGTTTTTGGCCAAGTGCATCATTGTCGACGTTCTGCCTCTTTTCCTATGCTTTAAATGCAATTCCAGTCTACCCTCTGAAATCGTTTTCCTGCAATTCTGCCCCGCTTTCAAGTCCTCTTCGCAGCCTTCCTTCAATATATTTTTGGACGATAGCTGTCATTTATAACTCTGCAGGTTTGTGAATTACAGAGCCCCTGAGGTCCTTTCTTCAACTCGCTTTCTTATGAGCTGGCCGCAAACCCGCAGGAATGCTTCAGGCCCTAAACTGGTTCCGGCACGGCATGCTGAGCCCTTGGTTAATTCCTCTTCCTGGTGCGAAATGAGCGTTCCATTTGCCCGTGCAGACACCTACAGCTAGTCTCTCATTGGTTCTCCCTATTCCTGTTCATCTTGCGCAGAAATTGCAAACTTTGCCAAACAGGAGGTTAAAGGCACTGACTCTCCAAGTGGGGAGAGTGTTAGTAAAGGGTCTGGAATGGTGAACCCGAGTAAAAGGGGACGAAAACTGAGATGCATTTGAAAACGTTTCCCGGTCACACAGTGCACTGTACTGTGGGATTCCCATGCATGTTTTCGCTGAAGGAAAAATCCCTTAAACCTGGAGAGTTGGGACCCATGGAATGGGTACCATGCAGTATGACTTCAAAGGGTCTGCATTTGCTCATCGAACCTCACCAATGCTATCAGCCCGAAGTGTCCAACATTATGTCTCACTCAGCTCTGGTTGTAGATGTGTTAAATCCAGGTTGCATCACATGCCCTGAATGAATTAAGAATTGCTCTCTATTTCACTGTCATTGTGTTTTGTTTTTTTAATTCATTTTGATAATGGGATTTATCGGATTTTCTCTGCTGCGTTCATGCAGCTGTACACACGCTTGATTGTCTTACGGAGACATATAAATCCATGGGTTTGAAGATTCTAACTAGTCAGGTGTATTCCTAGGCATTGAATATGAGGTGTTTAGTCCATTTCGTTGAGCAAGGGTAGGTCTTGACTATTACATATTTGGCTTATGGAAAGGTATCTGTGCTAATTTCTATCTCTGCTTTTATGCAGCACCCCAACTCACTTTTCCCCTTAAGCAAGCATAAGTTGGTTTTCTAAATTTGAGACCCTGTTCTGCTTTGTAATTCAGTTCATGTGTAGCCAAGTTTACATTCCGTGTATTAGTGATAACTTATGATGTTTCATTTTCTGTGTGACTTATTTCACTTAGAATCATCGTACCTGAATCCACTCATTATGCCGCGACGGAGCTGATGAAATAGGTTTCATTGGTGAGTGATATTCCATTGTATGTACGTACCACACTTCTTTATCCATTTTTCGCTTTCTGGGATATTTAACTTGTACCGTAGATGAGGTTCTTGTAAACAGAGCCGTCCGAAACTTTGGGGTGGCTGTGTGTTTTTGATTTTAATTTCCCTAAGCTATAGGACCCTAAGTGGAAGTGCCGTAGGCTGTGTTGCTTTGTTTCCTACGTGTTTCAGGAAACACCATACACTTCTCCAGAGTGGCTGTTGGCAATTTACATCCCGCCCATCAGCATAACAAGGCTCCCTGTTCTCCATGACCTGTCCTGCCTTTCTGGATTTTACACTTGTTTCAGATGGCCCTTTTGACCGGGGGGCAGTGAGACTTCATTGTAGTGCAGATTTCCTTTACACGCTTGCTTGGATGGCCAAAAAGTGCGTATGCGTTTTTTCCTGAATATATTCAGGGAAAAACGCATACGCCCTTTTTGGCCAAGTGCATCATTGTCGACATTCTGCCTCTTTTCCTATGCTTTAAGTGCAATTCCAGTCTACCCCCTGAAATCGTTTTACTGAAATTCTGCCCTGCTTTCAAGTTCTCTTCGAAGACTTACTTCAATACATTTTTGGATGATAGCTGTCATTCATAACTCTGCAGGTTTGTGAATTACAGTGCCCCTGGGCTCCTTTCTTCAACTCGCTATCTTGTGAGCTGGCCGCAAAACTGCAGGATTGCTTCAGGCCCTAATCTGGTTCCGGCAGGGCACGCTGAGCCTTTGGTTAATTCCTCTTCCTCGTGGGACATGAGCGTTAGATTTGCCCGTGCAGAAACCTACAGCTAGTCTCTCATTGGTTCTCCCTATTCCTGTTCATCTTGCGCAGAAATTGCAAACTGTGCCAAACAGGAGGTTAAAGGCACTGACTCTCCAAGTGGGGATAGTGTTAGTAAAGCCTCTGGAACGGTGCACCCGAGTACCAGGGGACGAAACCTAGGATACATTTGAAAACGTTTCCCAATCACACGGTGGACCATACTCTGGGTTTCCCATGCATGTTTTAGCTGAAGGAAGAATCCCTTAAACCTGGAGAGTTGGGACCCATGGAATGAGTACCATGCAGTATGATTTCAAAGGGTCTGCGTTTGCTCACCGAACCTCACCAGTGCTATCAGCCCGAAGTGTCCGGCCTTATGTCTCAACCAGCTCTGGGTGTAGATGTGGTAAATCCAGGTTGCATCACAAGGCCTGAATGAATTATTTAAGAATTGCTCTCTATTTCACTGTCATTGTGTTTTGTTTTTGAAATTTATTTTGTTAATGGGATTTATCGGATTTTCACTGCTGCGTTTAGGCCACTGTACACACGCTTGACTTCCTTATGGAGACATATAAATCCATGGGCCTTAAGATTCTTACTTGTCAGGTATATTCCCAGACGTTGAATATGGGGTGTTGAGTCCATTTCGTTGAGCAAGGAGTAGGTCTTGTCTATTATATATTTGGCTTATGGAACGGTATCTGTGCTAATTTCAATCTCTGGTTTGATGCAGCACCCCAACTCACCTTTCCCCATAAGCAAACATAAGTTTGTTTACTAAATTTGAGACCCTGTTCTGTTTTGTAATTCAGTTCATGTGTAGTCAAGTTTACATTCCGTGTATTAGTGATATCTTATGATGTTTCTTTTTCTGTGTGACTTATTTCTCGTAGAATCATCGTACGTGAATCCACTCATTTTGCCGCTATGGGCCTGATGATGTAGATTTCATTGCTGAGTTATATTCCATTGTACGTGCGTACCACAACTTCTTTATCCATTTTTTGCCTTCTCGGATATTTAACATGTACCGTAGAGGAGGTTCTTGTAAACAGAGCCATCCCAAATATTGGGGTGGCTGTTTGATTTTGATTTTAATTTCCCTAAGCTATAGGACCATAAGTGGAAGTGCCATAGGCTGTGTTGCTTTGTTTCCTATGTGTTTCAGGAAACACCATACACTTCTCCAGAGTGGCTGTTGGCAATTTACATCCCGCCCATCAGCATAACAAGTCTCCCTCTTCTCCATGACCTGTTCTGCCTTTCTGGATTTTACACTTTTTTCAGATGGCCCTTTTGACCGCGGGGCTGTGAGACTTCATTGTAGTGCAGATTTCCTTTACACGCTTGCTTGGTTGGCCAAAAAGGGCCTATGCGTTTTTTCCTGAATATATTCAGGAAAAAACGCATAGGCCCTTTTTGGCCAAGTACATCATTGTCGACATTCTGCCTCTTTTCCTATGCTTTAAGTGCAATTCCAGTCTACCCCCTGAAATCGTTTTCCTGAAATTCTGCCCCGCTTTCAAGTCCTCTTCGAAGACTTACTTCAGTACATTTTTGGACGATAGCTGTCATTCATAACTCTGCAGGTTTGTGAATTACAGTGCCCCTGAGCTTCTTTCTTCAACTCGCTTTCTTGTGAGCTGGCCGCAAAACCGCAGGATTGCTTCAGGCCCTAATCTGTTTCCGGCAGGGCATGCTGAGCCTTTGGTTAATTCCTCTTCCTGGTTGGAAATGAGCGTTCCATTTGCCCGTGCAGACACCTACAGCTAGTCTCTCATTGGTTCTCCCTATTCCTGTTCATCTTGCGCAGAAATTGCAAACTGTGCCAAACAGGAGGTTAAAGGCACTGACTCTCCAAGTGGGGAGAGTGTTAGTAAAGCGTCTGGAATGGTGAACCCGAGTACCAGGCGTCGAAAACTGAGATGCATTTGAAAACGTTTCCCAATCACACGGTGGACCATACTCTGGGCTTCCCATGCATGTTTTAGCTGAAGGAAGAATCCCTTAAACCTGGAGAGTTGGGACCCATGGAATGGGTACCATGCAGTGTGACTTCAAATGGTCTGCGTTTGCTCACCGAACCTCATCAATGCTATCAGCGTGAAGTGTCCAGCCTTATGTCTCACCCAGCTCTGGGTATAGATGTGGTAAATCCAGGTTGCATCACAAGCCCTGAATGAATTATTTAAGAATTGCTCTCTATTTCACTGGCATTGTGTTTTGTTTTTGAAATTTATTTTGATAATGGGATTAATCGGATTTTCACTGCTGCGTTTAGGCCGCTGTACACACGCTTGATTTCCTTATGGAGACATATAAATCCATGGGTTTTAAGATTCTTACTTGTCAGGTATATTTCCTGGCGTTGAATATGGGGTGTTGAGTCCATTTCGTTGAGCAAGGAGTAGGTCTTGTCTATTATATATTTGGTTCATGGAAAGGTATCTGTGATAATTTCAATCTCTGGTTTTATGCAGCACCCCAACTCACCTTTCCCCATAAGCAAGCATAAGTTGGTTTTCTAAATTTGAGACCCTGTTCTGTTTTGTAATTCAGTTCATGTGTAGTCAAGTTTATATTCCGTGTATTAGTCATATCTTATGATATTTCTTTTTCTGTGTGACTTATTTCTCGTAGAATCATCGTACCTGAATCCACTCATTATGCTGCTATGGGCCTGATGACGTAGATTTCATTGCTGAGTGATATTCCATTGTACGTGCGTACCACAACTTCTTTATCCATTTTTTGCTTTCTCGGATATTTAACTTGTACCGTAGACGAGGTTCTTGTAAACAGAGCCGTCCCAAACTTTGGGGTGGCTGTGTGTTTTTGATTTTAATTTCCCTAAGCTATAGGACCATAAGTGGAAGTGACATAGGCTATGTTGCTTTGTTTCCTACGTGTTTCAGGAAACACCATACACTTCTCCAGAGTGGCTGTTGGAAATTTACATCCCGCCCACCAGCGTAACAAGGCTCCCTGTTCTCCATGACCTGTCCTGCCTTTCTGGATTTTACACTTTTTTCAGATGGCCCTTTTGACCGGGGGGCAGTGAGACTACATTGTAGTGCAGATTTCCTTTACACGCTTGCTTGGTTGGCCAAAAATGGCGTATGCGTTTTTTTCTGAATATATTCAGGAAAAAACGCATACGCCCTTTTTGGCCAAGTGCATCATTGTCGACATTCTGCCTCTTTTCCTATGCTTTAAGTGCAATTCCAATCTACCCCCTGAAATCGTTTTCCTGAAATTCTGCCCCGCTTTCAAGTCCTCCTCGAAGAATTTCATCAATACATTTTTGAACGATAGCTGTCATTCATAACTCTGCAGTTTTGTGAATTACAGTGCCCCTGAGCTCCTTTCTTCAACTCGCTTTCTTATGAGCTGGCCGCAAAACCGCAGGATTTCTTATGGCCCTAATCTGTTTCTGACAGGACACGCTGAGCCTTTGGCTAATTCCTCTTCCTGGTGGGAAATGAGCGTTCCATTTGCCCGTGCAGACACCTACGGCTAGTCTCTCATTGGTTCTCCCTATTCCTGTTCATCTTGCGCAAAATTGCAAACTGTGCCAAAGAGGACTTTAATGGCACTGACTCTCCAAGTGGGGAGAGTGTTAGTTAAGCGTCTAGAATGGTGAACCCGAATACCAGGGTTCGAAAACTGAGATGCATTTGAAAACGTTTCCCAATCACACGGTGGACCATACTCTGGGTTTCCCATGCATGTTTTAGCTGAAGGAAGAATCCCTTAAACCTGGAGAGTTGGGACCCATGGAATGGGTACCATGCAGTATGACTTCATACGGTCTGCGTTTGCTCAACGAACCACACCAATTCTATCAGCCCAAAGTGTCCAGCCTTATGTCTCACCCAGCTCTGGGTGTAGATGTGGTAAATCCAGGTTGCATCACAAGCCCTGAATGAATTATTTAAGAATTGCTCTCTATTTCACTGTCATGGTGTTTTGTTTTTGAAATTTATTTTGATAATGGGATTTATCGGATTTTCACTGCTGCGTTGAGGCCGCTGTACACACGCTTGATTTCCTTATGGAGACATATAAATCCATGGGTTTTAAGATTCTTACTTGTCAGGTATCTTCCCAGGCATTGAATATGGGGTGTTCAGTCCATTTGGTTGAGCAAGGGGTAGGTCTTGTCTATTATATATTTGGCTTATGGAACGGTATCTGTGCTAATTTCAATCCCTGGTTTTATGCAGCACCCCAACTCACCTTTCCCCTTAAGCAAGCATAAGTTGGTTTTCTCAAATTGAGACCCTGTTCTGTTTTGTAATCCAGTTCATGTGTAGCCAAGTTTATATTCCGTGTATTAGTGATATCTTATGATGTTTCTTTTTCTGTGTGACTTATTTCTCGTAGAATCATCATTCCTGAATGCACTCATTATGCCGCTACGGACCTGATGACGTAGATTTCATTGCTGAGTGATATTCCATTGTATGTGCGTACCACTTCTTCTTTATCCATTTTTTGCTTTTTCCGATATTTAACTTGTACCGTAGACGAGGTTCTTTTAAACAGAGCCAACCCCAACATTGGGGTGGCTGTGTGTTTCTGATTTTAATTTCCCTAAGCTATAGGACCATAAGTGGAAGTGATATAGGCTGTGTTGCTTTGTTTCCTACGTGTTTCAGCAAACACCATTTGCTTTTCCAGAGTGGCTGTTGGCAATTTACATCCCGCCCATCAGCATAACAAGGCTCCCTGTTCTCCATGACCTGTGCTGCCTTTCTGGATTTTACACTTTTTACAGATGGCCCTTTTGACCGGGGGGCAGTGAGACTTCATTGTAGTGCAGATTTCCTTTACACGCTTGCTTGGTTGGCCAAAAAGGTCGTATGCGTTTTTTCCTGAATATATTCAGGAAAAAACGCATACGCCCTTTTTGGCCAAGTGCATCATTGTCGACATACTGCCTCTTTTCCTATGCTTTAAGTGCAATTCCAGTCTACCCCCTGAAATCGTTTTCCTGAAATTCTGCCCCGCTTTCAAATCCTCTTCGAAGACTTACTTCAATACATTTTTGGACGATGGCTGTCATTCATAACTTTGCAGGTTTGTGAATTACAGTGCCCCTGAGCTCCTTTCTTCAACTCGCTTTCTTGTGAGCTGGCCGCAAAACCGAAGGATTTCTTCAGGCCCTAATCTGTTTCCGGGAGGGCACGCTGAGCCTTTGGTTAATTTCTCTTCCTGGTGGGAAATGAGCGTTCCATTTGCCCGTCCAGACACCTACAGCTAGTCTCTCATTGGTTCTCCCTATTCCTGTTCATCTTGCGCAGAAATTGCAAACTGTGCCAAACAGGAGGTTAAAGGCACTTACTCTGCAAGTGGGGAGAGTGTTACTAAAGTGTCTGGAATGGTGAACCCGAGTACCAGGGGACAAAAACTGAGATGCATTTGAAAACGTTTCCCAATCACACGGTGGACCATACTCTGGGTTTCCCATGCATGTTTTAGCTGAAGGAAGAATCCCTGAAAGCTGCAGAGTTGGGACCCATGGAATGGGTACCATGCAGTATGACTTCAAAGGGTCTGCGTTTGCTCACCGAACCTCACCAATGCTATCAGCCCGAAGTGTCCAGCCTTATGTCTCACCCAGCTCTTTGCATAGATGTGGTAAATCCACGTTGCATCGCAAGCCCTGAATGAATTATTTAAGAATTGCTCTCTATTTCACTGTCATTGTGGTTTTTTTTTTGAAATTTATTTTGATAATGGGATTTATCGGATTTTCACTGCTGCGTTGAGGCCGCTGTACACACGCTTGATTTCCTTATGGAGACATATAAATCCATGGGTTTTAAGATTCCTACTTGTCAGGTATTTTCCCAGGCGTTGAATATTGGGTGTTGAGTCCATTTCGTTGAGCAAGGAGAAGGTCTTGTCTATTATATATTTGGCTTACGGAACGGTATCTGTTCTAATTTCAATTTCTGGTTTTATGCAGCACCCCACCTCACCTTTCACCATAAGCAAGCATAAGTTGGTTTTCTCAATTTGAGACCCTGTTCTGTTTTGTAATTCAGTTCATGTGTAGCCATGTTTATATTCCGTGTATTATTGATATCTTATGATGTTTCTTTTTCTGTGTGACTTATTTCTCGTAGTATCATCGTACCTGTATCCACTCATTATGCCGCTACGGGCCTGATGACGTAGATATAATTGCTGAGTGTTATTCCATTGTACGTGCGTACCACAACTTCTTTATCCATGTTTTGCTTTCTCGGATATTTAACTTGTACCGTAGACGAGGTTCTTGTACACAGAGCCGTCCCGAACTTTGTGGTGGCTTTGTCTTGTTTATTTTATTTTCCCTAACCTATAGTACCATAAGTGGAAGTGCCATAGGCTGTGTTGCTTTGTTTCCTACGTGTTTCAGGAAGCACCATACAATTCTCCAGAGTGGCTGTTTGCAATTTACATCCCGACCATCAGCATAACAAGCCTCCCTGTTCTCCATGACCTGTCCTGCCTTTCTGGATTTTACACTTTTTTCAGATGGCCCTTTTGACCGCGGGGCTGTGAGACTTCATTGTAGTGCAGAGATTTCCTTTACAAGCTTCCTTGTTTGGCCAAAAAGGGCGTATGCATTTTTTCCTGAATATATTCAGGAAAAAACGCATACGCCCTTTTTGGCCAAGTGCATCATTGTCGACATTCTGCCTCTTTTCCTATGCTTTAAGTGCAATTCCAGTCTACCCCCTGAAATCGTTTTCCTGAAATTCTGCCCCGCTTTCAAGTCCTCTTCGAAGACTTACTTCAGTACATTTTTGGACGATAGCTGTCAGTCATAACTCTGCAGGTTTGTGCATTACAGTACCCCTGAGCTCCTTTCTTCAACTCGCTTTCTTGTGAGCTGGCCGCAAAACCGCAGGATTGCTTCAGGCCCTAATCTGTTTCCGGCAGGGCACACTGAGCTTTTGGTTAATTCCTCTTCCTGGTGGGAAATGAGCGTTCCATTTGCCCATGCAGACACCTACAGCTAGTCTCTCATTGGTTCTCCCTATTCCTGTTCATCTTGCGCAGAAATTGTAAACTGTTCCAAATAGGAGGTTAAAGGCACTGACTCTCCAAGTGGGGTGAGTGTTAGTAAAGCGTCTGGAATGGTGCACCCGAGTACCAGGGTTCGAAAACTGAGATGCATTTGAAAACGTTTCCCAATCACACGGTGGACCATACTCTGGGTTTCCCATGCATGTTTTAGCTGAAGGAAGAATCCCTTAAACCTGGAGAGTTGGGACCCATGGAATGGGTACCATGCAGTATGACTTCAAAGGGTCTGCGTTTGCTCACCGAACCTCACCAATGCTATCAGCACGAAGTGTCCAGCCTTATGTCTCACCCAGCTCTGGGTGTAGATGTGGTAAATCCAGGTTGCATCGCAAGCCCTGAATGAATTATTTAAGAATTGCTCTCTATTTCACTGTCATTGTGTTTTGTTTTTGAAAGTTATTTTTATAATGGGATTTATCAGATTTACACTGCTGCGTTTAGGCCGCTGTAGACAAGTTTGATTTCCTTATGGAGACATATAAATCCATGGGTTTTAAGATTCTTACTTGTCAGGTATATTCCCAGGCGTTGAATATGTGCGGTTGAGTCCATTTCGTTGAGCAAGGAGTACGTCTTGATTATTACATATTTGGCTTATGGAAAGGTATCTGTGCTAATTTCAATCTCTGCTTTTATGCAGCACCCCAACTCACCTTTCCCCATAAGCAAGCATAAGTTGGTTTTCTAAATTTGAGACCCTGTTCTGTTTTGTAATTCAGTTCATGTGTAGTCAAATTTACATTCCTTATATTAGTGATATCTTATGATGTTTCTTTTTCTGTGTGACTTATTTCTCGTAGAATCATCGTACCTCAATCCACTCATTATGCCGCTATGGGCCTGATGACGTAGATTACATTGCTGAGTGATATTCCATTGTACGTGCATACCACAACTTCTTTTTCCATTTTTTGCTTTCTCGGATATTAAACTTGTACCGTAGACGAGCTTCTTGTAAACAGAGCCATCGCAAACATTGCGGTGGCTGTGTGATTTTGATTTTAATTTCCCTAAGCTGTAGGACCATAAGTGGAAGTGCCATCGGCTGTGTTGCTTTGTTTCCTACGTGTTTCAGGAAACACCATACATTTCTCCAGAGTGGCTATTGGCAATTTACATCCCGCCCATCAGCATAACAAGGCTCCCTGTTCTCCATGACCTGTGCTGCCTTTCTGGATTTTACACTTTTTACAGATGGCCCTTTTGACCGGGGGGCAGTGAGACTTCATTGTAGTGCAGATTTCCTTTACACGCTTGCTTGGTTGGCCAAAAAGGTCGTATGCGTTTTTTCCTGAATATATTCAGGAAAAAACGCATACGCCCTTTTTGGCCAAGTGCATCATTGTCGACATACTGCCTCTTTTCCTATGCTTTAAGTGCAATTCCAGTCTACCCCCTGAAATCGTTTTCCTGAAATTCTGCCCCGCTTTCAAATCCTCTTCGAAGACTTACTTCCATACATTTTTGGACGATGGCTGTCATTCATAACTTTGCAGGTTTGTGAATTACAGTGCCCCTGAGCTCCTTTCTTCAACTCGCTTTCTTGTGAGCTGGCCGCAAAACCGAAGGATTTCTTCAGGCCCTAATCTGTTTCCGGGAGGGCACGCTGAGCCTTTGGTTAATTTCTCTTCCTGGTGGGAAATGAGCGTTCCATTTGCCCGTCCAGACACCTACAGCTAGTCTCTCATTGGTTCTCCCTATTCCTGTTCATCTTGCGCAGAAATTGCAAACTGTGCCAAACAGGAGGTTAAAGGCACTTACTCTGCAAGTGGGGAGAGTGTTACTAAAGTGTCTGGAATGGTGAACCCGAGTACCAGGGGACAAAAACTGAGATGCATTTGAAAACGTTTCCCAATCACACGGTGGACCATGCTCTGTGTTTCCCATGCATGTTTTAGCTGAAGTAAGAATCCCTTAAACCTGGCGAGTTGGGACCCATGGAATGGGTACCATGCAGTGTGACTTCAAAGGGTCTGCGTTTGCTCACCGAACCTCACCAATGCTATCAGCCGGAAGTGTCCTGCCTTATGTCTCACCCAGCTCTGGGTGTAGATGTGGTAAATCCAGGTTGCATCACAAGACCTGAATGAATTATTTAAGAATTGCTCTCTATTTCACTGTCATTGTGTTTTGTTTTTGAAATTTATTTTGATAATGGGATTTATCCGATTTTCACTGCTGCATTGAGGCTGCGGTACACACGCTTGATTTCCTTATGGAGACATATAAATCCATGGGTTTTAAGATTCTTACTTGTCAGGTATCTTCCCAGGCATTGAATATGGGGTGTTGAGTCCATTTCGTTGAGCAAGGAGTAGGTCTTGTCTATTATATATTTGGCTTATGGAACGGTATCTGTGCTAATTTCAATCTCTGATTTTATGCAGCACCCCAACTCACCTTTCCCCTTAAGCAAGCATAAGTTGGTTTTCTCAAATTGAGACCCTGTTCTGTTTTGTAATTCAGTTCATATGTAGCCAAGTTTACATTCCGTGTATTAGTGATATCTTATGATGTTTCTTTTTCTGTGTGACTTATTTCTCGTAGAATCATCGTTCCTGAATGCACTCATTATGCCGCTACGGACCTGATGACGTAGATTTCATTGCTGAGTGATATTCCATTGTATGTGCGTACCACTTCTTCTTTATCCATTTTTTGCTTTTTCCGATATTTAACTTGTACCGTAGACGAGGTTCTTTTAAACAGAGCCATCCCCAACATTGGGGTGGCTGTGTGTTTTTGATTTTAATTTCCCTAAGCTATAGGACCATAAGTGGAAGTGATATAGGCTGTGTTGCTTTGTTTCCTACGTGATTCAGCAAACACCATTTGCTTTTCCAGAGTGGCTGTTGGCAATTTACATCCCGCCGATCAGCATAACAAGGCTACCTGTTCTCCATGACCTGTCCTGCCTTTCTGGATTTGACACTTTTTTCAGATGGCCCTTTTGACCGGGGGGCAGTGAGACTTCATTGTAGTGCAGATTTCATTTACACGCATGCTTGGTTGGCCAAAAAGGTCGTATGCGTTTTTTCCTGAATATATTCAGGAAAAAACGCATACGCCCTTTTTGGCCAAGTGCATCATTGTCTACATACTGCCTCTTTTCTTATGCTTTAAGTGCAATTCCAGTCTACCCCCTGAAATCGTTTTCCTGAAATTCTGCCCCCCTTTCAAGTCCTCTTCGAAGACTTACTTCAATACATTTTTGGACGATGGCTGTCATTCATAACTTTGCAGGTTTGTGAATTACAGTGCCCCTGAGCTCCTTTCTTCAACTCGCTTTCTTGTGAGCTGGCCGCAAAACCGCAGGATTGCTTCAGGCCCTAATCTGTTTCCGGCAGGGCATGCTGAGCCTTTGTTTAATTCCTCTTCCTGGTGGGAAATGAGCGTTCCATTTGCCCGTGCAGACATCTACAGGTAGTCTCTCATTGGTTCTCCCTATTCCTGTTCATCTTGCGCAGAAATTGCAAACTGTGCCAAACAGGAGGTTAAAGGCACTGACTCTCCAAGTGGGGAGAGTGTTAGTAAAGCGTCTGGAATTGTGAACCCGAGTACCAGTGTTCGAAAACTGAGATGCATTTGAAAACATTTCCCAATCACACGGTGGACCATACTCTGGGTTTCCCATGCATGTTTTAGCTGAAGGAAGAATCCCTTAAACCTGGAGAGTTGGGACCCATGGAATGGGTACCATGCAGTATGACTTCAAAGGGTCTGCGTTTGCTCACCGAACCTCACCAATGCTATCAGCCGGAAGTGTCCTGCCTTATGTCTCACCCAGCTCTGGGTGTAGATGTGGTAAATCCAGGTTGCATCACAAGACCTGAATGAATTATTTAAGAATTGCTCTCTATTTCACTGTCATTGTGTTTTGTTTTTGAAATTTATTTTGATAATAGGATTTATCCGATTTTCACTGCTGCGTTGAGGCCGCTGTACACACGCTTGATTTCCTTATGGAGACATATAAATCCATGGGTTTTAAGATTCTTACTTGTCAGGTATCTTCCCAGGCATTGAATATGGGGTGTTCAGTCCATATCCTTGAGCAAGGAGTAGGTCTTGTCTATTATATATTTGGCTTATGGAACGGTATCTGTGCTAATTTTAATCTCTGGTTTTATGCAGCACCACAACTCACCTTTCCCCTTAAGCAAGCATAAGTTTGTTTTCTCAATTTGAGACCCTGTTCTGTTTTGTAATTCAGTTCATTTGTAGCCAAGTTTACATTCCATGTATTAGTGATATCTTATGATGTTTCTTTTTCTGTGACTTATTTCTCGTAGAATCATCGTTTCTGAATGCACTCATTATGCCGCTTCGGACCTGATGACGTAGATTTCATTGCTGAGTGATATTCCATTGTGTGTGCGTACGACAACTTCTTTATCCATTTTCTGCTTTCTCAGATATTTAACTTGTACCGTAGACGAGGTTCTTGTAAACAGAGCCGTTCCAAACTTTGGGGTGGCTGTGTGTTTTTGATTTTAATTTCCCTAAGCTATAGGACGATAAGTGGAAGTGCCATAGGCTGTGTTGCTTTGTTTCTTACCTGTTTCAGGAAACACCATACACTTCTCCAGAGTGGCTGTTGGTAATTTACATCCCGCCCATCAGCATAACAAGGCTCCCTGTTCTCCATGACCTGTCCTGCCTTTCTGGATGTTACACTTTTTTCAGATAGCCCTTTTGACCAGGGGGCAGTGAGACTTCATTGTAGTGCAGATTTCCTTTACACGCTTGCTTGGTTGGCCAAAAAGGGCGTATGCGTTTTTTCCTGAATATATTCAGGAAAAAACGCATACGCCCTTTTTGGCCAAGTGCATCATTGTCGACATTCTGCCTCTTTTCCTATGCTTTAAGTGCAATTCCAGTCTACCCCTGAAATCGTTTTCCTGAAATTCTGCCTCGTTTTCAAGTCCTCTTCGAAGACTTACTTCAGTATATTTTTGGACGATAGCTGTCATTCATAACTCTGCAGGTTTGTGAATTAGAGTGCCCCTGAGCTCCTTTCTTCAACTCGCTTTCTTGTGAGCTGTCCGCAAAACCGCAGGATGGCTTCAGGCCCTAATCTGTTTCTGGCAGGGCACGCTGAGCCTTTGTTTAATTCCTCTTCCTGGTGGGAAATGAGCGTTCCATTTGCCCGTGCAGACACATACAGCTAGTCTCTCATTGGTTCTCCCTATTCCTGTTCATCTTGCGCAGAAATTGCAAACTGTGCAAAACAGGAGGTTAAAGGCACTGACTCTTCAAGTGGGGAGAGTGTTAGTAAAGCGTCTGGAATGGTGAACCCGAGTACCAGGATTCGAAAACTGAGATGCATTAGAAAACGTTTCCCAATCACACGGTGGACCATACTCTGGGTTTCCCATGCATGTTTTAGCTGAAGGAAGAATCCCTTAAACCTGGAGAGTTGGGACCCATGGAATGGGTACCATGCAGTATGACTTCAAAGGGTCTGCGTTTGCTCACCGAACCTCACCAATGCTATCAGCCCGAAGTGTCCAGCCTTATGTCTCACCCAGCTCTGGGTGTAGATGTGGTAAATCCAGGTTGCATCACAAGCCCTGAATGAATTATTTAAGAATTGCTCTCTATTTCACTGTCATTGTGTTTTGTTTTTGAAATTTATTTTGATAATGGGATTTATCGGATTTTCACTGCTGCGTTTAGGCCGTTGTACACACGTTTGATTTCCTTTTGGAGACATATAAATCCATGGGTTTTAAGATTCTTACTTGTCAGGTATATTCCCAGGCGTTGAATATGGGGTGTTGAGTCCATTTCGTTGAGCAAGGAGTAGGTCTTGTCTATTATATATTTGGCTAATGGAACGGTATCTGTGCTAATTGCAATCTCTGGTTTTATGCAGCACCCCAACTCAACTTTCCCCATAAGCAAGCATAAGTTGGTTTTCTAAATTTGAGACCCTGTTCTGTTTTGTAATTCAGTTCATGTGTAGCCAAGTTTACATTCCTTGTATTAGTGATATCTTATGAGGTTTCTTTTTCTGTGTGACTTATTTCTCGTAGAATCATCGTGCCTGTATCCACTCATTATGCCGCTACTCGCCTGATGACGTAGATTTCATTGCTGAGTGATATTCCATTGTACGTGCGTACCACTTCTTCTTTATCCATTTTTTGCTTTTTCCGATATTTAACTTGTACCGTAGACGATGTTCTTGTAAACAGAGCCATCCCCAACATTGGGGTGGCTGTGTGTTTTTGATTTTAATTTCCCTAAGCTATAGGACCATAAGTGGAAGTGGCATAGGCTGTGTTGCTTTGTTTCCTACGTGTTTCAGGATACACCATACACTTCTCCAGAGTGGCTGTTGGCAATTTACATCCCGCCCATCAGCATAACAAGGCTCCCTGTTCTCCATGACCTGTCCTGCCTTTCTGGATTTTACACTTTTTTCAGATGGCCCTTTTGACCGAGGGGCAGTGAGACTTCATTGTAGTGCAGATTTCCTTTACACGCTTGCTTTGTTGGCCAAAAAGTGCATATGTGTTTTTTCCTGAATATATTCAGGAAAAAACGCATACGCCCTTTTTGGCCAAGTGCATCATTGTCTACATTCTGCCTCTTTTCCTATGCTTTAAGTGCAATTCCAGTCTACCCCCTGAAACCGTTTTCCTGAAATTCTGCCCCGTTTTCAAGTCCTCTTCGAAGATTTACTTCAATACATTTTTGGACGATAGCTGTCATTCATAACTCTGCAGGTTTGTGAATTACAGTGCCCCTGAGCTCCTTTCTTCAACTAGTTTTCTTGTGAGCTGGCCGAAAAACCGCAGGATTTCTTCAGGCCCTAATCTGTTTCCAGCAGGGCTCGCTGAGCCTTTGGTTAATTCCTCTTCCTGGTGGGAAATGAGCGTTCCATTTGCCCGTGCAGACACCTACAGCTAGTCTCTCATTGGTTCTCCCTATTCCTGTTCATCTTGCGCAGAAATTGCAAACTGTGCCAAACAGGAGGTTAAAGGCACTGACTCTGCAAGTGGGGAGAGTGTTACTAAAGTGTCTGGAATGGTGAACCCGAGTACCAGGGGACAAAAACTGAGATGCATTTGAAAACGTTTCCCAATCACACGGTGGACCATGCTCTGTGTTTCCCATGCATGTTTTAGCTGAAGTAAGAATTCCTTAAACCTGGCGAGTTGGGACCCATGGAATGGGTACCATGCAGTGTGACTTCAAAGGGTCTGCGTTTGCTCGCCGAACCTCACCAATGCTATCAGCCGGAAGTGTCCTGCCTTATGTCTCACCCAGCTCTGGGTGGAGATGTGGTAAATCCAGGTTGCATCACAAGACCTGAATGAATTATTTAAGAATTGCTCTCTATTTCACTGTCATTGTGTTTTGTTTTTGAAATTTATTTTGATAATGGGATTTATCCGATTTTCACTGCTGCGTTGAGGCCGCTGTACACACGCTTGATTTCCTTATGGAGACATATAAATCCATGGGTTTTAAGATTCTTACTTGTCAGGTATCTTCCCAGGCATTGAATATGGGGTGTTCAGTCCATTTGGTTGAGCAAGGGGTAGGTCTTGTCTATTATATATTTGGCTTATGGAACGGTATCTGTGCTAATTTCAATCCCTGGTTTTATGCAGCACCCCAACTCACCTTTCCCCTTAAGCAAGCATAAGTTGGTTTTCTCAAATTGAGACCCTGTTCTGTTTTGTAATCCAGTTCATGTGTAGCCAAGTTTATATTCCGTGTATTAGTGATATCTTATGATGTTTCTTTTTCTGTGTGACTTATTTCTCGTAGAATCATCATTCCTGAATGCACTCATTATGCCGCTACGGATCTGATGACGTAGATTTCATTGCTGAGTGATATTCCATTGTATGTGCGTACCACTTCTTCTTTATCCATTTTTTGCTTTTTGCGATATTTAACTTGTACCGTAGACGAGGTTGTTTTAAACAGAGCCAACCCCAACATTGGGGTGGCTGTGTGTTTCTGATTTTAATTTCCCTAAGCTATAGGACCATAAGTGGAAGTGATATAGGCTGTGTTGCTTTGTTTCCTACGTGTTTCAGCAAACACCACTTGCTTTTCCAGAGTGGCTGTTGGCAATTTACATCCCGCCCATCAGCATAACAAGGCTCCCTGTTCTCCATGACCTGTGCTGCCTTTCTGGATTTTACACTTTTTACAGATGGCCCTTTTGACCGGGGGGCAGTGAGACTTCATTGTAGTGCAGATTTCCTTTACACGCTTGCTTGGTTGGCCAAAAAGGTCGTATGCGTTTTTTCCTGAATATATTCAGGAAAAAACGCATACGCCCTTTTTGGCCAAGTGCATCATTGTCGACATACTGCCTCTTTTCCTATGCTTTAAGTGCAATTCCAGTCTACCCCCTGAAATCGTTTTCCTGAAATTCTGCCCCGCTTTCAAATCCTCTTCGAAGACTTACTTCAATACATTTTTGGACGATGGCTGTCATTCATAACTTTGCAGGTTTGTGAATTACAGTGCCCCTGAGCTCCTTTCTTCAACTCGCTTTCTTGTGAGCTGGCCGCAAAACCGAAGGATTTCTTCAGGCCCTAATCTGTTTCCGGGAGGGCACGCTGAGCCTTTGGTTAATTTCTCTTCCTGGTGGGAAATGAGCGTTCCATTTGCCCGTCCAGACACCTACAGCTAGTCTCTCATTGGTTCTCCCTATTCCTGTTCATCTTGCGCAGAAATTGCAAACTGTGCCAAACAGGAGGTTAAAGGCACTTACTCTGCAAGTGGGGAGAGTGTTACTAAAGTGTCTGGAATGGTGAACCCGAGTACCAGGGGACAAAAACTGAGATGCATTTGAAAACGTTTCCCAATCACACGGTGGACCATGCTCTGTGTTTCCCATGCATGTTTTAGCTGAAGTAAGAATCCCTTAAACCTGGCGAGTTGGGACCCATGGAATGGGTACCATGCAGTGTGACTTCAAAGGGTCTGCGTTTGCTCACCGAACCTCACCAATGCTATCAGCCGGAAGTGTCCTGCCTTATGTCTCACCCAGCTCTGGGTGTAGATGTGGTAAATCCAGGTTGCATCACAAGACCTGAATGAATTATTTAAGAATTGCTCTCTATTTCACTGTCATTGTGTTTTGTTTTTGAAATTTATTTTGATAATGGGATTTATCCGATTTTCACTGCTGCATTGAGGCTGCGGTACACACGCTTGATTTCCTTATGGAGACATATAAATCCATGGGTTTTAAGATTCTTACTTGTCAGGTATCTTCCCAGGCATTGAATATGGGGTGTTGAGTCCATTTCGTTGAGCAAGGAGTAGGTCTTGTCTATTATATATTTGGCTTATGGAACGGTATCTGTGCTAATTTCAATCTCTGATTTTATGCAGCACCCCAACTCACCTTTCCCCTTAAGCAAGCATAAGTTGGTTTTCTCAAATTGAGACCCTGTTCTGTTTTGTAATTCAGTTCATATGTAGCCAAGTTTACATTCCGTGTATTAGTGATATCTTATGATGTTTCTTTTTCTGTGTGACTTATTTCTCGTAGAATCATCGTTCCTGAATGCACTCATTATGCCGCTACGGACCTGATGACGTAGATTTCATTGCTGAGTGATATTCCATTGTATGTGCGTACCACTTCTTCTTTATCCATTTTTTGCTTTTTCCGATATTTAACTTGTACCGTAGACGAGGTTCTTTTAAACAGAGCCATCCCCAACATTGGGGTGGCTGTGTGTTTTTGATTTTAATTTCCCTAAGCTATAGGACCATAAGTGGAAGTGATATAGGCTGTGTTGCTTTGTTTCCTACGTGATTCAGCAAACACCATTTGCTTTTCCAGAGTGGCTGTTGGCAATTTACATCCCGCCGATCAGCATAACAAGGCTACCTGTTCTCCATGACCTGTCCTGCCTTTCTGGATTTGACACTTTTTTCAGATGGCCCTTTTGACCGGGGGGCAGTGAGACTTCATTGTAGTGCAGATTTCATTTACACGCATGCTTGGTTGGCCAAAAAGGTCGTATGCGTTTTTTCCTGAATATATTCAGGAAAAAACGCATACGCCCTTTTTGGCCAAGTGCATCATTGTCTACATACTGCCTCTTTTCTTATGCTTTAAGTGCAATTCCAGTCTACCCCCTGAAATCGTTTTCCTGAAATTCTGCCCCCCTTTCAAGTCCTCTTCGAAGACTTACTTCAATACATTTTTGGACGATGGCTGTCATTCATAACTTTGCAGGTTTGTGAATTACAGTGCCCCTGAGCTCCTTTCTTCAACTCGCTTTCTTGTGAGCTGGCCGCAAAACCGCAGGATTGCTTCAGGCCCTAATCTGTTTCCGGCAGGGCATGCTGAGCCTTTGTTTAATTCCTCTTCCTGGTGGGAAATGAGCGTTCCATTTGCCCGTGCAGACATCTACAGGTAGTCTCTCATTGGTTCTCCCTATTCCTGTTCATCTTGCGCAGAAATTGCAAACTGTGCCAAACAGGAGGTTAAAGGCACTGACTCTCCAAGTGGGGAGAGTGTTAGTAAAGCGTCTGGAATTGTGAACCCGAGTACCAGTGTTCGAAAACTGAGATGCATTTGAAAACATTTCCCAATCACACGGTGGACCATACTCTGGGTTTCCCATGCATGTTTTAGCTGAAGGAAGAATCCCTTAAACCTGGAGAGTTGGGACCCATGGAATGGGTACCATGCAGTATGACTTCAAAGGGTCTGCGTTTGCTCACCGAACCTCACCAATGCTATCAGCCGGAAGTGTCCTGCCTTATGTCTCACCCAGCTCTGGGTGTAGATGTGGTAAATCCAGGTTGCATCACAAGACCTGAATGAATTATTTAAGAATTGCTCTCTATTTCACTGTCATTGTGTTTTGTTTTTGAAATTTATTTTGATAATAGGATTTATCCGATTTTCACTGCTGCGTTGAGGCCGCTGTACACACGCTTGATTTCCTTATGGAGACATATAAATCCATGGGTTTTAAGATTCTTACTTGTCAGGTATCTTCCCAGGCATTGAATATGGGGTGTTCAGTCCATATCCTTGAGCAAGGAGTAGGTCTTGTCTATTATATATTTGGCTTATGGAACGGTATCTGTGCTAATTTTAATCTCTGGTTTTATGCAGCACCACAACTCACCTTTCCCCTTAAGCAAGCATAAGTTTGTTTTCTCAATTTGAGACCCTGTTCTGTTTTGTAATTCAGTTCATTTGTAGCCAAGTTTACATTCCGTGTATTAGTGATATCTTATGATGTTTCTTTTTCTGTGTGACTTATTTCTTGTAGAATCATCGTACCTGAATCCACTCATTATGCCGCTAGGAACCTGATGACGTAGATTTCATTGCTGAGTGATATTCCATTTTACGTGCGTACCACAACTTCTTTATCCATTTTTTGCTTTCTCGGATATTTAACTTGTACCGTAGACGAGGTTCTTGTAAACAGACCCGTCCCAAACTTTGGGGTGGCTGTGTATTTTTGATTTTAATTTCCCTAAGCTATAGGACCATAAGTGGAAGTGCCATAGGCTGTGTTGCTTTGTTTCCTACGTGTTTCTGGAAACACCATAAACTTCTCCAGATTGGCTGTTGGCAATTTATAAATCGCCCATCAGCATAACAAGGGTCCCTGTCCTCCATGTCCTGTGCTGCCTTTCTGGATTTTACACTTTTTTCAGATGGCCCTTTTGACCAGGGGGCAGTGAGACTTCATTGTAGTGCAGATTTCCTTTACACGGTTGCTTGGTTGGCCAAAAAGCGCGTATGCGTTTTTTCCTGAATATATGCAGGACAAAACGCATACGCCCTTTTTGGCCAAGTGCATCATTGTCGACATTCTGCCTCTTTTCCTATGCTTTAAGTGCAATTCCAGTCTATCCCCTGAAATCGTTTTCCTGAAATTCTGCCCCGCTTTCAAGTCCTCTTCGAAGACTTACTTCAAGACATTTTTGGACGATAGCTGTCATTCATAACTCTGCAGGTTTGTGAATTACAGTGCCCCTGAGCTCCTTTCTTCAATCTGCTTTCTTGTGAGCTGGCCGCAATACCGCAGGATTGCTTCAGGCCATAATCTCTTTCCGGCAGGGCACGCTGCGCCTTTGTTTAATTCCTCTTCCTGGTGGGAAATGAGCGTTTTATATGCCTGTGCAGACACCTACAGCTAGTCTCTCATTGGTTCTCCCTATTCCTGTTCATCTTGCGCAGAAATTGCCAACCGGGCCAAACAGGAGGTTAAAGGCACTGACTCTCCAAGTGGGGAGAGTGTTAGTAAAGCGTCTGGAATGGTGAACCCGAGTACCATGGGACGAAAACTGAGATGCATTTGAAAACGTTTCCCAATCACACGGTGGACCATACTCTGGTTTTCCCATGCATGTTTTAGCTGAACGAAGAATCCCTTAAACCTCGAGAGTTGGCACCCTTGGAATGGGTACCATGACGTATGACTTCAAAGGGTCTGTGTTTGCTCTTCGAACCTCACCAATGCTATCAGCCCGAAGGGTCCAGCCTTATGTCTCACCCAGCTCTGGGTGTAGATGTGGTAAATCCAGGTTGCATCACAAGCCCTGAATGAATTATTTAAGAATTGCTCTCTATTTCACTGTCATTGTGATTTGTTTTTGAAATTTATTTTGATAATGGGATTTATCTGATTTTCACTGCTGCGTTTAGGCCACTGTACACACGCTTGATTTCCTTATGGAGACATATAAGTCCATGTGTTTTAAGATTCTTACTTGTCAGGTATCTTCCCAGGCGTTGAATATGGGGTGTTGAGTCCATTTCGTTAAGCAAGGAGTAGGTCTTGTCTATTATATATTTGGCTTATGGAACGGTATCTGTGCAAATTTCAATCTCTGGTTTTATGCAGCACCCCAATTCACCTTTCCGCATAAGCAAGCATAAGTTGGTTTGCTAAAATTGAGACCCTGTTCTGTTTTGTAATTCAGTTCATGTGTAGCCAAGTTTACATTCCGTGTATTAGTGATATCTTATGATGTTTCTTTTTCTGTGTGACTTATTTCTCGTAGAATCATCGTACCTGAATCCACTCATTATGCCGCTACGGGCCTGATGACGTAGATTTCATTGCTGAGTGATATTCCATTGTACGTGCGTACCACAACTTCTTTATCCATTTTTTGCTTTCTCGGATATTTAACTAGTACCGTAGAAGAGGTTATTGTAAACAGAGCGGTACCAAACTTTGGGGTGGCTGTGTGTTTTTGATTTTAATTTCCCTAAGCTATAGGACCCTAAGTGGAAGTGCCATAGGCTGTGTTGCTTTGTTTCCTACGTTTTTCAGGAAACACCATACACTTCTCCAGAGTGGCTGTTGGCAATTTACATCCCGCCCACCAGCGTAACAAGGCTCCCTGTTCTCCATGACCTGTCCTGCCTTTCTGGATTTTGCACTTTTTTCAGATGGCCCTTTTGACCGGGGGGCATTGAGACTTCATTGTAGTGCAGATTTCATTTACACGCTTGCTTGTTTTGCCAAAATGTGCGTATGCGTTTTTTCCTGAATATATTCAGGAAAAAACGCATACGCCCTTTTTGGCCAAGTGCATCATTGTCTACATTCTGCCTCTTTTCCTATGCTTTAAGTGCAATTCCAGTCTACCCCCTGAAATCGTTTTCCTGAAATTCTGCCCCGCTTTCCAGTCCTCTTCGAAGACTTACTTCAGTACATTTTTGGACGATAGCTGTCATTCATACCTCTGTAGGTTTCTGAATTACAGTGCCCCTGAGCTCCTTTCTTCAACTCGCTTTCTTGTGAGCTGGCCGCAAAACCGCAGGATTGCTTCAGGACTTAATCTCCTTCCCGCAGGGCACACTGAGCCTTTGGTTAATTCCTCTTCCTGGTGGGAAATGAGCGTTCCATTTGCCCGTGCAGACACCTACAGCTAGTCTCTCATTGGTTCTCCCTATTCCTGTTCATCTTGAGCAGAAATTGCAAACTGTGCCTAACAGGAGGTTAAAGGCCCTGACTCTCCAAGTGGGGAGAATGTTAGTAAAGCGTCTGGAATGGTGAACCCGAGTACCAGGGGACGAACACTGAGATGAATCTGAAAACGTTTCCCAATCACACAGTGCACTGTACTGTGGGTTTCCCATGCATGTTTTAGCTGAAGGAAGAAACCCTTAAACCTGGAGAGTTGGGACCCATGGAATGGGTACCATGCAGTATGACTTCAAAGGGTCTGCGTTTGCTCACCGAACCTCACCAATGCTATCAGCCCGAAGCGTCCAGCCTTATATCTCACCCAGCTCTGGGTGTAGATGTGGTAAATCCAGGTTGCATCACAAGCCCTGAATGAATTATATAAGAATTGCTCTCTATTTCACTGTCATTGTGGTTTTGTTTTTGAAATTATTTTGATAATGGGATTTATCGGATTTTCACTGCTGCGTTTAGGCCACTGTACACACGCTTGATTTCCTTATGGAGACATATAAGTCCATGGGTTTTAAGATTCTTACTTGTCAGGTATCTTCCCAGGCGTTGAATATGGGGTTTTGAGTACATTTCGTTGAGCAAGGAGTAGGTCTTGTCTATTATATATTTGGCTTATGGAACGGTATCTGTGCAAATTTCAATCTCTGGTTTTATGCCGCACCCCAACTCACCTTTCCCCATAAGCAAGCATAAGTTGGTTTTCTAAATTTGAGACCCTGTTCTGTTTTGTAATTCAGTTCATGTGTAGCCAAGTTTACGTTCCGTGTATTAGTGATATCTTATGATATTTCTTTTCCTGTGTAACTTATGTCTCGTAGTATCGTCATACCTGAATCCACTCATTATGCCGCTAAGGGCCTGATGACGTAGATCTCATTGCTGAGTGATATTCCATTGTACGTACATACCACAACTTCTTTATCCATTTTTTGCTTTCTCGGATATTTAACTTGTACCGTAGACGAGGTTCTTGTAAACAGAGCCGTCCCAAACTTTGGGGTGGCTGTGTGTTTTTGATTTTAATTTCCCTAAGCTATAGGACCCTAAGTGGAAGTGCCATAGGCTGTGTTGCATTGTTTCCTACGTGTTTCAGGAAACACCATACACTTCTCCAGAGTGGCTGTTGGCAATTTACATCCCGCCCATCAGCATAACAAGGCTCCCTCTTCTCCATGACCTGTCCTGCCTTTCTGGATTTTACACTTTATTCAGATGGCCCTTTGGACCGGAGGGCAGTGAGACTTCATTTTAGTGCAGATTTCCTTTACACGCTTGCTTGGTTGGCCAAAAAGGGCGTATGCGTTTTTTCCTGAATATATTCAGGAAAAAACGCATACGCCCTTTTTGACCAAGTGCATCATTGTCGACATTCTGCCTCTTTTCCTATGCTTTAAGTGCAATTCCAGTCTCCCCCCTGAAATCCTTTTCCTGAAATTCTGCCCCACTTTCAAGTCCTCTTCGAAGACTTACTTCAATACATTTTTGGACGATAGCTGTCATTCATAACTCTGCAGGTTTGTGAATTACAGTGCCCCTGAGCTCCTTTCTTCAACTCGCTTTCTTGTGAGCTGGCCGCAAACCCACATGATTGCTTCAGGCCCTAATCTGGTTCCGGCATGCTGAGCCTTTGGTTAATTTCTCTTCCTGGTGGGAAATGAGCATTAAATTTGCACGTGCAGACACGTACAGCTAGTCTCTGATTGGTTCTCCCTATTCCTGTTCACCTTCCGCAGAATTTCCAAACTGTGCCAAACAGGAGGTTAAAGGCACTGACTCTCCAAGTGGAGAGAGTGTTAGTAAAGGGTCTGGAATGGTGAACCCGTGTAAAAGGGGACGAAAACTGAGATGCATTTGAAAACGCTTCCCAGTCACACGGTGTACCATACTTTGTGTTTCCCATGCATGTTTTAGCTGAAGGAAGAATCTCTTAAACCTGGAGAGTTGGGACCCATGGAATGGGTACCATGCAGTATGACTTCAAAGGGTCTGCATTTGCTCATCGTACCTCACCAGTGCTATCCGCCCGTAGTGTCCAACCTTATGTCTCACTCAGCTCTTGGTGCAGATGTGGTTAATCCAGGTTGCATCACAAGCTCTGAATGAATTATTTACGAATAGCTCTCTATTTCACTGTCATTGTGTTTTGTTTTTGTAATTCATTTTGATAATTGGATTTATCGGATTTTCTCTGCTGCGTTCATAAATCTATACACACGCTTGATTCTCTTACAGAGACCTATAAATCCATGGGTTTGAAGATTCTTACTAGTCAGGTGTATTCCTAGGCGTTGAATATGGGGTGTTTAGTCCATTCCGTTGAGCAACTGGTAGGTCTTGACTATTACATATTTGGCTTATGGAAAGGTAACTGTGCTAATTTCTATCTCTGGTTTTATGCAGCACCCCAACTCTCCTTTATCCTTAAGCAAGCATATGTTGGTTTTCTAAATTTGAGACCCCGTTCTGTTTTGTAATTCAGTTCATTTGTAGCCACGTTTACATTCCATGTATTAGTAATATCGTGTGTCTTTTTCTTTTTGAATTATGTGACTTCGAATGATCATACGTAACTCCTCTGTGGTTGTTACAACTGGCCATATTTCATTGATTTCCAGGCTGAGTAATATTCCACTCTACATAAGTGCCACATCTCTATCCATTTTTTCCCTCCAGAGACTTATAAATTATATCCTAGTCAAGGATCTTTTAAACATAGAGGCGGTAAATATTGGGGTGCCTGTGTCCTCTCGATTTTTGTTTTTCCCAAGATATACGTCCATGAGTGCAAGTGCCCTGTGCTCTGTAGCTCATTTTTTAGATGCTTTAGTAAACACAATACACTTCTCCAGAGTGACCGTTGGCAATATACATTTCCAGTATAAGCCTCAGAGGGCTCCCTTTTCTCCTTGCCCTGTCCTGCATTTCTGGTGTTTACACTTTATGAGGAAGGCTCTTCTGACTGATGCGAAGTGATATGTTTTGTAGTATTGATTTCCAGTGCCCACCTGTTTGGTTGGCTAAAAAAGTGTATGCCCTTTTCTTGAATACATACAGAAAAAGACGCATACACCCTTTTTGACCAATTGCAATGTTGGCAATGTTCAGCCCCTTTTCTTGTGCTTAATGGCGAGCCCTTTCTACCTCTTCCAATCCCTTTCCTGCCATTCTCCGTTGCTTACAAGTCCTTTCCTCTGACTTTCCTCAAGACATTTTTCAGTGATAGATATTTTCAACTCTGCAGTTTCGTGAATTTTAGTGTCCCTGACTTCCATTTTTCAACTTGTGTTTATGGGAACTGGCCACAAAGCAGCGGAATTTCCTCAAGCCCTATTCTGTTTCCATGGGCAACCCTAGCCTTTGGTCAATTCGTCTTCCTGATTGGAAATAAGAGTGACATGTGCCTGTCCGAACACCTAGGACTTGTCTCTCATTGTTCCTCCTCCTTCTGCTTCATCCTCTGGACAAATTCCAAACTGTCTGCAACAGGATGTTGACAGTGCTGACATCTCCAAGTGGGGAGACTGTTCGTAAAGACGCTGGAGGGGTGAACCCGAGCACCAGGAGATGAGGAGATGAGATGCCTTTTCCAAACTCTTCCCGATCAGACGGTATACCATCTTCTGGGTGTGACAGGCATGTTTTAGCTGTAGGAAGTGTCCCATTCATGTGAGGAGAACACCAGGGCTTTTACAAAATCAGTGTCTCTCCACAACCCAAACTGGGGAATTTTTTAAGCTACGGCTACACATATGTTCATTAAGGGCCTTGGGAAGTAGGCAGAGTCCAAACTTTAGATGATTGAAGTCTTCAGGGTCAGAAGCACTCACCACCGGCTTCCCTTAGGTTCCATTTTAACTGTCATTAGTAGATGATGTCAATAAAAATATCTATTCTTTTTCAGATTATTTCCCCTTATAGGTTATTGTAAAATATTGAGTGTAGTTCCCGGGGCTATACAGTAGTTCCTTGTTGATGATCAATTTTATACATAGCAGTGTGTATGTGTTAATCCCAAACTGTTAATTTATCCCTCCTCCCACCTTTCCCCTTTGGTAATAATAAATTATAAGATTTTATACTTCTCAGAATTGGGGGAACTGAAAGAGAGGTGTCATTTTCAATGGAAAAGCATTTAAAACAAGATTGAAGTTTTAACCAAGATTTTTAGATGTACATCCTTGGAAAGAAATCACTTCGTTTCTCTAATATTGACCTGACAAATAAGACAAACCTTTTCACTGAACTTGCTTATAATAAAGTGATGGAAATATCAAATGGGAGTGTTAGAAACATCTTATTTTACCCGAGCCTTATACACTGTTCTATGTTAATTACAGTTTGGCTCAAACATCTGTTCATTGAAGTTACAATGTTCTCAATTTCTGTTACTGATCCTCCAGAGTGGACCCCAACAAGTGTCCCCCTGCCCAGTGTCATTGGAGCCAACAGATTGAGACTGAGTTTGGTTCAGAAGCAAAGGAAACTTTATATTTTGATCAGAGAATGGAGAGGTGAGAGCATGTGCTACCCCGTGGGCTGTGGGCTGGGCTGCTGTGTAGAGATCCTGTCAGAGTCAGTGGGAGGGAGGGGGCGGAGCTCTCGAGGGCCCGGTTGGCTGCAGCTCAGGCTCTATATCGCGGAGTGTGCACTGTGTCCCAGGAGCTGAGGTGTCGACCCAGCCATTCCGCACTAGGAAATCTGGTCTGAAGTGCCGGCTGTTGAACCTCTGTATGCGGGACCCTAGGAGCACGTGAAATTAGACAAAGCACAAAGGATAAAAAAGGTTAGACTTTATTTTATTGCCCAGATTCTATTTTTATCTCCCAGGGATTTTTAAGGGGCTTTGCCTGGGAAAAAGCCCTCTTCTGCCTTTTTTCCCCTTCCTCATTCTTAGAGTGCTGAGGGTGCAGACCCTTCTTCTGTAACTGTTGAGTGCTGAGTTAGGAGCCCTCATACCCGTGGGCGAGGGTCAGAACTTCTCCCCAGCAGCCTCCAGGTGACGTTGATTGTCCCCAGGCCTCCTGCCTCCCCGCTCGTCCACCTGAGCACCAGTATTGGAAGCGTTATAGATTCTAATGACCTTTAAGGGTCCAGGAAGGAGATGTGCAGTGACGCTGTGAGGTCCAGTTTCACCCCGCCCTGCATTTGTTCGGCCACCTTAGGCTGACCGTTTCTGCCAGCCTAGATGCTCTGACCAGTAGTCTGCACTTTCTTCAATTAGGCCCCTGAATTAACGTAAAAAGAGCACCAGGTGTCAGGACCCTGCCTGCTCAACTCCCAGACAGTCCAGGGTCAGTGGTGATGAAGGACCATGATGGCCACTGAGTCAACAGCCTTTTGAAGTAAACAGGAGTCCAGCCGGTCTTATTGGCCACCATCATCACAGTGTCTGTAGGCTCTTCTATGGTGACAGCGTGATATACGCTTCCCCCGCCAAGGTTATTAGGTCCACTCTGGGTGCAGTAAGTCCTGCAAGCAGTAGTCTACTCTTTTGGGACACACTCTTGTTGTTTTATGAGAGAAACTCCAGGTCAAGTGATGGTCACATGAGTCGTCATGGTGCCCCTTTAACCCGGTTATCTCTCTGGAGGTTGGAGTTGGAGGGCCTCCTCACTCGAGGTCAGTGTGCCCACGGAGCAAACCCTGCAACTTCAGGGCATGGTTGGGGCTTAGGATCACCACGTGGGGTCCTTTTCCCTTAGGAGGGAGGTGGCCTTTTGTGCTGCTGATTTCCAGGTTTTCAGATACCGCCAGTATCTTGGCCAGATGTGGCGGTGGGCCAAGCCCATTGGTGACCGTAGTTTATCATACCGGGATGGCATTCTTGCATTGTTCCATTTCAAGTGGTCCCAGTTTTTGCACTAATACTCCAATAGCGATTCACCATTCACCAGAAATGTAAAGGTCAAAGGGTTTAGCTAAATTAGGGAGTTCCAGGGCAAGGGTCTGAATTGACTGCTCTTTCCATTCTTGAAAGGCCACTTCTGGATTCTATTCAAAAGGATCATCATCTTTTCCTTTCAGTGTTTCATATAGAGGCCCAGCTAGTAGACTGTAGTTAGGGATCCAGAAGCACCAACCCTGGCCTCCCCAGGAACCCCTAAGCTGTCTTCTAGTTTTAGAAATGGGTAAGGCTGTAAATTGTTTCTTCCCTTTCCTGAGATGGGCTTCTCTGACCTTCTGTGAGAATGAAGCCCAGGCAGGTCACCGTAGTCTGTGATATTTGAGCTTTTTCTTGGACAACTTCTATCCTTTATTGGCTTGGTAGTTCAGAGGTCTCCTTAGTAGGGCTGGCGATCAGAATGTCGTCTGCATATTGAAGGAGTGTTTCCTTTTCCAGAGGTAGAACTTTTAGGTCTTTAACTGAGCTTTCCCCAAAGATGGTGTGGGAATTTTTGAACCCTTGGGGCAACACGGCCCAGAAGTATTGTTTTAGTTGTATGTTGAGTCCTGCCACTCACAAGCCAAAATTTCTTGTGACTCTGGGACTAATAGAATACAAAAGAAGGCATCATTGAAGACTAATACAGAATACCATGTCCCGGTGGTTGGTAGAATGACCAGCAGGGTGTAGGATTTAGGAACTACTGGAGGTATATCCTCGGTGGCTTCACTGACTGTCCTGACATCCTTTACCAGGACTCCAGCAGCCCATGGGGCTCTCGAGGTCAGGCCAATCCCAGGATATGGAGCTCACCTGGGCAGGTACCCCACCCCCACCGCAGCCCACGGTGCTCTCCTGTTCAGGCCCCTCCCAGGATATGGGGTTCCCTGGGCAGGTTCCCCTGCAGCCCATGGGGCTCTCATGGTCAGGCCCCTCCCAGGATACAGAGCTACCCTTGCAGTTACCCTGGCAGGGCTGGGCACACAGGTACCGTGCACATCGCCCTCATTGCAGAGCACTTCCAGCTCACCTGTCACTCAGATCTGACACAGAGCACCTCAGAGCAGGACTTGAACTAAGAAACAGCATCTCCAACAGGTCTGTGACCCTGGGCATCACTCTGTGTGGCCTCCCTCCACCTGGTCTTCCAGAGACTTCCACTGCACCCGGGGCACCAGGCCTCTGTCTCCACCCACCACCCACCCCTCCTCTCCCTGACTCCTGGGTTCCTCTCATTAGGAGAGGGTTTTCTTGAAGTTGTCTCCCACTCATGGGCCAGATAATATAATTAGAAAACAAGCCAGAGCTGCAACCCCTTGTCTATCCTGACTCTCAGGAGCCCACACCTGTTCCTTGGACCTGGCCGATTCAGCAAGTTCCAGTTTCTGCAACTGTGAGCGCCTGAGGGGTGATTATTGGCTGGCCTGGGAAGCCTGACCGTGCCGGCCAGCCCTCCCCAGGTGTGCCTGTTTGAGATCAATATAAACACCACTCCAGGCAGCAAGAGCCCCTGCAGCTGTGCCTGACGCCATTTTCTCTGCCCTGTCAGCAGTCTCGGGGCTGGACTGGTGGGAGGGAGTGAGAGGCCACGGCTTTGTGGGTGGCCCAGTGTGAGTGGGGCTCTGCTGGACTTTCTGCAGCAGTTACCAAGATGCCACCTGCTAAAGAAGAGGATGTGTCACCCATACCTGCCTCTGGAATTTCTCCCTGGGCAGAGGTGAGTGAGGAAGAAAGCAGTGGGGGCCCGGACAGCAGGGGTATCTCAGGCAGGGAAATGGAAAGCTTCCAGAAGAGTACCCAGGGCCAGGACCATCCTGGCTGGCCTGCAGGCACCAAATCGGCTGGCATGCTGTCGCTCATGTGGCTCCATGGCCCTTCCTCTAGGCTTTCAAGTCCTTGTACATATTCAGGTGTTTTACCTGGGAAGGGTGGGAACATTTCAGCAGCAGCTGGCCTGGGGCTCGGCCCACATTTACTCACAGATGCCTTGGCACGGTCCCCCAGCTTTGCAATGAGGACGCTTGTTGCGTGGGGCCTGCTGGCTGAATGGGAGATGATTCCCCACCACTGGCCAACTACAGAATTGTTTACAACTGGAGCAAGTGCCCTGATACGGTTTTCCTCTGTGTAACTGGTGGGTTCTGTTTTTTTTTTCTTTTTTTCATTTTTGGTTCAAGGTAGATTTTATTCCTCTTTTTTGTATTTACAGATATAAGCATGGAAATAATTTATTCGTATAAATACATGTATGTGAAGGGAAGAATATTTTTTCTGTTTTACTTTTTGTAATTTTGAATTTTATTTTATTTTTTTATACAGCAGGTTCTTTTTGGTTATCTATTTTATACATATAAATGTATACATGCTAATCCCAATCTCTCAATCCTCCCACCACCACCCCCCAACAGCTTTCCCCCCTTGGTGTCCATACGTTTGTTGTCTACATCTGTTGCTCTATTTCTGCCTTGCAAAACGGTTCATCTGTATAATTTTTCTAGGTTCCACATATATGCATTAATATACAAGATTTGTTTTTCTCTTTCTGACTTACTTCACTCTGTATGACAGTCTCTAGATCCATCAACGTCTCTACAAATGACCCAATTTCATTCCTTTTTATGGCTTAGTAATATTCCATTTTATATTTGTACCACATCTTTATGCATTCGTCTGTCTGTGGGCATTTAGGTTGCTTCCATTACCTGGATATTGTAAATAGTGATGCAATGAACATTGCGGTGAATGTCTCTTTTTGATTTATGGTTTTGTCTGGGTATATGCCCAGTAGTGGGATTGCTGTATCATATGGTAATTCTATTCTTAGTTTTATAAGAAACTCCATAATGTTCTCCACAGTGACTGTATCAATTTACATTCCCAACAATAGTGGAAGAGGGTTCCTTATCTCCACACCCTTTCCAGCATTTGTTGTTTGTAGATTTTCTGATGATGCCCATTCTAACAGGTGTGAGGTGATACACCATGGATGAGTCTATTTCGTTGAGCAAAGAGTAGGTCTTGTCTATTACATATTTGGCTTATGGAATGGTATGTGTGCTAATTTCAATCTCTGGTTTTATACAGCACCCCAACTCAACTTTCCCCTTAAGCAAGCATAAGATTTTATCTAAATGTGAGACTGTTCGGTTTTGTAATTCAGTTTATGTATAGCCAAGTTTACACTCCCTCTATTAGTGATATCTTATGATAATTATCTTTCTCTGTGTGACCTATTTCTCTTAGAATCATCATACTTAAATCCACTCAATTTGCTGCTACAGGCCTGATGACATTGATTTCATTGCTGAGTGATATTCCGTTGTACGTAAGTAGCACAACTCCTTTATCCATTTTTTTCTTTCTGGGATATTTAATTTGTACTGGACTCGAGGTTCTTGTAAACACAGCAGCCCTAAATTTTGTGTTGGCTGTGTCTTGTTGATTTTAATTTTCCTAAGCTATAGGGCCGAAAGTGGAAGTGCCCTAGTCTCTGTAGCTTTGTTTTTCAGATGTTTCAGGATACACCATAAACATCTCCAGAGTGTCTGTTGGCAATTTACATCCCGCCCATCAGCATAACAAGGCTCCCTGTTCTCCATGGCCTGTCCTGTGTTTCTGGTTTTAACACTTTTTTCAGATGGCCCTTTTGACGAATGGGAAATGAGACTTCATTGTAGTAGGGATTTCCATTGCTCGAGTGCTTGGTTGGCCAAAAAGGGCATATGCGTTTTTTCCTGAATATATTCAGGAAAAAATGTATACGCACTGTTCGTCCAAGTGCATCACTGTCAAAGATCTGCCACTTTTCACATGTTTTAAATGCAATTCCAATCTACCTCCTGAAATATGATTCCTCAATTTTGCCTCGTTTTCAAGTCCTCTTTGCAGACTTACTTCAATATATTTTTGCCAATAGCTGTCATTTATAACTCTGCAGGTTTGTGAATTACAGTGCCCGTGATTTCCTTTCTTAACTCGCTTCCTTGAAAGCTGGCCACAAAACCGCAGGTTTGCTTCAGGCCGTAATCAGGGTGTGGCACGGCACTCTGAGCCTTTGGTTAATTCCTCTTCCTGGTGGGAAATTAGAGTTAAATGTGCCCCTCCAGACACCTGCCTCACTCCCAGCCCCTTGGTGATGTGTGTCCTCTGGTTTGAGGCCACATGTGATGGGTTCCTCATCTTTTGATGATGTGGCCCCACTGGTGTGAGGACACTCCTGCCTGCTTCCCATCCCCTTGGTGATGTGGTCCCTCCGGCGAGAGTCTGATCCTGGTTGGGTTCCTCACACTTCTGTGAGGTGGGCCCTCTTCTCTGAGGTCACTCCTGCCTGGCTAGCACACCCCGCCTTGGCGACGTCAGACCTCTGGTGGCAGTTGGAGCCTGCTGGGAGCCTCCTCCCCTCGGTGATGAGGCCCTCTGGCATCAGGCCCTAACTGCTGGGTTCCCACATTTTCTGATACGTCCTAAGTGGTGCGAGGGCACTCCTGCCAGGTTCCCATCCCCATGGGCATGTGGGCCTTCTGCTCTAAGGTCCCAACACCTGTGTTGTTCACCGTTTCATGATGTTGGCTCTCTGGTGTTAGTTCACTCAGGCCTAGATCCCATAGACTCTGTGCTCTGAGCCGCCTGCTGGGAGGTTCCTACTGCTGAATTCCTTACCTTTTCTATTCTTTGGGTTCTGTGTTTTCATGCTCCTCCTTCCTGACTCACTCCCAGCCCCTTTGTGATGTAGGTCCTCTGGTTTGAGGCCACATGTGCCGGTTTCCTCACCTTTATTGATGTGGCCCCACTGGTGTGAGGACACTCCTGCCTGGTTCCCATCCACTTGGTGATGGGGGCCCTCTGGTGAGAGGCTGATCCTGGCTGGATTCCTCACCCTTCTGTGAGGTAGACCCTCTGCTGTGAGGTCACTCCTGCCTGGCTGGCACACGTCACCTTGGCGATGTGGGCCCTCAGTTGGGAGTTGGTGCCTGCTGGGAGTCTCCTCCCCTCGGTAATGAGGGCCCTCTGGCGTCAGGCCCTAACTCATGGGCTCCCAAAATTTTCTGATGTGCGCCCTGTTGTGCGAGTACACTCCTGCCAGGGTCCCATCCCCATGGGGATGTTGGCTTTCTGCTCTGAGGTCCCAACGGCTGGGTTGCTCACAGTGTCAGAATGTGGGCCCTCTGCTGTGAGTTCACTCCGGCATGGATCCCATAGCCTCGGTGCTCTGGGCCACCGGCTTGGAGCTTCCAACGGCGGGGTTCCTCACCTTTTTATTCTATGGGCCCTCTGTTGTGAGTCTCCTCCTGCATGCCTCACTCCCAGCCCTTTCGTGATGTGTGTCCCCTTATTTGAGGCCACATGTGCTGTGTTCCTCACCTTTGGCTGATGTGGCCCCACTGGTGTGAGGACACTCCTGCCTGGTTTCCATCCCCTTGGTGATGTGGGCCCTCTGGTTAGAGTCTGATCCTGGTTGGGTTCCTCACACTTCTGTGAGGTGGGCCCTCTGCTGTGAGGTAACTCCTGCCTGGCTTGCTCCCATTGCCTTGGTGACGTCGGCCCTCTGGTGGCATTTGGAGCCTGCTGGTAGCCTCCTCTCCTCGGTGATGAGGGCCCTCTGGCGTCAGGCCCTAACTGCTGGGTTCCCACATTTTCTGATACGTGTTAAGTTGTGCGAGGACACTCCTGCGAGGTTCCTATCCCCATGGGGATGTGGGTCTTCTGCTCTGAGGTTCCACCGGCTGGGTTGCTCACAGTTTCATGATGTGGGCCCTCTGCTGTGAGTTCACTGTGGCCTGGATCCCATAGACTCCGTGCTCTGGGCCACCTGCTGGGAGGTTCAAACTGCTGGATTCCTCACATTTTTTATTCTGTGGGCCCTGTGTTGTTAGGCTACTCCTGCTTGCCTCACTCGGAGCATCTTGGAAATGTGGGTCCTCTGGTTTAGGCCACATGTGCTGGGTTCCTCACCTTTCTATAATGTGGCCACACTGGTGTGAGGACACTGCTGCCTTTTTCCGATCCCCTTGGTGATGTGGGCTCTCTGGTGAGAGTCTTATCCTGGCTGGTTTCCTCACCCTTCTGTGAGGTAGACCCTCTGCTGTGAGGTCACTCCTGCCTGGCTGGCACACATCACCTTGGCGACGTGGGCCCTCAGTTGGGAGTTGGTGCCTGCTGGGGGTCTCCACCCCTCGGTAATGGGGGCCCTCTGGCGTCAGACCCTAACTCCTGGGCTCCCAAAATTTTCTGATGTGCGCCCTGTGGTGCGACTACACTCCTGCCAGGTTCCCAACCCCATGGGAATGTGGGTCTTCTGCTCTGAGGTCCCAACGGTGGGTTGCTCAGTTTCATGATGAGGGTCCTCTGGTGTGAGTTCACTCCGCCCTGGATCCAATAGCCTCGCTGCTCCTGGCTGCCTGCGGGGAGGTTCCAACTGCAGGATTCCTCACCTTTTTTCTTCTATGGGCCCTCTGTTTTGAGACTCCTCCTGCCTGCCTGACTCCCAGCCCCTTGGCGATGTGTGTCCTCTGGTTTGAGGCTACGTGTGCTGGGTCCCTCACCTTTCGATTATGTGGCCCCACTGGTGTGAGGACACTCCTGCCTGGTTCCTATCCCCTTGGTGATGTGGGCCCTCTGGTGAGAGTCTGATCCTGGCTGGGTTCCTCACCCTTCTGTGAGGTGGACCCTCTGCTGTGAGATCACTCCTGCCTGGCTGGCACACCCCACCTTGGCAACGTCGGCCCTCTTGTGGCAGTTGGAGCCTGCTGGGAGCTTCCTCTCCTCGGTGATGAGGGCCCTCTGGCGTCAGGCCCTAACTTCTGGGCTCCCAAAATTCTCTAATGTGTGCCCTGTGGTGCGAGTACACTCCTGCCAGGTTCCCAACCACATGGGAATGTGGGCCTTCTGCTCTGAGGTCCCAACGGCTGGGTTGCTCACAGTTTCATGATGAGGGCCCTCTGTTTTGTGTTCAGTCAGGCCTGGATCCCATATCCTCGCTGCTCCTGGCCGCCTGCTGGGAGGTTCCAACTGCAGGATTCCTCACCTTTTTTATTCTATGGGCCCTCTGTTTTGAGGCTCCTCCTGCCTGCCTCACTCCCAGCCCCTTGGTGATGTGTGTCCTCTAGTTTGAGACCACGTGTGCTGGGTCCATCACATTTCGGTGATGTGGCCCCACTGGTGTGAGGACACTCCTGCCTGGTTTCCATTCCCTTGGTGATGTGGGCCCTCTGGTGAGAGTCTGATCCTCTTTGGGTTCCTCACACTTTTGTGTGGTTGGCCCTCTGCTCTGAGGTCACTCCTGCCTGGCTGGCACACACTGCATTGGCGACGTCAGCCCTCTGGTAGCAGTTGGAGCTTGCTGGGAGCCTCCTCTCCTCAGTGATGAAGGCCCTCTGGAGTCTGGCCCTAACTGCTGGGCTCCCCACATTTTCTGATGTGTGCCCACTGGTGCAATGACACTCCTGCTTGGTTCCCTTCCCCATGGGGATGTGGGCCTTGTGCTCTGAGGTCACAACGGCTGGGTTGCTTACAGTATCACGATGAGGGCCCTCTGTTGTGAGTTCATCACTGCCTGGATCCCATAGCCTCGGTGATCTGGGCCGCCTGCTGGGATGTTCCAACGGCTGGATTCCTCACCTTTTTTATACAATGGGCCATGTGTTGGGAGGATAATCCTGCCTGCCTTGCTCCGAGACCCATGGTGATGTGGGTCCTCTGGTTTGAGGCCACATGTGCTGGGTACCTCAACTTTCGATGATGTGGTCCCACGGGTGTGAGGACACTCCTGCCTGGTTCCCAGCCCCTTGCTGTTGTGGGCACTCTGGTGAGGGTCTGATCCTTCCTGGGTTCCTTACCCTTCTGTGAGGTGGGCCCTCTGATGTGAGGTCACTCCTGCATGGCTGGCTCACGTCGCCTTGGCGACGTGGGTCTTCTGTTGACCACTGAAGCATACTGGGAGCCTCCTACCCTCTTTAATGAGGGCCCTGGAAAAACGCATATGCCCTTTTTGACCAAGTGCATCATTGTCGACATTCTGACTCTTTTCCTATACTTTCAGAGGATTTCCCGTCTACCTCCTGAAATCGTAGTCCTGGAAATCTGCCCCACGTTCAAGTCCTCTTTGTAGCCTTACTTCAATATATTTTTGGATGATTGCTGTCATTTATAACGCTGCAGGTTTGTGAATTACAGTGCCCCTGAGCTCCTTTCTTCAACTCGCTTTCTTGTGAGCTGGCCGCAAAACCGCAGGATTGCTTCAGGCCCTAATCTGGTTCCGGCACGGCATGCTGAGCCTTTGGCTAATTCCTCTTCCTGGTTGGTAATGAGCGTTAAATTTGCCCGTGCAGACACCTACAGCTAGTCTCTCATTGGTTCTCCCTATTCCTGTTCATCTTGCGCAGAAATTGCAAACTGTGCCAAACAGGAGGTTAAAGGCACTGACTCTCCAGGTAGGGACAGTGTAAGTAAAGCGTCTGGAATGGTGAACCCGAGTACCAGGGGACGAAAACTGAGACGCATTTAAAAACGTTTCCCGGTCACACGGTGGACCATACTCTGGGATTCCCATGCATGTTTTAGCTGAAGGAAGAATCCCTTAAACCTGGAGAGTTGGGACCCATGGAATGTGTACCATGCAGTATGACTTCAAAGGGTCTGCATTTGCTCACTGAACCTCACCAATGGTATCCGCCCGAAGTGTCCAGCCTTATGTCTCACCCAGCTCTAGGTGTAGATGTGGTAACTCCAGGTTGCATCACAAGCCCTGAATGAATGATTTAAGAATTGCTCTCTATTTCACTGTCATTGTGTTTTGTTTTTGTAATTTATTTTGATAATGGGATTTATCGGATTTTCACGGCTGCATTTATGGCGCTGTACACATGCCTGATTCTCTTACGGAGACACATAAATCCATGGGTGTTAAGATTCTTAATTGGCAGGTGTATTCCTAGGCATTGAATATGGGGTGTTTAGTCCATTTCGTTGAGCAAGGAGTAGGTCTTGACTATTAAATATTTGGGTTATGGAACGGTATCTGTTCTAATTTCAATCTCTGGTTTTATGCAGCACCCCAACTCACCATTCCCCTTAAGCAAGCATAAGTTGGTTTTCTAAATTTGAGACCCTGTTCTGTTTTGTAATTCAGTTCATGTGTAGCCAAGTTCACATTCGGTGTATTAGTGATATCTTAATGTTTCTTTTTCTGTGTGACTTATTTCACTTACAATCATCGTATCTGAATCCACTCATTATGCCGCGACGGGCCTGATGACATAGATTTCATTGCTGAGTGATATTCCATTGTACGTACGTACCACAACTTCTTTATCCATTTTTCGCATTCTGGGATATTTAACTTGTACCGTAGACGAGGTTCTTGTAAAAAGAGCCAGCCATAACATTGGGGTGGCTGTATGTTTTTGATTTTAATTTCCCTAAGCTATAGGACCATAAGTGGAAGTGCCATAGGCTGTGTTGCTTTGTTTCCTACGTGTTTCAGGAAACACCATACACTTCTCCAGAGTGGCTGTTGGCAATTTACATCCCGCCCATCAGCATAACAAGGCTCCCTGTTCTCCATGACCTGTCCTGCCTTTCTTGATTTTACACTTTATTCAGATGGCCCTTTGGACCGGAGGGCAGTGAGACTTCATTTTAGTGCAGATTTCCTTTACACGCTTGCTTGGTTGGCCAAAAAGGGCGTATGCGTTTTTTCCTGAATATATTCAGGAAAAAACGCATACGCCCTTTTTGACCAAGTGCATCATTGTCGACATTCTGCCTCTTTTCCTATGCTTTAAGTGCAATTCCAGTCTCCCCCCTGAAATCCTTTTCCTGAAATTCTGCCCCACTTTCAAGTCCTCTTCGAAGACTTACTTCAATACATTTTTGGACGATAGCTGTCATTCATAACTCTGCAGGTTTGTGAATTACAGTGCCCCTGAGCTCCTTTCTTCAACTCGCTTTCTTGTGAGCTGGCCGCAAACCCACATGATTGCTTCAGGCCCTAATCTGGTTCCGGCATGCTGAGCCTTTGGTTAATTCCTCTTCCTGGTGGGAAATGAGCATTAAATTTGCACGTGCAGACACGTACAGCTAGTCTCTGATTGGTTCTCCCTATTCCTGTTCACCTTCCGCAGAATTTCCAAACTGTGCCAAACAGGAGGTTAAAGGCACTGACTCTCCAAGTGGAGAGAGTGTTAGTAAAGGGTCTGGAATGGTGAACCCGTGTAAAAGGGGACGAAAACTGAGATGCATTTGAAAACGCTTCCCAGTCACACGGTGTACCATACTTTGTGTTTCCCATGCATGTTTTAGCTGAAGGAAGAATCTCTTAAACCTGGAGAGTTGGGACCCATGGAATGGGTACCATGCAGTATGACTTCAAAGGGTCTGCATTTGCTCATCGTACCTCACCAGTGCTATCCGCCCGAAGTGTCCAACCTTATGTCTCACTCAGCTCTTGGTGCAGATGTGGTTAATCCAGGTTGCATCACAAGCTCTGAATGAATTATTTACGAATAGCTCTCTATTTCACTGTCATTGTGTTTTGTTTTTGTAATTCATTTTGATAATTGGATTTATCGGATTTTCTCTGCTGCGTTCATAAATCTATACACACGCTTGATTCTCTTACAGAGACCTATAAATCCATGGGTTTGAAGATTCTTACTAGTCAGGTGTATTCCTAGGCGTTGAATATGGGGTGTTTAGTCCATTCCGTTGAGCAACTGGTAGGTCTTGACTATTACATATTTGGCTTATGGAAAGGTAACTGTGCTAATTTCTATCTCTGGTTTTATGCAGCACCCCAACTCTCCTTTATCCTTAAGCAAGCATATGTTGGTTTTCTAAATTTGAGACCCCGTTCTGTTTTGTAATTCAGTTCATTTGTAGCCACGTTTACATTCCATGTATTAGTAATATCGTGTGTCTTTTTCTTTTTGAATTATGTGACTTCGAATGATCATACGTAACTCCTCTGTGGTTGTTACAACTGGCCATATTTCATTGATTTCCAGGCTGAGTAATATTCCACTCTACATAAGTGCCACATCTCTATCCATTTTTTCCCTCCAGAGACTTATAAATTATATCCTAGTCAAGGATCTTTTAAACATAGAGGCGGTAAATATTGGGGTGCCTGTGTCCTCTCGATTTTTGTTTTTCCCAAGATATACGTCCATGAGTGCAAGTGCCCTGTGCTCTGTAGCTCATTTTTTAGATGCTTTAGTAAACACAATACACTTCTCCAGAGTGACCGTTGGCAATATACATTTCCAGTATAAGCCTCAGAGGGCTCCCTTTTCTCCTTGCCCTGTCCTGCATTTCTGGTGTTTACACTTTATGAGGAAGGCTCTTCTGACTGATGCGAAGTGATATGTTTTGTAGTATTGATTTCCAGTGCCCACCTGTTTGGTTGGCTAAAAAAGTGTATGCCCTTTTCTTGAATACATACAGAAAAAGACGCATACACCCTTTTTGACCAATTGCAATGTTGGCAATGTTCAGCCCCTTTTCTTGTGCTTAATGGCGAGCCCTTTCTACCTCTTCCAATCCCTTTCCTGCCATTCTCCGTTGCTTACAAGTCCTTTCCTCTGACTTTCCTCAAGACATTTTTCAGTGATAGATATTTTCAACTCTGCAGTTTCGTGAATTTTAGTGTCCCTGAGTTCCATTTTTCAACTTGTGTTTATGGGAACTGGCCACAAAGCAGCGGAATTTCCTCAAGCCCTATTCTGTTTCCATGGGCAACCCTAGCCTTTGGTCAATTCGTCTTCCTGATTGGAAATAAGAGTGACATGTGCCTGTCCGAACACCTAGGACTTGTCTCTCATTGTTCCTCCTCCTTCTGCTTCATCCTCTGGACAAATTCCAAACTGTCTGCAACAGGATGTTGACAGTGCTGACATCTCCAAGTGGGGAGACTGTTCGTAAAGACGCTGGAGGGATGAACCCGAGCACCAGGAGATGAGGAGATGAGATGCCTTTTCCAAACTCTTCCCGATCAGACGGTATACCATCTTCTGGGTGTGACAGGCATGTTTTAGCTGTAGGAAGTGTCCCATTCATGTGAGGAGAACACCAGGGCTTTTACAAAATCAGTGTCTCTCCACAACCCAAACTGGGGAATTTTTTAAGCTACGGCTACACATATGTTCATTAAGGGCCTTGGGAAGTAGGCAGAGTCCAAACTTTAGATGATTGAAGTCTTCAGGGTCAGAAGCACTCACCACCGGCTTCCCTTAGGTTCCATTTTAACTGTCATTAGTAGATGATGTCAATAAAAATATCTATTCTTTTTCAGATTATTTCCCCTTATAGGTTATTGTAAAATATTGAGTGTAGTTCCCGGGGCTATACAGTAGTTCCTTGTTGATGATCAATTTTATACATAGCAGTGTGTATGTGTTAATCCTAAACTGTTAATTTATCCCTCCTCCCACCTTTCCCCTTTGGTAATAATAAATTATAAGATTTTATACTTCTCAGAATTGGGGGAACTGAAAGAGAGGTGTCATTTTCAATGGAAAAGCATTTAAAACAAGATTGAAGCTTTAACCAAGATTTTTAGATGTACATCCTTGGAAAGAAATCACTTCGTTTCTCTAATATTGACCTGACAAATAAGACAAACCTTTTCACTGAACTTGCTTATAATAAAGTGATGGAAATATCAAATGGGAGTGTTAGAAACATCTTATTTTACCCGAGCCTTATACACTGTTCTATGTTAATTACAGTTTGGCTCAAACATCTGTTCATTGAAGTTACAATGTTCTCAATTTCTGTTACTGATCCTCCAGAGTGGACCCCAACAAGTGTCCCCCTGCCCAGTGTCATTGGAGCCAACAGATTGAGACTGAGTTTGGTTCAGAAGCAAAGGAAACTTTATATTTTGATCAGAGAATGGAGAGGTGAGAGCATGTGCTACCCCGTGGGCTGTGGGCTGGGCTGCTGTGTAGAGATCCTGTCAGAGTCAGTGGGAGGGAGGGGGCGGAGCTCTCGAGGGCCCGGTTGGCTGCAGCTCAGGCTCTATATCGCGGAGTGTGCACTGTGTCCCAGGAGCTGAGGTGTCGACCCAGCCATTCCGCACTAGGAAATCTGGTCTGAAGTGCCGGCTGTTGAACCTCTGTATGCGGGACCCTAGGAGCACGTGAAATTAGACAAAGCACAAAGGATAAAAAAGGTTAGACTTTATTTTATTGCCCAGATTCTATTTTTATCTCCCAGGGATTTTTAAGGGGCTTTGCCTGGGAAAAAGCCCTCTTCTGCCTTTTTTCCCCTTCCTCATTCTTAGAGTGCTGAGGGTGCAGACCCTTCTTCTGTAACTGTTGAGTGCTGAGTTAGGAGCCCTCATACCCGTGGGCGAGGGTCAGAACTTCTCCCCAGCAGCCTCCAGGTGGCGTTGATTGTCCCCAGGCCTCCTGCCTCCCCGCTCGTCCACCTGAGCACCAGTATTGGAAGCGTTATAGATTCTAATGACCTTTAAGGGTCCAGGAAGGAGATGTGCAGTGACGCTGTGAGGTCCAGTTTCACCCCGCCCTGCATTTGTTCGGCCACCTTAGGCTGACCGTTTCTGCCAGCCTAGATGCTCTGACCAGTAGTCTGCACTTTCTTCAATTAGGCCCCTGAATTAACGTAAAAAGAGCACCAGGTGTCAGGACCCTGCCTGCTCAACTCCCAGACAGTCCAGGGTCAGTGGTGATGAAGGACCATGATGGCCACTGAGTCAACAGCCTTTTGAAGTAAACAGGAGTCCAGCCGGTCTTATTGGCCACCATCATCACAGTGTCTGTAGGCTCTTCTATGGTGACAGCGTGATATACGCTTCCCCCGCCAAGGTTATTAGGTCCACTCTGGGTGCAGTAAGTCCTGCAAGCAGTAGTCTACTCTTTTGGGACACACTCTTGTTGTTTTATGAGAGAAACTCCAGGTCAAGTGATGGTCACATGAGTCGTCATGGTGCCCCTTTAACCCGGTTATCTCTCTGGAGGTTGGAGTTGGAGGGCCTCCTCACTCGAGGTCAGTGTGCCCACGGAGCAAACCCTGCAACTTCAGGGCATGGTTGGGGCTTAGGATCACCACGTGGGGTCCTTTTCCCTTAGGAGGGAGGTGGCCTTTTGTGCTGCTGATTTCCAGGTTTTCAGATACCGCCAGTATCTTGGCCAGATGTGGCGGTGGGCCAAGCCCATTGGTGACCGTAGTTTATCATACCGGGATGGCATTCTTGCATTGTTCCATTTCAAGTGGTCCCAGTTTTTGCACTAATACTCCAATAGCGATTCACCATTCACCAGAAATGTAAAGGTCAAAGGGTTTAGCTAAATTAGGGAGTTCCAGGGCAAGGGTCTGAATTGACTGCTCTTTCCATTCTTGAAAGGCCACTTCTGGATTCTATTCAAAAGGATCATCATCTTTTCCTTTCAGTGTTTCATATAGAGGCCCAGCTAGTAGACTGTAGTTAGGGATCCAGAAGCACCAACCCTGGCCTCCCCAGGAACCCCTAAGCTGTCTTCTAGTTTTAGAAATGGGTAAGGCTGTAAATTGTTTCTTCCCTTTCCTGAGATGGGCTTCTCCGACCTTCTGTGAGAATGAAGCCCAGGCAGGTCACCGTAGTCTGTGATATTTGAGCTTTTTCTTGGACAACTTCTATCCTTTATTGGCTTGGTAGTTCAGAGGTCTCCTTAGTAGGGCTGGCGATCAGAATGTCGTCTGCATATTGAAGGAGTGTTTCCTTTTCCAGAGGTAGAACTTTTAGGTCTTTAACTGAGCTTTCCCCAAAGATGGTGTGGGAATTTTTGAACCCTTGGGGCAACACGGCCCAGAAGTATTGTTTTAGTTGTATGTTGAGTCCTGCCACTCACAAGCCAAAATTTCTTGTGACTCTGGGACTAATAGAATACAAAAGAAGGCATCATTGAAGACTAATACAGAATACCATGTCCCGGTGGTTGGTAGAATGACCAGCAGGGTGTAGGATTTAGGAACTACTGGAGGTATATCCTCGGTGGCTTCACTGACTGTCCTGACATCCTTTACCAGGACTCCAGCAGCCCATGGGGCTCTCGAGGTCAGGCCAATCCCAGGATATGGAGCTCACCTGGGCAGGTACCCCACCCCCACCGCAGCCCACGGTGCTCTCCTGTTCAGGCCCCTCCCAGGATATGGGGTTCCCTGGGCAGGTTCCCCTGCAGCCCATGGGGCTCTCATGGTCAGGCCCCTCCCAGGATACAGAGCTACCCTTGCAGTTACCCTGGCAGGGCTGGGCACACAGGTACCGTGCACATCGCCCTCATTGCAGAGCACTTCCAGCTCACCTGTCACTCAGATCTGACACAGAGCACCTCAGAGCAGGACTTGAACTAAGAAACAGCAGCTCCAACAGGTCTGTGACCCTGGGCATCACTCTGTGTGGCCTCCCTCCACCTGGTCTTCCAGAGACTTCCACTGCACCCGGGGCACCAGGCCTCTGTCTCCACCCACCACCCACCCCTCCTCTCCCTGACTCCTGGGTTCCTCTCATTAGGAGAGGGTTTTCTTGAAGTTGTCTCCCACACATGGGCCAGATAATATAATTAGAAAACAAGCCAGAGCTGCAACCCCTTGTCTATCCTGACTCTCAGGAGCCCACACCTGTTCCTTGGACCTGGCCGATTCAGCAAGTTCCAGTTTCTGCAACTGTGAGCGCCTGAGGGGTGATTATTGGCTGGCCTGGGAAGCCTGACCGTGCCGGCCAGCCCTCCCCAGGTGTGCCTGTTTGAGATCAATATAAACACCACTCCAGGCAGCAAGAGCCCCTGCAGCTGTGCCTGACGCCATTTTCTCTGCCCTGTCAGCAGTCTCGGGGCTGGACTGGTGGGAGGGAGTGAGAGGCCACGGCTTTGTGGGTGGCCCAGTGTGAGTGGGGCTCTGCTGGACTTTCTGCAGCAGTTACCAAGATGCCACCTGCTAAAGAAGAGGATGTGTCACCCATACCTGCCTCTGGAATTTCTCCCTGGGCAGAGGTGAGTGAGGAAGAAAGCAGTGGGGGCCCGGACAGCAGGGGTATCTCAGGCAGGGAAATGGAAAGCTTCCAGAAGAGTACCCAGGGCCAGGACCATCCTGGCTGGCCTGCAGGCACCAAATCGGCTGGCATGCTGTCGCTCATGTGGCTCCATGGCCCTTCCTCTAGGCTTTCAAGTCCTTGTACATATTCAGGTGTTTTACCTGGGAAGGGTGGGAACATTTCAGCAGCAGCTGGCCTGGGGCTCGGCCCACATTTACTCACAGATGCCTTGGCACGGTCCCCCAGCTTTGCAATGAGGACGCTTGTTGCGTGGGGCCTGCTGGCTGAATGGGAGATGATTCCCCACCACTGGCCAACTACAGAATTGTTTACAACTGGAGCAAGTGCCCTGATACGGTTTTCCTCTGTGTAACTGGTGGGTTCTGTTTTTTTTTTCTTTTTTTCATTTTTGGTTCAAGGTAGATTTTATTCCTCTTTTTTGTATTTACAGATATAAGCATGGAAATAATTTATTCGTATAAATACATGTATGTGAAGGGAAGAATATTTTTTCTGTTTTACTTTTTGTAATTTTGAATTTTATTTTATTTTTTTATACAGCAGGTTCTTTTTGGTTATCTATTTTATACATATAAATGTATACATGCTAATCCCAATCTCTCAATCCTCCCACCACCACCCCCCAACAGCTTTCCCCCCTTGGTGTCCATACGTTTGTTGTCTACATCTGTTGCTCTATTTCTGCCTTGCAAAACGGTTCATCTGTATAATTTTTCTAGGTTCCACATATATGCATTAATATACAAGATTTGTTTTTCTCTTTCTGACTTACTTCACTCTGTATGACAGTCTCTAGATCCATCAACGTCTCTACAAATGACCCAATTTCATTCCTTTTTATGGCTTAGTAATATTCCATTTTATATTTGTACCACATCTTTATGCATTCGTCTGTCTGTGGGCATTTAGGTTGCTTCCATTACCTGGATATTGTAAATAGTGATGCAATGAACATTGCGGTGAATGTCTCTTTTTGATTTATGGTTTTGTCTGGGTATATGCCCAGTAGTGGGATTGCTGTATCATATGGTAATTCTATTCTTAGTTTTATAAGAAACTCCATAATGTTCTCCACAGTGACTGTATCAATTTACATTCCCAACAATAGTGGAAGAGGGTTCCTTATCTCCACACCCTTTCCAGCATTTGTTGTTTGTAGATTTTCTGATGATGCCCATTCTAACAGGTGTGAGGTGATACACCATGGATGAGTCTATTTCGTTGAGCAAAGAGTAGGTCTTGTCTATTACATATTTGGCTTATGGAATGGTATGTGTGCTAATTTCAATCTCTGGTTTTATACAGCACCCCAACTCAACTTTCCCCTTAAGCAAGCATAAGTTTTTATCTAAATGTGAGACTGTTCGGTTTTGTAATTCAGTTTATGTGTAGCCAAGTTTACACTCCCTCTATTAGTGATATCTTATGATAATTATCTTTCTCTGTGTGACCTATTTCTCTTAGAATCATCATACTTAAATCCACTCAATTTGCTGCTACAGGCCTGATGACATTGATTTCATTGCTGAGTGATATTCCGTTGTACGTAAGTAGCACAACTCCTTTATCCATTTTTTTCTTTCTGGGATATTTAATTTGTACTGGACTCGAGGTTCTTGTAAACACAGCAGCCCTAAATTTTGTGTTGGCTGTGTCTTCTTGATTTTAATTTTCCTAAGCTATAGGGCCAAAAGTGGAAGTGCCCTAGTCTCTGTAGCTTTGTTTTTCAGATGTTTCAGGATACACCATAAACATCTCCAGAGTGTCTGTTGGCAATTTACATCCCGCCCATCAGCATAACAAGGCTCCCTGTTCTCCATGGCCTGTCCTGTGTTTCTGGTTTTTACACTTTTTTCAGATGGCCCTTTTGACGAATGGGAAATGAGACTTCATTGTAGTAGGGATTTCCATTGCTCGAGTGCTTGGTTGGCCAAAAAGGGCATATGCGTTTTTTCCTGAATATATTCAGGAAAAAATGTATACGCACTGTTCGTCCAAGTGCATCACTGTCAAAGATCTGCCACTTTTCACATGTTTTAAATGCAATTCCAATCTACCTCCTGAAATATGATTCCTCAATTTTGCCTCGTTTTCAAGTCCTCTTTGCAGACTTACTTCAATATATTTTTGCCAATAGCTGTCATTTATAACTCTGCAGGTTTGTGAATTACAGTGCCCGTGATTTCCTTTCTTAACTCGCTTCCTTGAAAGCTGGCCACAAAACCGCAGGTTTGCTTCAGGCCGTAATCAGGGTGTGGCACGGCACTCTGAGCCTTTGGTTAATTCCTCTTCCTGGTGGGAAATTAGAGTTAAATGTGCCCCTCCAGACACCTGCCTCACTCCCAGCCCCTTGGTGATGTGTGTCCTCTGGTTTGAGGCCACATGTGATGGGTTCCTCATCTTTTGATGATGTGGCCCCACTGGTGTGAGGACACTCCTGCCTGCTTCCCATCCCCTTGGTGATGTGGTCCCTCCGGCGAGAGTCTGATCCTGGTTGGGTTCCTCACACTTCTGTGAGGTGGGCCCTCTTCTCTGAGGTCACTCCTGCCTGGCTAGCACACCCCGCCTTGGCGACGTCAGACCTCTGGTGGCAGTTGGAGCCTGCTGGGAGCCTCCTCCCCTCGGTGATGAGGCCCTCTGGCATCAGGCCCTAACTGCTGGGTTCCCACATTTTCTGATACGTCCTAAGTGGTGCGAGGGCACTCCTGCCAGGTTCCCATCCCCATGGGCATGTGGGCCTTCTGCTCTAAGGTCCCAACACCTGTGTTGTTCACCGTTTCATGATGTTGGCTCTCTGGTGTTAGTTCACTCAGGCCTAGATCCCATAGACTCTGTGCTCTGAGCCGCCTGCTGGGAGGTTCCTACTGCTGAATTCCTTACCTTTTCTATTCTTTGGGTTCTGTGTTTTCATGCTCCTCCTTCCTGACTCACTCCCAGCCCCTTTGTGATGTAGGTCCTCTGGTTTGAGGCCACATGTGCCGGTTTCCTCACCTTTATTGATGTGGCCCCACTGGTGTGAGGACACTCCTGCCTGGTTCCCATCCACTTGGTGATGGGGGCCCTCTGGTGAGAGGCTGATCCTGGCTGGATTCCTCACCCTTCTGTGAGGTAGACCCTCTGCTGTGAGGTCACTCCTGCCTGGCTGGCACACGTCACCTTGGCGATGTGGGCCCTCAGTTGGGAGTTGGTGCCTGCTGGGAGTCTCCTCCCCTCGGTAATGAGGGCCCTCTGGCGTCAGGCCCTAACTCATGGGCTCCCAAAATTTTCTGATGTGCGCCCTGTCGTGCGAGTACACTCCTGCCAGGGTCCCATCCCCATGGGGATGTTGGCTTTCTGCTCTGAGGTCCCAACGGCTGGGTTGCTCACAGTGTCAGAATGTGGGCCCTCTGCTGTGAGTTCACTCCGGCATGGATCCCATAGCCTCGGTGCTCTGGGCCACCGGCTTGGAGCTTCCAACGGCGGGGTTCCTCACCTTTTTATTCTATGGGCCCTCTGTTGTGAGTCTCCTCCTGCATGCCTCACTCCCAGCCTTTTCGTGATGTGTGTCCCCTTATTTGAGGCCACATGTGCTGTGTTCCTCACCTTTGGCTGATGTGGCCCCACTGGTGTGAGGACACTCCTGCCTGGTTTCCATCCCCTTGGTGATGTGGGCCCTCTGGTTAGAGTCTGATCCTGGTTGGGTTCCTCACACTTCTGTGAGGTGGGCCCTCTGCTGTGAGGTAACTCCTGCCTGGCTTGCTCCCATTGCCTTGGTGACGTCGGCCCTCTGGTGGCATTTGGAGCCTGCTGGTAGCCTCCTCTCCTCGGTGATGAGGGCCCTCTGGCGTCAGGCCCTAACTGCTGGGTTCCCACATTTTCTGATACGTGTTAAGTTGTGCGAGGACACTCCTGCGAGGTTCCTATCCCCATGGGGATGTGGGTCTTCTGCTCTGAGGTTCCACCGGCTGGGTTGCTCACAGTTTCATGATGTGGGCCCTCTGCTGTGAGTTCACTGTGGCCTGGATCCCATAGACTCCGTGCTCTGGGCCACCTGCTGGGAGGTTCAAACTGCTGGATTCCTCACATTTTTTATTCTGTGGGCCCTGTGTTGTTAGGCTACTCCTGCTTGCCTCACTCGGAGCATCTTGGAAATGTGGGTCCTCTGGTTTAGGCCACATGTGCTGGGTTCCTCACCTTTCTATAATGTGGCCACACTGGTGTGAGGACACTGCTGCCTTTTTCCGATCCCCTTGGTGATGTGGGCTCTCTGGTGAGAGTCTTATCCTGGCTGGTTTCCTCACCCTTCTGTGAGGTAGACCCTCTGCTGTGAGGTCACTCCTGCCTGGCTGGCACACATCACCTTGGCGACGTGGGCCCTCAGTTGGGAGTTGGTGCCTGCTGGGGGTCTCCACCCCTCGGTAATGGGGGCCCTCTGGCGTCAGACCCTAACTCCTGGGCTCCCAAAATTTTCTGATGTGCGCCCTGTGGTGCGACTACACTCCTGCCAGGTTCCCAACCCCATGGGAATGTGGGTCTTCTGCTCTGAGGTCCCAACGGTGGGTTGCTCAGTTTCATGATGAGGGTCCTCTGGTGTGAGTTCACTCCGCCCTGGATCCAATAGCCTCGCTGCTCCTGGCTGCCTGCGGGGAGGTTCCAACTGCGGGATTCCTCACCTTTTTTCTTCTATGGGCCCTCTGTTTTGAGACTCCTCCTGCCTGCCTGACTCCCAGCCCCTTGGCGATGTGTGTCCTCTGGTTTGAGGCTACGTGTGCTGGGTCCCTCACCTTTCGATTATGTGGCCCCACTGGTGTGAGGACACTCCTGCCTGGTTCCTATCCCCTTGGTGATGTGGGCCCTCTGGTGAGAGTCTGATCCTGGCTGGGTTCCTCACCCTTCTGTGAGGTGGACCCTCTGCTGTGAGATCACTCCTGCCTGGCTGGCACACCCCACCTTGGCAACGTCGGCCCTCTTGTGGCAGTTGGAGCCTGCTGGGAGCTTCCTCTCCTCGGTGATGAGGGCCCTCTGGCGTCAGGCCCTAACTTCTGGGCTCCCAAAATTCTCTAATGTGTGCCCTGTGGTGCGAGTACACTCCTGCCAGGTTCCCAACCACATGGGAATGTGGGCCTTCTGCTCTGAGGTCCCAACGGCTGGGTTGCTCACAGTTTCATGATGAGGGCCCTCTGTTTTGTGTTCAGTCAGGCCTGGATCCCATATCCTCGCTGCTCCTGGCCGCCTGCTGGGAGGTTCCAACTGCAGGATTCCTCACCTTTTTTATTCTATGGGCCCTCTGTTTTGAGGCTCCTCCTGCCTGCCTCACTCCCAGCCCCTTGGTGATGTGTGTCCTCTAGTTTGAGACCACGTGTGCTGGGTCCATCACATTTCGGTGATGTGGCCCCACTGGTGTGAGGACACTCCTGCCTGGTTTCCATTCCCTTGGTGATGTGGGCCCTCTGGTGAGAGTCTGATCCTCTTTGGGTTCCTCACACTTTTGTGTGGTTGGCCCTCTGCTCTGAGGTCACTCCTGCCTGGCTGGCACACACTGCATTGGCGACGTCAGCCCTCTGGTAGCAGTTGGAGCTTGCTGGGAGCCTCCTCTCCTCAGTGATGAAGGCCCTCTGGAGTCTGGCCCTAACTGCTGGGCTCCCCACATTTTCTGATGTGTGCCCACTGGTGCAATGACACTCCTGCTTGGTTCCCTTCCCCATGGGGATGTGGGCCTTGTGCTCTGAGGTCACAACGGCTGGGTTGCTTACAGTATCACGATGAGGGCCCTCTGTTGTGAGTTCATCACTGCCTGGATCCCATAGCCTCGGTGATCTGGGCCGCCTGCTGGGATGTTCCAACGGCTGGATTCCTCACCTTTTTTATACAATGGGCCATGTGTTGGGAGGATAATCCTGCCTGCCTTGCTCCGAGACCCATGGTGATGTGGGTCCTCTGGTTTGAGGCCACATGTGCTGGGTACCTCAACTTTCGATGATGTGGTCCCACGGGTGTGAGGACACTCCTGCCTGGTTCCCAGCCCCTTGCTGTTGTGGGCACTCTGGTGAGGGTCTGATCCTTCCTGGGTTCCTTACCCTTCTGTGAGGTGGGCCCTCTGATGTGAGGTCACTCCTGCATGGCTGGCTCACGTCGCCTTGGCGACGTGGGTCTTCTGTTGACCACTGAAGCATACTGGGAGCCTCCTACCCTCTTTAATGAGGGCCCTGGAAAAACGCATATGCCCTTTTTGACCAAGTGCATCATTGTCGACATTCTGACTCTTTTCCTATACTTTCAGAGGATTTCCCGTCTACCTCCTGAAATCGTAGTCCTGGAAATCTGCCCCACGTTCAAGTCCTCTTTGTAGCCTTACTTCAATATATTTTTGGATGATTGCTGTCATTTATAACGCTGCAGGTTTGTGAATTACAGTGCCCCTGAGCTCCTTTCTTCAACTCGCTTTCTTGTGAGCTGGCCGCAAAACCGCAGGATTGCTTCAGGCCCTAATCTGGTTCCGGCACGGCATGCTGAGCCTTTGGCTAATTCCTCTTCCTGGTTGGTAATGAGCGTTAAATTTGCCCGTGCAGACACCTACAGCTAGTCTCTCATTGGTTCTCCCTATTCCTGTTCATCTTGCGCAGAAATTGCAAACTGTGCCAAACAGGAGGTTAAAGGCACTGACTCTCCAGGTAGGGACAGTGTAAGTAAAGCGTCTGGAATGGTGAACCCGAGTACCAGGGGACGAAAACTGAGACGCATTTAAAAACGTTTCCCGGTCACACGGTGGACCATACTCTGGGATTCCCATGCATGTTTTAGCTGAAGGAAGAATCCCTTAAACCTGGAGAGTTGGGACCCATGGAATGTGTACCATGCAGTATGACTTCAAAGGGTCTGCATTTGCTCACTGAACCTCACCAATGGTATCCGCCCGAAGTGTCCAGCCTTATGTCTCACCCAGCTCTAGGTGTAGATGTGGTAACTCCAGGTTGCATCACAAGCCCTGAATGAATGATTTAAGAATTGCTCTCTATTTCACTGTCATTGTGTTTTGTTTTTGTAATTTATTTTGATAATGGGATTTATCGGATTTTCACGGCTGCATTTATGGCGCTGTACACATGCCTGATTCTCTTACGGAGACACATAAATCCATGGGTGTTAAGATTCTTAATTGGCAGGTGTATTCCTAGGCATTGAATATGGGGTGTTTAGTCCATTTCGTTGAGCAAGGAGTAGGTCTTGACTATTAAATATTTGGGTTATGGAACGGTATCTGTTCTAATTTCAATCTCTGGTTTTATGCAGCACCCCAACTCACCATTCCCCTTAAGCAAGCATAAGTTGGTTTTCTAAATTTGAGACCCTGTTCTGTTTTGTAATTCAGTTCATGTGTAGCCAAGTTCACATTCGGTGTATTAGTGATATCTTAATGTTTCTTTTTCTGTGTGACTTATTTCACTTACAATCATCGTATCTGAATCCACTCATTATGCCGCGACGGGCCTGATGACATAGATTTCATTGCTGAGTGATATTCCATTGTACGTACGTACCACAACTTCTTTATCCATTTTTCGCATTCTGGGATATTTAACTTGTACCGTAGACGAGGTTCTTGTAAAAAGAGCCAGCCATAACATTGGGGTGGCTGTATGTTTTTGATTTTAATTTCCCTAAGCTATAGGACCATAAGTGGAAGTGCCATAGGCTGTGTTGCTTTGTTTCCTACGTGTTTCAGGAAACACCATACACTTCTCCAGAGTGGCTGTTGGCAATTTACATCCCGCCCATCAGCATAACAAGGCTCCCTGTTCTCCATGACCTGTCCTGCCTTTCTTGATTTTACACTTTATTCAGATGGCCCTTTGGACCGGAGGGCAGTGAGACTTCATTTTAGTGCAGATTTCCTTTACACGCTTGCTTGGTTGGCCAAAAAGGGCGTATGCGTTTTTTCCTGAATATATTCAGGAAAAAACGCATACGCCCTTTTTGACCAAGTGCATCATTGTCGACATTCTGCCTCTTTTCCTATGCTTTAAGTGCAATTCCAGTCTCCCCCCTGAAATCCTTTTCCTGAAATTCTGCCCCACTTTCAAGTCCTCTTCGAAGACTTACTTCAATACATTTTTGGACGATAGCTGTCATTCATAACTCTGCAGGTTTGTGAATTACAGTGCCCCTGAGCTCCTTTCTTCAACTCGCTTTCTTGTGAGCTGGCCGCAAACCCACATGATTGCTTCAGGCCCTAATCTGGTTCCGGCATGCTGAGCCTTTGGTTAATTCCTCTTCCTGGTGGGAAATGAGCATTAAATTTGCACGTGCAGACACGTACAGCTAGTCTCTGATTGGTTCTCCCTATTCCTGTTCACCTTCCGCAGAATTTCCAAACTGTGCCAAACAGGAGGTTAAAGGCACTGACTCTCCAAGTGGAGAGAGTGTTAGTAAAGGGTCTGGAATGGTGAACCCGTGTAAAAGGGGACGAAAACTGAGATGCATTTGAAAACGCTTCCCAGTCACACGGTGTACCATACTTTGTGTTTCCCATGCATGTTTTAGCTGAAGGAAGAATCTCTTAAACCTGGAGAGTTGGGACCCATGGAATGGGTACCATGCAGTATGACTTCAAAGGGTCTGCATTTGCTCATCGTACCTCACCAGTGCTATCCGCCCGAAGTGTCCAACCTTATGTCTCACTCAGCTCTTGGTGCAGATGTGGTTAATCCAGGTTGCATCACAAGCTCTGAATGAATTATTTACGAATAGCTCTCTATTTCACTGTCATTGTGTTTTGTTTTTGTAATTCATTTTGATAATTGGATTTATCGGATTTTCTCTGCTGCGTTCATAAATCTATACACACGCTTGATTCTCTTACAGAGACCTATAAATCCATGGGTTTGAAGATTCTTACTAGTCAGGTGTATTCCTAGGCGTTGAATATGGGGTGTTTAGTCCATTCCGTTGAGCAACTGGTAGGTCTTGACTATTACATATTTGGCTTATGGAAAGGTAACTGTGCTAATTTCTATCTCTGGTTTTATGCAGCACCCCAACTCTCCTTTATCCTTAAGCAAGCATATGTTGGTTTTCTAAATTTGAGACCCCGTTCTGTTTTGTAATTCAGTTCATTTGTAGCCACGTTTACATTCCATGTATTAGTAATATCGTGTGTCTTTTTCTTTTTGAATTATGTGACTTCGAATGATCATACGTAACTCCTCTGTGGTTGTTACAACTGGCCATATTTCATTGATTTCCAGGCTGAGTAATATTCCACTCTACATAAGTGCCACATCTCTATCCATTTTTTCCCTCCAGAGACTTATAAATTATATCCTAGTCAAGGATCTTTTAAACATAGAGGCGGTAAATATTGGGGTGCCTGTGTCCTCTCGATTTTTGTTTTTCCCAAGATATACGTCCATGAGTGCAAGTGCCCTGTGCTCTGTAGCTCATTTTTTAGATGCTTTAGTAAACACAATACACTTCTCCAGAGTGACCGTTGGCAATATACATTTCCAGTATAAGCCTCAGAGGGCTCCCTTTTCTCCTTGCCCTGTCCTGCATTTCTGGTGTTTACACTTTATGAGGAAGGCTCTTCTGACTGATGCGAAGTGATATGTTTTGTAGTATTGATTTCCAGTGCCCACCTGTTTGGTTGGCTAAAAAAGTGTATGCCCTTTTCTTGAATACATACAGAAAAAGACGCATACACCCTTTTTGACCAATTGCAATGTTGGCAATGTTCAGCCCCTTTTCTTGTGCTTAATGGCGAGCCCTTTCTACCTCTTCCAATCCCTTTCCTGCCATTCTCCGTTGCTTACAAGTCCTTTCCTCTGACTTTCCTCAAGACATTTTTCAGTGATAGATATTTTCAACTCTGCAGTTTCGTGAATTTTAGTGTCCCTGAGTTCCATTTTTCAACTTGTGTTTATGGGAACTGGCCACAAAGCAGCGGAATTTCCTCAAGCCCTATTCTGTTTCCATGGGCAACCCTAGCCTTTGGTCAATTCGTCTTCCTGATTGGAAATAAGAGTGACATGTGCCTGTCCGAACACCTAGGACTTGTCTCTCATTGTTCCTCCTCCTTCTGCTTCATCCTCTGGACAAATTCCAAACTGTCTGCAACAGGATGTTGACAGTGCTGACATCTCCAAGTGGGGAGACTGTTCGTAAAGACGCTGGAGGGATGAACCCGAGCACCAGGAGATGAGGAGATGAGATGCCTTTTCCAAACTCTTCCCGATCAGACGGTATACCATCTTCTGGGTGTGACAGGCATGTTTTAGCTGTAGGAAGTGTCCCATTCATGTGAGGAGAACACCAGGGCTTTTACAAAATCAGTGTCTCTCCACAACCCAAACTGGGGAATTTTTTAAGCTACGGCTACACATATGTTCATTAAGGGCCTTGGGAAGTAGGCAGAGTCCAAACTTTAGATGATTGAAGTCTTCAGGGTCAGAAGCACTCACCACCGGCTTCCCTTAGGTTCCATTTTAACTGTCATTAGTAGATGATGTCAATAAAAATATCTATTCTTTTTCAGATTATTTCCCCTTATAGGTTATTGTAAAATATTGAGTGTAGTTCCCGGGGCTATACAGTAGTTCCTTGTTGATGATCAATTTTATACATAGCAGTGTGTATGTGTTAATCCCAAACTGTTAATTTATCCCTCCTCCCACCTTTCCCCTTTGGTAATAATAAATTATAAGATTTTATACTTCTCAGAATTGGGGGAACTGAAAGAGAGGTGTCATTTTCAATGGAAAAGCATTTAAAACAAGATTGAAGTTTTAACCAAGATTTTTAGATGTACATCCTTGGAAAGAAATCACTTCGTTTCTCTAATATTGACCTGACAAATAAGACAAACCTTTTCACTGAACTTGCTTATAATAAAGTGATGGAAATATCAAATGGGAGTGTTAGAAACATCTTATTTTACCCGAGCCTTATACACTGTTCTATGTTAATTACAGTTTGGCTCAAACATCTGTTCATTGAAGTTACAATGTTCTCAATTTCTGTTACTGATCCTCCAGAGTGGACCCCAACAAGTGTCCCCCTGCCCAGTGTCATTGGAGCCAACAGATTGAGACTGAGTTTGGTTCAGAAGCAAAGGAAACTTTATATTTTGATCAGAGAATGGAGAGGTGAGAGCATGTGCTACCCCGTGGGCTGTGGGCTGGGCTGCTGTGTAGAGATCCTGTCAGAGTCAGTGGGAGGGAGGGGGCGGAGCTCTCGAGGGCCCGGTTGGCTGCAGCTCAGGCTCTATATCGCGGAGTGTGCACTGTGTCCCAGGAGCTGAGGTGTCGACCCAGCCATTCCGCACTAGGAAATCTGGTCTGAAGTGCCGGCTGTTGAACCTCTGTATGCGGGACCCTAGGAGCACGTGAAATTAGACAAAGCACAAAGGATAAAAAAGGTTAGACTTTATTTTATTGCCCAGATTCTATTTTTATCTCCCAGGGATTTTTAAGGGGCTTTGCCTGGGAAAAAGCCCTCTTCTGCCTTTTTTCCCCTTCCTCATTCTTAGAGTGCTGAGGGTGCAGACCCTTCTTCTGTAACTGTTGAGTGCTGAGTTAGGAGCCCTCATACCCGTGGGCGAGGGTCAGAACTTCTCCCCAGCAGCCTCCAGGTGACGTTGATTGTCCCCAGGCCTCCTGCCTCCCCGCTCGTCCACCTGAGCACCAGTATTGGAAGCGTTATAGATTCTAATGACCTTTAAGGGTCCAGGAAGGAGATGTGCAGTGACGCTGTGAGGTCCAGTTTCACCCCGCCCTGCATTTGTTCGGCCACCTTAGGCTGACCGTTTCTGCCAGCCTAGATGCTCTGACCAGTAGTCTGCACTTTCTTCAATTAGGCCCCTGAATTAACGTAAAAAGAGCACCAGGTGTCAGGACCCTGCCTGCTCAACTCCCAGACAGTCCAGGGTCAGTGGTGATGAAGGACCATGATGGCCACTGAGTCAACAGCCTTTTGAAGTAAACAGGAGTCCAGCCGGTCTTATTGGCCACCATCATCACAGTGTCTGTAGGCTCTTCTATGGTGACAGCGTGATATACGCTTCCCCCGCCAAGGTTATTAGGTCCACTCTGGGTGCAGTAAGTCCTGCAAGCAGTAGTCTACTCTTTTGGGACACACTCTTGTTGTTTTATGAGAGAAACTCCAGGTCAAGTGATGGTCACATGAGTCGTCATGGTGCCCCTTTAACCCGGTTATCTCTCTGGAGGTTGGAGTTGGAGGGCCTCCTCACTCGAGGTCAGTGTGCCCACGGAGCAAACCCTGCAACTTCAGGGCATGGTTGGGGCTTAGGATCACCACGTGGGGTCCTTTTCCCTTAGGAGGGAGGTGGCCTTTTGTGCTGCTGATTTCCAGGTTTTCAGATACCGCCAGTATCTTGGCCAGATGTGGCGGTGGGCCAAGCCCATTGGTGACCGTAGTTTATCATACCGGGATGGCATTCTTGCATTGTTCCATTTCAAGTGGTCCCAGTTTTTGCACTAATACTCCAATAGCGATTCACCATTCACCAGAAATGTAAAGGTCAAAGGGTTTAGCTAAATTAGGGAGTTCCAGGGCAAGGGTCTGAATTGACTGCTCTTTCCATTCTTGAAAGGCCACTTCTGGATTCTATTCAAAAGGATCATCATCTTTTCCTTTCAGTGTTTCATATAGAGGCCCAGCTAGTAGACTGTAGTTAGGGATCCAGAAGCACCAACCCTGGCCTCCCCAGGAACCCCTAAGCTGTCTTCTAGTTTTAGAAATGGGTAAGGCTGTAAATTGTTTCTTCCCTTTCCTGAGATGGGCTTCTCCGACCTTCTGTGAGAATGAAGCCCAGGCAGGTCACCGTAGTCTGTGATATTTGAGCTTTTTCTTGGACAACTTCTATCCTTTATTGGCTTGGTAGTTCAGAGGTCTCCTTAGTAGGGCTGGCGATCAGAATGTCGTCTGCATATTGAAGGAGTGTTTCCTTTTCCAGAGGTAGAACTTTTAGGTCTTTAACTGAGCTTTCCCCAAAGATGGTGTGGGAATTTTTGAACCCTTGGGGCAACACGGCCCAGAAGTATTGTTTTAGTTGTATGTTGAGTCCTGCCACTCACAAGCCAAAATTTCTTGTGACTCTGGGACTAATAGAATACAAAAGAAGGCATCATTGAAGACTAATACAGAATACCATGTCCCGGTGGTTGGTAGAATGACCAGCAGGGTGTAGGATTTAGGAACTACTGGAGGTATATCCTCGGTGGCTTCACTGACTGTCCTGACATCCTTTACCAGGACTCCAGCAGCCCATGGGGCTCTCGAGGTCAGGCCAATCCCAGGATATGGAGCTCACCTGGGCAGGTACCCCACCCCCACCGCAGCCCACGGTGCTCTCCTGTTCAGGCCCCTCCCAGGATATGGGGTTCCCTGGGCAGGTTCCCCTGCAGCCCATGGGGCTCTCATGGTCAGGCCCCTCCCAGGATACAGAGCTACCCTTGCAGTTACCCTGGCAGGGCTGGGCACACAGGTACCGTGCACATCGCCCTCATTGCAGAGCACTTCCAGCTCACCTGTCACTCAGATCTGACACAGAGCACCTCAGAGCAGGACTTGAACTAAGAAACAGCAGCTCCAACAGGTCTGTGACCCTGGGCATCACTCTCTGTGGCCTCCCTCCACCTGGTCTTCCAGAGACTTCCACTGCACCCGGGGCACCAGGCCTCTGTCTCCACCCACCACCCACCCCTCCTCTCCCTGACTCCTGGGTTCCTCTCATTAGGAGAGGGTTTTCTTGAAGTTGTCTCCCACTCATGGGCCAGATAATATAATTAGAAAACAAGCCAGAGCTGCAACCCCTTGTCTATCCTGACTCTCAGGAGCCCACACCTGTTCCTTGGACCTGGCCGATTCAGCAAGTTCCAGTTTCTGCAACTGTGAGCGCCTGAGGGGTGATTATTGGCTGGCCTGGGAAGCCTGACCGTGCCGGCCAGCCCTCCCCAGGTGTGCCTGTTTGAGATCAATATAAACACCACTCCAGGCAGCAAGAGCCCCTGCAGCTGTGCCTGACGCCATTTTCTCTGCCCTGTCAGCAGTCTCGGGGCTGGACTGGTGGGAGGGAGTGAGAGGCCACGGCTTTGTGGGTGGCCCAGTGTGAGTGGGGCTCTGCTGGACTTTCTGCAGCAGTTACCAAGATGCCACCTGCTAAAGAAGAGGATGTGTCACCCATACCTGCCTCTGGAATTTCTCCCTGGGCAGAGGTGAGTGAGGAAGAAAGCAGTGGGGGCCCGGACAGCAGGGGTATCTCAGGCAGGGAAATGGAAAGCTTCCAGAAGAGTACCCAGGGCCAGGACCATCCTGGCTGGCCTGCAGGCACCAAATCGGCTGGCATGCTGTCGCTCATGTGGCTCCATGGCCCTTCCTCTAGGCTTTCAAGTCCTTGTACATATTCAGGTGTTTTACCTGGGAAGGGTGGGAACATTTCAGCAGCAGCTGGCCTGGGGCTCGGCCCACATTTACTCACAGATGCCTTGGCACGGTCCCCCAGCTTTGCAATGAGGACGCTTGTTGCGTGGGGCCTGCTGGCTGAATGGGAGATGATTCCCCACCACTGGCCAACTACAGAATTGTTTACAACTGGAGCAAGTGCCCTGATACGGTTTTCCTCTGTGTAACTGGTGGGTTCTGTTTTTTTTTTCTTTTTTTCATTTTTGGTTCAAGGTAGATTTTATTCCTCTTTTTTGTATTTACAGATATAAGCATGGAAATAATTTATTCGTATAAATACATGTATGTGAAGGGAAGAATATTTTTTCTGTTTTACTTTTTGTAATTTTGAATTTTATTTTATTTTTTTATACAGCAGGTTCTTTTTGGTTATCTATTTTATACATATAAATGTATACATGCTAATCCCAATCTCTCAATCCTCCCACCACCACCCCCCAACAGCTTTCCCCCCTTGGTGTCCATACGTTTGTTGTCTACATCTGTTGCTCTATTTCTGCCTTGCAAAACGGTTCATCTGTATAATTTTTCTAGGTTCCACATATATGCATTAATATACAAGATTTGTTTTTCTCTTTCTGACTTACTTCACTCTGTATGTCTCTAGATCCATCAACGTCTCTACAAATGACCCAATTTCATTCCTTTTTATGGCTTAGTAATATTCCATTTTATATTTGTACCACATCTTTATGCATTCGTCTGTCTGTGGGCATTTAGGTTGCTTCCATTACCTGGATATTGTAAATAGTGATGCAATGAACATTGCGGTGAATGTCTCTTTTTGATTTATGGTTTTGTCTGGGTATATGCCCAGTAGTGGGATTGCTGTATCATATGGTAATTCTATTCTTAGTTTTATAAGAAACTCCATAATGTTCTCCACAGTGACTGTATCAATTTACATTCCCAACAATAGTGGAAGAGGGTTCCTTATCTCCACACCCTTTCCAGCATTTGTTGTTTGTAGATTTTCTGATGATGCCCATTCTAACAGGTGTGAGGTGATACACCATGGATGAGTCTATTTCGTTGAGCAAAGAGTAGGTCTTGTCTATTACATATTTGGCTTATGGAATGGTATGTGTGCTAATTTCAATCTCTGGTTTTATACAGCACCCCAACTCAACTTTCCCCTTAAGCAAGCATAAGTTTTTATCTAAATGTGAGACTGTTCGGTTTTGTAATTCAGTTTATGTGTAGCCAAGTTTACACTCCCTCTATTAGTGATATCTTATGATAATTATCTTTCTCTGTGTGACCTATTTCTCTTAGAATCATCATACTTAAATCCACTCAATTTGCTGCTACAGGCCTGATGACATTGATTTCATTGCTGAGTGATATTCCGTTGTACGTAAGTAGCACAACTCTTTTATCCATTTTTTTCTTTCTGGGATATTTAATTTGTACTGGACTCGAGGTTCTTGTAAACACAGCAGCCCTAAATTTTGTGTTGGCTGTGTCTTGTTGATTTTAATTTTCCTAAGCTATAGGGCCAAAAGTGGAAGTGCCCTAGTCTCTGTAGCTTTGTTTTTCAGATGTTTCAGGATACACCATAAACATCTCCAGAGTGTCTGTTGGCAATTTACATCCCGCCCATCAGCATAACAAGGCTCCCTGTTCTCCATGGCCTGTCCTGTGTTTCTGGTTTTTACACTTTTTTCAGATGGCCCTTTTGACGAATGGGAAATGAGACTTCATTGTAGTAGGGATTTCCATTGCTCGAGTGCTTGGTTGGCCAAAAAGGGCATATGCGTTTTTTCCTGAATATATTCAGGAAAAAATGTATACGCACTGTTTGTCCAAGTGCATCACTGTCAAAGATCTGCCACTTTTCACATGTTTTAAATGCAATTCCAATCTACCTCCTGAAATATGATTCCTCAATTTTGCCTCGTTTTCAAGTCCTCTTTGCAGACTTACTTCAATATATTTTTGCCAATAGCTGTCATTTATAACTGCAGGTTTGTGAATTACAGTGCCCGTGATTTCCTTTCTTAACTCGCTTCCTTGAAAGCTGGCCACAAAACCGCAGGTTTGCTTCAGGCCGTAATCAGGGTGTGGCACGGCACTCTGAGCCTTTGGTTAATTCCTCTTCCTGGTGGGAAATTAGAGTTAAATGTGCCCCTCCAGACACCTGCCTCACTCCCAGCCCCTTGGTGATGTGTGTCCTCTGGTTTGAGGCCACATGTGATGGGTTCCTCATCTTTTGATGATGTGGCCCCACTGGTGTGAGGACACTCCTGCCTGCTTCCCATCCCCTTGGTGATGTGGTCCCTCCGGCGAGAGTCTGATCCTGGTTGGGTTCCTCACACTTCTGTGAGGTGGGCCCTCTTCTCTGAGGTCACTCCTGCCTGGCTAGCACACCCCGCCTTGGCGACGTCAGACCTCTGGTGGCAGTTGGAGCCTGCTGGGAGCCTCCTCCCCTCGGTGATGAGGCCCTCTGGCATCAGGCCCTAACTGCTGGGTTCCCACATTTTCTGATACGTCCTAAGTGGTGCGAGGGCACTCCTGCCAGGTTCCCATCCCCATGGGCATGTGGGCCTTCTGCTCTAAGGTCCCAACACCTGTGTTGTTCACCGTTTCATGATGTTGGCTCTCTGGTGTTAGTTCACTCAGGCCTAGATCCCATAGACTCTGTGCTCTGAGCCGCCTGCTGGGAGGTTCCTACTGCTGAATTCCTTACCTTTTCTATTCTTTGGGTTCTGTGTTTTCATGCTCCTCCTTCCTGACTCACTCCCAGCCCCTTTGTGATGTAGGTCCTCTGGTTTGAGGCCACATGTGCCGGTTTCCTCACCTTTATTGATGTGGCCCCACTGGTGTGAGGACACTCCTGCCTGGTTCCCATCCACTTGGTGATGGGGGCCCTCTGGTGAGAGGCTGATCCTGGCTGGATTCCTCACCCTTCTGTGAGGTAGACCCTCTGCTGTGAGGTCACTCCTGCCTGGCTTGCTCCCATTGCCTTGGTGACGTCGGCCCTCTGGTGGCATTTGGAGCCTGCTGGTAGCCTCCTCTCCTCGGTGATGAGGGCCCTCTGGCGTCAGGCCCTAACTGCTGGGTTCCCACATTTTCTGATACGTGTTAAGTTGTGCGAGGACACTCCTGCGAGGTTCCTATCCCCATGGGGATGTGGGTCTTCTGCTCTGAGGTTCCACCGGCTGCGTTGCTCACAGTTTCATGATGTGGGCCCTCTGCTGTGAGTTCACTGTGGCCTGGATCCCATAGACTCTGTGCTCTGGGCCACCTGCTGGGAGGTTCAAACTGCTGGATTCCTCACATTTTTTATTCTGTGGGCCCTGTGTTGTTAGGCTACTCCTGCTTGCCTCACTCGGAGCATCTTGGAAATGTGGGTCCTCTGGTTTAGGCCACATGTGCTGGGTTCCTCACCTTTCTATAATGTGGCCACACTGGTGTGAGGACACTGCTGCCTTTTTCCGATCCCCTTGGTGATGTGGGCTCTCTGGTGAGAGTCTTATCCTGGCTGGTTTCCTCACCCTTCTGTGAGGTAGACCCTCTGCTGTGAGGTCACTCCTGCCTGGCTGGCACACGTCACCTTGGCGACGTGGGCCCTCAGTTGGGAGTTGGTGCCTGCTGGGGGTCTCCACCCCTCGGTAATGAGGGCCTTCTGGCGTCAGACCCTAACTCCTGGGCTCCCAAAATTTTCTGATGTGCGCCCTGTGGTGCGACTACACTCCTGCCAGGTTCCCAACCCCATGGGAATGTGGGTCTTCTGCTCTGAGGTCCCAACGGTGGGTTGCTCAGTTTCATGATGAGGGTCCTCTGGTGTGAGTTCACTCCGCCCTGGATCCAATAGCCTCGCTGCTCCTGGCTGCCTGCGGGGAGGTTCCAACTGCGGGATTCCTCACCTTTTTTCTTCTATGGGCCCTCTGTTTTGAGACTCCTCCTGCCTGCCTGACTCCCAGCCCCTTGGCGATGTGTGTCCTCTGGTTTGAGGCTACGTGTGCTGGGTCCCTCACCTTTCGATTATGTGGCCCCACTGGTGTGAGGACACTCCTGCCTGGTTCCTATCCCCTTGGTGATGTGGGCCCTCTGGTGAGAGTCTGATCCTGGCTGGGTTCCTCACCCTTCTATGAGGTGGACCCTCTGCTGTGAGGTCACTCCTGCCTGGCTGGCACACCCCACCTTGGCAACGTCGGCCCTCTTGTGGCAGTTGGAGCCTGCTGGGAGCTTCCTCTCCTCGGTGATGAGGGCCCTCTGGCGTCAGGCCCTAACTTCTGGGCTCCCAAAATTCTCTAATGTGCGCCCAGTGGTGCGAGTACACTCCTGCCAGGTTCCCAACCACATGGGAATGTGGGCCTTCTGCTCTGAGGTCCCAACGGCTGGGTTGCTCACAGTTTCATGATGAGGGCCCTCTGTTTTGTGTTCAGTCAGGCCTGGATCCCATATCCTCGCTGCTCCTGGCCGCCTGCTGGGAGGTTCCAACTGCGGGATTCCTCACCTTTTTTATTCTATGGGCCCTCTGTTTTGAGGCTCCTCCTGCCTGCCTCACTCCCAGCCCCTTGGTGATGTGTGTCCTCTAGTTTGAGGCCACGTGTGCTGGGTCCATCACATTTCAGTGATGTGGCCCCACTGGTGTGAGGACACTCTTGCCTGGTTTCCATTCCCTTGGTGATGTGGGCCCTCTGGTGAGAGTCTGATCCTCTTTGGGTTCCTCACACTTTTGTGTGGTTGGCCCTCTGCTCTGAGGTCACTCCTGCCTGGCTGCCACACACCGCATTGGCGACGTCAGCCCTCTGGTAGCAGTTGGAGCTTGCTGGGAGCCTCCTCTCCTCAGTGATGAGGGCCCTCTGGCGTCTGGCCCTAACTGCTGGGCTCCCCACATATTCTGATGTGTGCCCACTGGTGCGATGACACTCCTGCTTGGTTCCCTTCCCCATGGGGATGTGGGCCTTGTGCTCTGAGGTCACAACGGCTGGGTTGCTTACAGTATCACGATGAGGGCCCTCTGTTGTGAGTTCATCACTGCCTGGATCCCATAGCCTCGGTGATCTGGGCCGCCTGCTGGGATGTTCCAACGGCTGGATTCCTCACCTTTTTTATACAATGGGCCATGTGTTGGGAGGATAATCCTGCCTGCCTTGCTCCGAGACCCATGGTGATGTGGGTCCTCTGGTTTGAGGCCACATGTGCTGGGTACCTCAACTTTCGATGATGTGGTCTCACGGGTGTGAGGACACTCCTGCCTGGTTCCCAGCCCCTTGCTGTTGTGGGCACTCTGGTGAAGGTCTGATCCTTCCTGGGTTCCTTACCCTTCTGTGAGGTGGGCCCTCTGATGTGAGGTCACTCCTGCATGGCTGGCTCACGTCGCCTTGGCGACGTGGATCTTCTGTTGGCCACTGAAGCATACTGGGAGCCTCCTACCCTCTTTAATGAGGGCCCTGGAAAAACGCATATGCCCTTTTTGACCAAGTGCATCATTGTCGACATTCTGACTCTTTTCCTATACTTTCAGAGGATTTCCCGTCTACCTCCTGAAATCGTAGTCCTGGAATTCTGCCCCACGTTCAAGTCCTCTTTGTAGCCTTACTTCAATATATTTTTGGATGATTGCTGTCATTTATAACTCTGCAGGTTTGTGAATTACAGTGCCCCTGAGCTCCTTTCTTCAACTCGCTTTCTTGTGAGCTGGCCGCAAAACCGCAGGATTGCTTCAGGCCCTAATCTGGTTCCGGCACGGCATGCTGAGCCTTTGGCTAATTCCTCTTCCTGGTTGGTAATGAGCGTTAAATTTGCCCGTGCAGACACCTACAGCTAGTCTCTCATTGGTTCTCCCTATTCCTGTTCATCTTGCGCAGAAATTGCAAACTGTGCCAAACAGGAGGTTAAAGGCACTGACTCTCCAGGTAGGGACAGTGTAAGTAAAGCGTCTGGAATGGTGAACCCGAGTACCAGGGGACGAAAACTGAGACGCATTTAAAAACGTTTCCCGGTCACACGGTGGACCATACTCTGGGATTCCCATGCATGTTTTAGCTGAAGGAAGAATCCCTTAAACCTGGAGAGTTGGGACCCATGGAATGTGTACCATGCAGTATGACTTCAAAGGGTCTGCATTTGCTCACTGAACCTCACCAATGGTATCCGCCCGAAGTGTCCAGCCTTATGTCTCACCCAGCTCTAGGTGTAGATGTGGTAACTCCAGGTTGCATCACAAGCCCTGAATGAATGATTTAAGAATTGCTCTCTATTTCACTGTCATTGTGTTTTGTTTTTGTAATTTATTTTGATAATGGGATTTATCGGATTTTCACGGCTGCATTTATGGCGCTGTACACATGCCTGATTCTCTTACGGAGACACATAAATCCATGGGTGTTAAGATTCTTAATTGGCAGGTGTATTCCTAGGCATTGAATATGGGGTGTTTAGTCCATTTCGTTGAGCAAGGAGTAGGTCTTGACTATTAAATATTTGGGTTATGGAACGGTATCTGTTCTAATTTCAATCTCTGGTTTTATGCAGCACCCCAACTCACCATTCCCCTTAAGCAAGCATAAGTTGGTTTTCTAAATTTGAGACCCTGTTCTGTTTTGTAATTCAGTTCATGTGTAGCCAAGTTCACATTCGGTGTATTAGTGATATCTTAATGTTTCTTTTTCTGTGTGACTTATTTCACTTACAATCATCGTATCTGAATCCACTCATTATGCCGCGACGGGCCTGATGACATAGATTTCATTGCTGAGTGATATTCCATTGTACGTACGTACCACAACTTCTTTATCCATTTTTCGCATTCTGGGATATTTAACTTGTACCGTAGACGAGGTTCTTGTAAAAAGAGCCAGCCATAACATTGGGGTGGCTGTATGTTTTTGATTTTAATTTCCCTAAGCTATAGGACCATAAGTGGAAGTGCCATAGGCTGTGTTGCTTTGTTTCCTACGTGTTTCAGGAAACACCATACACTTCTCCAGAGTGGCTGTTGGCAATTTACATCCCGCCCATCAGCATAACAAGGCTCCCTGTTCTCCATGACCTGTCCTGCCTTTCTTGATTTTACACTTTATTCAGATGGCCCTTTGGACCGGAGGGCAGTGAGACTTCATTTTAGTGCAGATTTCCTTTACACGCTTGCTTGGTTGGCCAAAAAGGGCGTATGCGTTTTTTCCTGAATATATTCAGGAAAAAACGCATACGCCCTTTTTGACCAAGTGCATCATTGTCGACATTCTGCCTCTTTTCCTATGCTTTAAGTGCAATTCCAGTCTCCCCCCTGAAATCCTTTTCCTGAAATTCTGCCCCGCTTTCAAGTCCTCTTCGAAGACTTACTTCAATACATTTTTGGACGATAGCTGTCATTCATAACTCTGCAGGTTTGTGAATTACAGTGCCCCTGAGCTCCTTTCTTCAACTCGCTTTCTTGTGAGCTGGCCGCAAACCCACATGATTGCTTCAGGCCCTAATCTGGTTCCGGCATGCTGAGCCTTTGGTTAATTCCTCTTCCTGGTGGGAAATGAGCATTAAATTTGCACGTGCAGACACGTACAGCTAGTCTCTGATTGGTTCTCCCTATTCCTGTTCACCTTCCGCAGAATTTCCAAACTGTGCCAAACAGGAGGTTAAAGGCACTGACTCTCCAAGTGGAGAGAGTGTTAGTAAAGGGTCTGGAATGGTGAACCCGTGTAAAAGGGGACGAAAACTGAGATGCATTTGAAAACGCTTCCCAGTCACACGGTGTACCATACTTTGTGTTTCCCATGCATGTTTTAGCTGAAGGAAGAATCTCTTAAACCTGGAGAGTTGGGACCCATGGAATGGGTACCATGCAGTATGACTTCAAAGGGTCTGCATTTGCTCATCGTACCTCACCAGTGCTATCCGCCCGAAGTGTCCAACCTTATGTCTCACTCAGCTCTTGGTGCAGATGTGGTTAATCCAGGTTGCATCACAAGCTCTGAATGAATTATTTACGAATAGCTCTCTATTTCACTGTCATTGTGTTTTGTTTTTGTAATTCATTTTGATAATTGGATTTATCGGATTTTCTCTGCTGCGTTCATAAATCTATACACACGCTTGATTCTCTTACAGAGACCTATAAATCCATGGGTTTGAAGATTCTTACTAGTCAGGTGTATTCCTAGGCGTTGAATATGGGGTGTTTAGTCCATTCCGTTGAGCAACTGGTAGGTCTTGACTATTACATATTTGGCTTATGGAAAGGTAACTGTGCTAATTTCTATCTCTGGTTTTATGCAGCACCCCAACTCTCCTTTATCCTTAAGCAAGCATATGTTGGTTTTCTAAATTTGAGACCCCGTTCTGTTTTGTAATTCAGTTCATTTGTAGCCACGTTTACATTCCATGTATTAGTAATATCGTGTGTCTTTTTCTTTTTGAATTATGTGACTTCGAATGATCATACGTAACTCCTCTGTGGTTGTTACAACTGGCCATATTTCATTGATTTCCAGGCTGAGTAATATTCCACTCTACATAAGTGCCACATCTCTATCCATTTTTTCCCTCCAGAGACTTATAAATTATATCCTAGTCAAGGATCTTTTAAACATAGAGGCGGTAAATATTGGGGTGCCTGTGTCCTCTCGATTTTTGTTTTTCCCAAGATATACGTCCATGAGTGCAAGTGCCCTGTGCTCTGTAGCTCATTTTTTAGATGCTTTAGTAAACACAATACACTTCTCCAGAGTGACCGTTGGCAATATACATTTCCAGTATAAGCCTCAGAGGGCTCCCTTTTCTCCTTGCCCTGTCCTGCATTTCTGGTGTTTACACTTTATGAGGAAGGCTCTTCTGACTGATGCGAAGTGATATGTTTTGTAGTATTGATTTCCAGTGCCCACCTGTTTGGTTGGCTAAAAAAGTGTATGCCCTTTTCTTGAATACATACAGAAAAAGACGCATACACCCTTTTTGACCAATTGCAATGTTGGCAATGTTCAGCCCCTTTTCTTGTGCTTAATGGCGAGCCCTTTCTACCTCTTCCAATCCCTTTCCTGCCATTCTCCGTTGCTTACAAGTCCTTTCCTCTGACTTTCCTCAAGACATTTTTCAGTGATAGATATTTTCAACTCTGCAGTTTCGTGAATTTTAGTGTCCCTGAGTTCCATTTTTCAACTTGTGTTTATGGGAACTGGCCACAAAGCAGCGGAATTTCCTCAAGCCCTATTCTGTTTCCATGGGCAACCCTAGCCTTTGGTCAATTCGTCTTCCTGATTGGAAATAAGAGTGACATGTGCCTGTCCGAACACCTAGGACTTGTCTCTCATTGTTCCTCCTCCTTCTGCTTCATCCTCTGGACAAATTCCAAACTGTCTGCAACAGGATGTTGACAGTGCTGACATCTCCAAGTGGGGAGACTGTTCGTAAAGACGCTGGAGGGGTGAACCCGAGCACCAGGAGATGAGGAGATGAGATGCCTTTTCCAAACTCTTCCCGATCAGACGGTATACCATCCTCTGGGTGTGACAGGCATGTTTTAGCTGTAGGAAGTGTCCCATTCATGTGAGGAGAACACCAGGGCTTTTACAAAATCAGTGTCTCTCCACAACCCAAACTGGGGAATTTTTTAAGCTACGGCTACACATATGTTCATTAAGGGCCTTGGGAAGTAGGCAGAGTCCAAACTTTAGATGATTGAAGTCTTCAGGGTCAGAAGCACTCACCACCGGCTTCCCTTAGGTTCCATTTTAAGTGTCATTAATAGATGATGTCAATAAAAATATCTATTCTTTTTCAGATTATTTCCCCTTATAGGTTATTGTAAAATATTGAGTGTAGTTCCCGGGGCTATACAGTAGTTCCTTGTTGATGATCAATTTTATACATAGCAGTGTGTATGTGTTAATCCCAAACTGTTAATTTATCCCTCCTCCCACCTTTCCCCTTTGGTAATAATAAATTATAAGATTTTATACTTCTCAGAATTGGGGGAACTGAAAGAGAGGTATCATTTTCAATGGAAAAGCATTTAAAACAAGATTGAAGCTTTAACCAAGATTTTTAGATGTACATCCTTGGAAAGAAATCACTTCGTTTCTCTAATATTGACCTGACAAATAAGACAAACCTTTTCACTGAACTTGCTTATAATAAAGTGATGGAAATATCAAATGGGAGTGTTAGAAACATCTTATTTTACCCGAGCCTTATACACTGTTCTATGTTAATTACAGTTTGGCTCAAACATCTGTTCATTGAAGTTACAATGTTCTCAATTTCTGTTACTGATCCTCCAGAGTGGACCCCAACAAGTGTCCCCCTGCCCAGTGTCATTGGAGCCAACAGATTGAGACTGAGTTTGGTTCAGAAGCAAAGGAAACTTTATATTTTGATCAGAGAATGGAGAGGTGAGAGCATGTGCTACCCCGTGGGCTGTGGGCTGGGCTGCTGTGTAGAGATCCTGTCAGAGTCAGTGGGAGGGAGGGGGCGGAGCTCTCAAGGGCCCGGTTGGCTGCAGCTCAGGCTCTATATCGCGGAGTGTGCACTGTGTCCCAGAAGCTGAGGTGTCGACCCAGCCATTCCGCACTAGGAAATCTGGTCTGAAGTGCCGGCTGTTGAACCTCTGTATGCGGGACCCTAGGAGCACGTGAAATTAGACAAAGCACAAAGGATAAAAAAGGTTAGACTTTATTTTATTGCCCAGATTCTATTTTTATCTCCCAGGGATTTTTAAGGGGCTTTGCCTGGGAAAAAGCCCTCTTCTGCCTTTTTTCCCCTTCCTCATTCTTAGAGTGCTGAGGGTGCACACCCTTCTTCTGTAGCTGTTGAGTGCTGAGTTAGGAGCCCTCATACCCGTGGGCGAGGGTCAGAACTTCTCCCCAGCAGCCTCCAGGTGACGTTGATTGTCCCCAGGCCTCCTGCCTCCCCGCTCGTCCACCTGAGCACCAGTATTGGAAGCGTTATAGATTCTAATGACCTTTAAGGGTCCAGGAAGGAGATGTGCAGTGACGCTGTGAGGTCCAGTTTCACCCCGCCCTGCATTTGTTCGGCCACCTTAGGCTGACCGTTTCTGCCAGCCTAGATGCTCTGACCAGTAGTCTGCACTTTCTTCAATTAGGCCCCTGAATTAACGTAAAAAGAGCACCAGGTGTCAGGACCCTGCCTGCTCAACTCCCAGACAGTCCAGGGTCAGTGGTGATGAAGGACCATGATGGCCACTGAGTCAACAGCCTTTTGAAGTAAACAGGAGTCCAGCCGGTCTTATTGGCCACCATCATCACAGTGTCTGTAGGCTCTTCTATGGTGACAGCGTGATATACGCTTCCCCCGCCAAGATTATTAGGTCCGCTCTGGGTGCGGTAAGTCCTGCAAGCAGTAGTCTACTCTTTTGGGACACACTCTTGTTGTTTTATGAGAGAAACTCCAGGTCAAGTGATGGTCACATGAGTCGTCATGGTGCCCCTTTACCCCGGTTATCTCTCTGGAGGTTGGAGTTGGAGGGCCTCCTCACTCGAGGTCAGTGTGCCCACGGAGCAAACCCTGCAACTTCAGGGCATGGTTGGGGCTTAGGATCACCACGTGGGGTCCTTTTCCCTTAGGAGGGAGGTGGCCTTTTGTGCTGCTGATTTCCAGGTTTTCAGATACCGCCAGTATCTTGGCCAGATGTGGCGGTGGGCCAAGCCCATTGGTGACCGTAGTTTATCATACCGGGATGGCATTCTTGCATTGTTCCATTTCAAGTGGTCCCAGTTTTTGCACTAATACTCCAATAGCGATTCACCATTTACCAGGAATGTAAAGGTCAAAGGGTTTAGCTAAATTAGGGAGTTCCAGGGCAAGGGTCTGAATTGACTGCTCTTTCCATTCTTGAAAGGCCACTTCTGGATTCTATTCAAAAGGATCATCATCTTTTCCTTTCAGTGTTTCATATAGAGGCCCAGCTAGTAGACTGTAGTTAGGGATCCAGAAGCACCAACCCTGGCCTCCCCAGGAACCCCTAAGCTGTCTTCTAGTTTTAGAAATGGGTAAGGCTGTAAATTGTTTCTTCCCTTTCCTGAGATGGGCTTCTCCGACCTTCTGTGAGAATGAAGCCCAGGCAGGTCACCGTAGTCTGTGATATTTGAGCTTTTTCTTGGACAACTTCTATCCTTTATTGGCTTGGTAGTTCAGAGGTCTCCTTAGTAGGGCTGGCGATCAGAATGTCGTCTGCATATTGAAGGAGTGTTTCCTTTTCCAGAGGTAGAACTTTTAGGTCTTTAACTGAGCTTTCCCCAAAGATGGTGTGGGAATTTTTGAACCCTTGGGGCAACACGGCCCAGAAGTATTGTTTTAGTTGTATGTTGAGTCCTGCCACTCACAAGCCAAAATTTCTTGTGACTCTGGGACTAATAGAATACAAAAGAAGGCATCATTGAAGACTAATACAGAATACCATGTCCCGGTGGTTGGTAGAATGACCAGCAGGGTGTAGGATTTAGGAACTACTGGAGGTCTATCCTCGGTGGCTTCACTGACTGTCCTGACATCCTTTACCAGGACTCCAGCAGCCCATGGGGCTCTCGAGGTCAGGCCAATCCCAGGATATGGAGCTCACCTGGGCAGGTACCCCACCCCCACCGCAGCCCACGGTGCTCTCCTGTTCAGGCCCCTCCCAGGATATGGGGTTCCCTGGGCAGGTTCCCCTGCAGCCCATGGGGCTCTCATGGTCAGGCCCCTCCCAGGATACAGAGCTACCCTTGCAGTTACCCTGGCAGGGCTGGGCACACAGGTACCATGCACATCGCCCTCATTGCAGAGCACTTCCAGCTCACCTGTCACTCAGATCTGACACAGAGCACCTCAGAGCAGGACTTGAACTAAGAAACAGCAGCTCCAACAGGTCTGTGACCCTGGGCATCACTCTGTGTGGCCTCCCTCCACCTGGTCTTCCAGAGACTTCCACTGCACCCGGGGCACCAGGCCTCTGTCTCCACCCACCACCCACCCCTCCTCTCCCTGACTCCTGGGTTCCTCTCATTAGGAGAGGGTTTTCTTGAAGTTGTCTCCCACTCATGGGCCAGATAATATAATTAGAAAACAAGCCAGAGCTGCAACCCCTTGTCTATCCTGACTCTCAGGAGCCCACACCTGTTCCTTGGACCTGGCCGATTCAGCAAGTTCCAGTTTCTGCAACTGTGAGCGCCTGAGGGGTGATTATTGGCTGGCCTGGGAAGCCTGACCGTGCCGGCCAGCCCTC